>NC_058412.1:105952235-106218155 GCF_002201575.2 Neomonachus schauinslandi
CATGGTTCATTACCACAGTTATAATTTTATAAGCTTTATGGTATATTTCTAATTCCTAGTAGAGGGATACTTTCTCCTTGTGTCCAGATTCTTCTTTTAATCTAGGGCCTATAAACTTGGGGTGCAAATAGGGCTAAGAACGTAACACAAATGAGTGATGCTGACAGGGCTTAAGTAAAAGGGAGTGATGGCAACTATGGAAAATAGAAGAGTTTGAAGAAATCAGGTTTTTAAAAGGTACATACACTTATCTCAAAGATAAGCAAATTTAATAAAGATGTCCATAGATTATATGTAAATTAGTTCTTATCCTCATATTTCAGAAAGAAAAGGGATAAGTTATCCTTATGGTGGTTGTCCTATTGCTGCCTCAAAATGTTGATTATACAAAGTGAAAGTGGCTAATTGCAAAAGAACTTTGAATGGTGTTTTAGTAATATTTATAATTTGTTAAATTTTATATTATATAAAATTATAACATTATATAAAATATAATAGTAAATAAAATGTATATGTAGCCTTAAGTCATCAACACATGGAAAGAGAAATACTAACATTTTTTATTTAAGATTACTTCTCAAATATATTAAAAAACTTTTAATGATAAACCATGAAAATAAAAACTAAATTTAACAGTACCATATGGCATAAAATGAAAAGTATAAAATCTCTTTACCTTACCATCAACAAAAGCACAAATTCTTATAAATCCTTTCATGCCAACAGACATAAGCACAGATAAATTAATAAAATATATCATCATAAAAGTATTTTTCTGTATCATACTTTTTACACTTTCCTACAAGTTTATATGGAGCTGCTTCACTCACTGTATTGCTACAAAATTTTCTATTATGTGGATTGTATTTATAGGCCACAATTTTTTTTTAATTTTCTCTTTTAGAGCGAGAGTATATATATATATATATATATATATATATACATATATATATATATACCAAATCATCATGTTATATACCTTAAATATATACCATTCTTATGAAAGAAAATAAAATTTAAATAAATAAAATTACAGCTCTTACACTTAAATCTAGAAATAGAAAACTCCTATTTAACTTTATAGAACTTGTATTAATAAAAGTGATGCCTATGTTGAAAAAAAATGCTGAAATGAAGATTATTTGCTTGCATATGCAAGTGTCTCTGCTGAGTAACACCTTAGAGATGTAATTCCTGGGTCAGAGAATGTGTTCAAAATTTTTATGCCTATTGCCCAAATATAGAGCAAACTGATTAAATATGTAATCTATATGGCAAATATTAAATTGAGTATTTTTCTGAAAATTGACTTCAAAGGTTTAAATTTATGATTTAAATGTGAATTTGGCTAACATTATAGTATTTTCCTACTTAAAAATCATGTGCTATAATGTTTTTGTATTTAATTTTGAAAACACTGTATCTATTATTATAACATTTGTGGTTATTATTGAAGAAATTAGAAAATATAGATAAATAAAAATAAAATCCAGAAATTTTACAACATGCCACCAAATAACCACCAGTAACATTTTTTCTAACACATACTTAGCAAACATACTAGTAAACATATAAGTAGACATACTAATTTTACCAGAATTGTCACAATATGTAAACTATTATAGAATTTGCTGCAAAGGTCATTATAAATATCTTTTAAATTTTATGTTTATGAAATTATTTTAAATGGCAAAATTGTTTTCTCAAATGAATGTTTTCTCAGATACACAATGAATAAACCAACTAATTATTGTTCAGCATTTTCATGTTTTCTAATTCAAATTTTTGCTTGCTATAAACATGATGCTTTCTGAGATCTAAGACTGTATATTGAGACAATTCCATGAGCATATTTCACACAAATATAGTCCAATAAGATTTGCTGAATGGGTAAAAGAAGTACTAAATAAATACAATGAAAAATTCTGTTTCTCCTAAATATTTATTTCCTTAGGATAAAGCCCTAAAGGCATGGGGATTAAGGCTCGATATCTCCTCCATCAAGATGGATGCTCTCTCAAACTGTAGAAGCCCACAGCTTCCTTAAGCTAACCCTCATCAATACTGGATCTCATCTTTTTTTTTTAAGATTTTTATTTATTTGAGAGAGTGAGTGAGTGAGCAAGAGAGAGAGTGAGCAACAGAGAGCAAGCGAGCACGAGCGGGGGTTGGAGCAGAGGGATAGGGAGAAGCAGACTCCCCACTGAGCAGGGAGCCCAATGCAGGGCTAGATCCCAGGACTCCGGGATCATGACCTGAGCAGAAGGCAGATGTTTAACCCACTGAGCCACCCAGGTGCCCCTACTGGATGTCATCTTTATGTGTGTGTGTACAACAATATATATATATATAGCCATATATATGTATACAGCAACATATATATCCATATATATATATGTTACATATATATATATTACACATACATGTTTATACACACACACATATACATATATATACTGTTAGCTTGTAATGTGATAACTGATATCTCAATTTTGTTATAATTGTTCAAATTAAGACAACTGGAGGGACGCCTGGGTGGCTGTCAGCTAAGTGTCTGCCTTTGGCTCAGGTCAGGATCCCAGAGTCCAGAGATCGAGTCCCACATCTGGCTCCTTGCTCAGCAGGGAGCCTGCTTCTCCCTCTGCCTTCTGCTCCCCTTGCTTGTGCTCTCTCTCTCTCTGATAAATAAATAAAGTCTTTAAAAAAATTAAGACAACTGGAAAATTACAAAAGATAATATAACAAATGCTGTTTATCTGCCATCCCAAAATGAATAAAATTGGGTCACATGTGCTTTAGACATTTTTAAAATAAAACACTGCATTCAAAAATGAAGTCCTACATACTCTGTCAATCCACTCTCCCTCCTTCCCAGGTATAAGCATTGTTGTAATTAGTGTGTGTTTGATGTATGTTTTTCTATTTTTACCTCACGGATATGAATTTAAAATCATACACTATGTTTATTTTCAATTTTTATATAATGGTTTCTATGTTGCAACAGCTTTTAAAAATCTCAACATTGTGGGGCACCTGGGTGGCTCAGTCAGTTGAGCATCCAACTCTTGATTTTGGCTCAGGCTGTGATCTCACGGGTCATGAGATCGAGCTCAATGTCCGCCTCCACTCTGGGCATGGAGCCTGCTTGGGATTTTCTCTCTCTCTCTCCTTCTCTCTCTGCCCTTTCCTCCACTATCTCTCTCTTTCTAAAAATATTTTTTTAAAAAATCTCGAGATTGCTTTTCTCTCTTCCATGCTATATAACAGTTTTCACATGACTGTACAATTTACTTATTTTAAAGTTTTTTTGATTATAAAGTAATAATAGACTTATTTTCATAATTTGACTTTCTTCTAAGCTATCCACGGCTCACAATTATCTTCTGGCATTTACTGTTATCAATAAGGTGCCTAAGACCACCCTGAGTTTTATAATTTTATCAGTGTCCTCTTTAAAGTCCTTTCACCTTTGCTAAGATGAGACAAAGTGTGGGCCCTCTTTGCAATGATTTTGCCCAAAACCATGATTGTTGTTCATGATAAGGAAAATGATGATTTCTAGAATTCTGCAAACCCCCATCCGCAACTCATATCCCTTTGATTAACTCTTCTGGTCTATCTCCCCCAGTGGCCCATTTAGGAAATCCTATCTTCCAGAAGACATCCATCCATCTATCTATCTATCTATCTATCTATCTATCTATCTATCTCTTTTTTTCTTTCTGTCCTTCCTTCCTTTAAGATTTATTTATTTAGAGAGAGAGAGAGAGGGAAGGAGGGAAGGAGCGGGGTCGGGGGGACGAGGGGAGCAGAGGGAGAGAAACTTAAGCAGACTTCCTGAGAGTGGAGCCTGATGCAGGGCTGGATCCCATGACCCCAAGACCACGACCCCCAGATCACAACCCAAGCTAAAACCAAGAGTTGGACACTTAACCAACTGCACCACCTAGGCACTCCCAGAAGACATCTTTATATTCACTATTCTTATCGATCCACTTGTGTTCTCATCATTTTCATTTTGTGCCTTTTTCCTCTAACTTCTAAAGGAGCTTCAGGAATTTATTTATTTGCTAGTTCAGAGATCATTTTTTTTTTACTCTTTTTTTTTATTACGTTCAATTAGCCAACATATAGTACATCATTAGTTTTTGATGTAGTGTTCAATGATTCATTAGTTGGGTATAACACCCAGTGCTCATCACCACATGTGCCCTCCTTAATACCCATCACCCAGTTACCCCATTCCCCCACCCCCCTCCCCTCTGTAACCCTCAGTTTAGTTCCCGGAGTCCAAAGTCTCTCATGGTTTGTCTCTCTCAGAAATCATTCTTAACACCACTTGTATTGCACAAGTTAACGTTTGTTTCTGATGTTGAAGTTTTTTGTATGTTTGTTTTGATTTGTTAATCCTACTTTATAATACCTCCTTTTCCTTGTACCAGTTGCCTTTTCATAATCAGGCTATGTGCCAGCTTTGTGGAAATAATGTCTTCTTAGATTCTGTGGAGGATGCAAAGTTCCTGAAATTTTCTTCTGTACATGCAGGAGATCATTTTCAGAGGTTTGCACTACTTCTGAATCTTCTAGATCCTATCCTATTTCCATTACTCTAAAATGTAGTTTAGTCTTAGTTTCATCACTGAAAATATGAGACCATTTAAAAATTAACTAAAGCAATAAGGGCCAGAGATCATATAATACTAGTTCCATTTAACTTAATAAATATTTGCCAGATACTCCCAATATTTCAGGGACTATACCACATACTTGTAATGCAAAGATTAAAAAAGAAATTTCCCTGAACTTGAAGAATTTACAACATAGTGAACAAGATAACTGAGAAATGACTCACGATGCTAGTCAGATTAACAGGAACACTTTGTTAGAAGCAAAACAGAAACTGCTTCTCAATAGATTTGGGGAAGTTTTCATAGATGAAATATTATTTATTTGGGCTATAAAATAATATGCATCCTAACAAACAGAAGAGGATTCTTCTGAAGATCATTTGAATAAGAGATTGGTATTTTATCGACAGATGAACGGATAAAGAAGATGTGGTATGTGTATATATATATATATATATATATATATATATATACAATGGAATATTATGCAGCCATCAAAAGGAATGAGATCTTGCCACCTGCAACGATGTGGATGGAACTGGAGCGTATTTTGCTGAGCTAAATAAGTCAAACAGAGAAAGATATGTATCATATGACCTCACCGATATGAGGAATTCTTAATCTCAGGAAACAAACTGAGGGTTGCTGGAGTGGGGGGTGGGCTGGGAGGGATGTGGTGACTGGGTGATAGACACTGGGGAGGGTATGTGCTCTGGTAAAAACTGTGAATTGTGCAAGACTGTTGAATCTCAGATCTGTACCTCTGAAACAAATAATGCAATATATGTTAAGAAAAAAAAAAAGAAGAAGATGATGAAGAAGAAGATAGCAGGAGGGGAAGAATGAAGGGGGGGAAATCGGAGGGGTAGACAAACCATGAGAGACAATGGACTCTGAAAAACAAACTGAGGGTTCTAGAGGGGAGGGGGGTGGGAGGATGGGTTAGCCTGGTGGTGGGTATTGAGGAGGGCACGTTCTGCATGGAGCACTGGGTGTTATGCACAAACAATGAATCATGGAACACTACATCTAAAACTAATGATGTAATGTATGGGGATTAATATAACAATAAATATTTTGAAATTTGACAAAAATGTAGTTTTATATATATGCATATATATATTCATAATGATGTATTCAAAACTATATAAACATAAAAATTTGCTTATCTTTCTGTATCTGGATACATGGGACTTCATGCCTTATCATAATTTACATTACACAAAATATGTGATTCAGCTGAAAACCTCATGCCTCTGGTTCTTTAAAGTTCTTGATTATCCAGCCCTAAATATTTCAAATTTCAGCCACATTTTACCATGTACACCTGCACATTTCAACAGCCCTTCTGGAAACAAAAATATTTTTAATCTTCTGTTCCTGAGTCACTCTTTTACACACTCTGGCTGCAGTTTTTATTTCTGCAATCATTTGGACCATTTTGTGAGTCAATCAAGCAGTCCCTCTACACTTGAAGTTTTAGTTGTGTAACACGAAAAAGCAGGAAGCCATGAAATTAAAATTTACTGCAGAAAGAGTCCTCACTCCATTGATTTAAGCATATGATGTACAACAATTTCTTAGGTGAACTTTTCTTGCTCCATAAGTACCAAGTCCTATATTCACACAACCATCCAATATTATCAGAATCATTAGAAATCATCTACAAATACCCTAAGATCTGGAGAGAAGAAGCGACTTCCTCAAGGCCACCCACCTGATTGGAGGCAGACAGGGAAAAAGAAATTACTTTTCTCAAATCTATATTCCATATATTTCATTTAACTCATCTACCTATTACAGTCTACTGTTTCTTCAAATGCCAGAATTTGATACCTAGGATCTGAGAACTAGCTAATGTCAAATACTGTAACCATCAGCCAAGGATGACTCAAGGAGAATGAAAATTCAATGTGCATACAGATCATGTAGAGATCTTGTAAAATACAGATTCTGAGTCAAGAAGTCTGGGCTAGGGACTGAGATTCTGCCTTTCTAATAAGCTCCCAGGAGGTGATGTCAATGCTGTAAGTCTGCAATTCGCTTATTACCAAGGAACCAGCCGACCTTTCAGGAATACCTGTACGCCAGAGTAGTATGTTGCTGGTCATTAACAGATAGTCTGAGAACAGTATTTGGGATGAGAAGAGAGACTATAATAAAAAACATGGGAGGCAAATGGAGCAGGGCACTCAAGGAGAACAGAAGTGAATGCAAAACCTTCACACTGGTTTTGGATTTACATTTATACATCTGAAAAAGAAGGGTTGATTTACTACTATTCTCCAAAATCTACATACCAATCCCCTCATAAGAAATATATTGGGAGGCACTGGTTTTAAGTCTATTTCCCAATAA
The DNA here is from genome assembly GCF_002201575.2 of Neomonachus schauinslandi. NCBI lineage: Eukaryota > Metazoa > Chordata > Mammalia > Carnivora > Phocidae > Neomonachus > Neomonachus schauinslandi. The sequence goes on from NC_058412.1 coordinate 105,959,222, forward strand.
GCATTTCAGTAACAAATCCTTCATGGTGTTAGGGTTTTCTCACAAAAATAACCCCTGCCCTGCTTCTCTCTAAGGCCATTTCTTCGACACCTCTTCCCTGCCTCCTAATGTACCCAGGGCATGCACAGAATGAAGAGATTATTAGGGTACCATCGACCCTATTACTGATCTGCCCCAGTTCAGTAATCTTGAAATCACTCAACTTCAAGAACAGAAGGTCCACCACCAAGAGTAGCAAAGATAAAACCTGAGAGAATCAGAACTGGCTTAAGATGGACTAATTATCTTTTCCCTTACCAACCAGCTTATCTTGGTCCATTGAGGAATTTATCTTCATTCTGTCTCTTGTATCTCTTGTATTTAGCTTGTTTGAGTAGGAAATGAACTGCTCCAGTTTCACAGGGCTGAGTGTTTAACCTGAATAGAACCACATGGACTAAATTGCAAATACTGAAATGCTGACAGTGACTCCAAACAGGAGATTCCTGAGTCCTGCTCTTGTAGCTAAAGGCAGAAATACTATTGATATCAAGTCAGCTGATTTAAAGATATTAAGGAAATCAGGCAATGTGCTTATAAGAAACTTTAATGACCCTTGCTTCATTTATTAATGTGTTGCTTTCTTGGGAATTTAGGTTTTGGAGGGAAGTTCTTTCTGTGTTGGTTGTGGACACACACATCCCTACAGATTCAGGCCATAGGGCAAGAGGAAAAGGGCATTTTTGACAAAGAAGAGAGATACCAACTTGTGTTTTTGCCCCCAAACAAGAGAGACTGTTTTGAAAGAGTGTGGTCCCATCTATCACACCAGTGTAAAAGTTCCAGAAGCTCAAAGTTGTCCTCAAGATGCATACCCTAATGCAAAGACAAGAACACTTGTGTTCTTCACCAGGGTAGCTAAAGATAACAGGACAGAGAACTTGTGTATTGAAGCCACATGGGAGGCAAAAGGGCACTTTCTCTTCCTCATGGGAAAAAGAACAATTGCTCTGTGGGTAGAAGGCAGAGGAGTCAACGGCTTAATGGATTGTTCAATTGTATCCCCAGAGTATAATCAACTACATTGATTGATTATGGTCAGACAACTAGAAACCAAAATAATCCTTGTAAAAACAAGGGGCATATGTTACTTGTACTACAAGACACAGGCAACTGGTAGGGCCCAAAAGACAGAGTTATCCAACCCAGGAATAGCAGCTATCTGATTCATTTCCCTGTATTCCCAAAAGGTCCCCTCCTTTTCTGTAGACAAAAGAGCAAAATGGAGGATTCTGCTTCCATGTCAGAGAAGGATACATGATTTCATCTGATGACTAAAGATGACCAACCTAAACAATCCTTTTTTAGGCCCCTGTGAAAACTAATTACCTTTTCTCCTCTCCATGAGCCACCCCCCGACCTGCCCTGGGCAAGGGAGACCTAACAACCTCCCAAGCAGGTTAGTACAAGGCAGAGTCCCACCATCCTTTCTGCCCCCTACATAGGAGCCTCTTCCTCTCAATGACCCTTCTTCTAAACTCTTGTTCTAATAGTTAACACCTACTGTACATTACACCTCGTTTCCAAAGTCTGGTGATAGGTTTCAAAGAACAAAATCACACTCCAATTTCAAAACAGAGTGGTTTTTAACTACATCAGTATTCTGGATCAGAGTCTCAGAATTACGGAGATAGGCCAATTTCTTTCATTTCACTGTTAAGGAAGCTGAGGTCCCACACAGTTAATGACTTGCTTAAAACCCTATAATCCTAATAATAAAAGTAATAATTAATATTCACTATGTGTTTACTATGTCACTGGCACTGTTCTTCCCACTTTTGTCACGATTACCTCATCCCCCATAACAACCATTTATTGAGGTACTGTTATTATGTCCATTTTGCAGGTGTAAAAAACCGGAGCACAGAGAGCTTATGTAATATGCTCAAGGTACTCCAGCAGGGAAGAATGGAATCAGAACTGAAACCTGGACAGTCTGAAACCAGATCAGAGCCCTGATTATAATCTGAACTGTAGCAGCAGAGCTAGGACTGGAAATGAACTCTACCTCTGTTCAGTCTGCTGTGCATCTACCATGTCCCACCCCAGATCACTTAGCTCAGCTCAAATAAGAACATTTCTGTTAGGAGCTGAAGAGACCTGAGATCTCATTAACCTCTCTAGTACTTCTCTCAAATGGCCTCAGGGGTACCCATAAGTATTATTTTATTTCTGGCTCATAAACTTTCCACCAGGACAGGACACCACATCGCTGAGGTCGTTAAACCTTTATAATAACAATATTATGCTAATGGAAATTATTAGTCTATTCCTCGTCCCCCAAAAACCATCTGGTAGGTTTACCTGGCAATTACTTTGAGATGTCATGGTGCATCTTAAAGCATAAAGAATATAGGGATTCATAACTTTCTCTGAGCAATGGAGTTTTCCATGTGGTAACAAGCTGGCATGGCTGGACTATTGGATTTAGACATAAACAGGATACTGGAAAAGACTTGGGGAGAGCACACGGCAGCTCTCAGATTAGAATTCAGGTGGTAGAGGAGAGAGCATAGGTATTTCCAAGCCCAAGCTTTCTACTGAGAGAATTTGTTGCCAATATTTTGATTGCATTATGAATTTCTTTTTAAAATGGTTTGTTCTTTAATATCAAATAATAAAACGCAGGTATTAGGGCCAATTTAAGTAATTTAGAATAATTAGAGTCTTAAGTAGGCAGCACATGTTCTGAGCAGAACAATCTCTCTCCAAACAACAGTGATGTCAGAGGTTTTGGGTTTGGGTCTGTTTTCTCTCTCTCCTCCCTGTGGCTCAAACGCGTGGCGTAGTTTCCCTTCCTGGAGCCCAGTTACCCAGTAACTCTTGAAATGGCTGGATAAACGTTGGCCGCCGTGCACATTCAACCCTGAAAGCACAACAATCTGGGATTTTAATTCAAACAAATGTGAAAATGGATTATAAATAGGATCCAGCTGCATTTCTAATAGTGAAGAGAAAAAAAGTAGCTGAGACCAAAAAGTAAGAAAAAGGAAAATGAAAGCACCTTGCCTCTCTTTTCCTTATGGCCTTTCCCCATGCTACAATCATTGCCTGTTGAAAGAGGCCTCAAAACGTCTAAAATGTTTTAATTATATTTAATTAAGTTGTCATTTGTTACTTGGCTCCTGAAAGTTCTGCCTAATTTAACCAGGCTCCCTTTTCAGATCTATACATTTACCTACAGTCCAGCATTTGGTAAAGGAAAAAAATGGTTCGCAGAAGCTGTCTTCCTGGAGACTTCCCATCCTGCCGCCAACACTGCACTTTATATATTATTGTGTACAGACATTGGCCAGCACATCCCACGGCTTCTACAGTGATGTTGACAAAGATGACCCCTCCCCGACCCCCAATAATCCTTTTCTCTTTCCCACAGCAGTTTTCATATAAGTCAATATTTGAATTTGGAAAAATTGTGAGCAATTCATCTCAAATCATTAGCACCCCACAAAATGGAATAATGTTACCTACAGCCTGAATCAGTGGGGGAAATCCAACCCTTTCAGTTCAAAATTCGTATTACCGTCACTGACTATTTCTTCAATGTCAACCTCTACCAGATGATTTAATTAAGCCCATTTTATCCCCTATAGGCCCACCGTGTATGATCATGCAAGTTATGTGTTGCACAACCATAGAGGGCACCATCATGGCATGATCACTCGTTTGTATTTTTATTAGTATGATGATTTTCTGGCAGATGGCAGTACAAGGTCTTGAGGAAAGGGCCCCAATTTATAATTCATGCATTTGGCCCAGGGCAGTGCTGACCAGTAAGACTTCTCACTGGACTGAATTTTAATCAAAGAATAGGCCGTAATGTAGTTTACGATTTTTCACTCCTCTCTTAAGAATTATGTCCATTTTTTCCAAATGAAAACACTATTAATAAATCCCAGTATATAGTCATAGGAAACATCAGGAATTTTCATACTGACCTATGCCTGCATCTAAAAAATAAAAACAAAACCAAAAAACCTTTCACCTCAGAATTAAATAATTGTGAAAGAATTAATTACATGTGTCCAGTGCTCAACAGATTACATATCTCCTCTTTTTGTTCCTTTGACTTGGTATAAAAATCTCTGCTCCTCCCCTATTTGCTCACAAGAATCAACAATACAGGTCAGACAATGAATTTGCCTACAATGGCAAATGCTTTCCGAACATTTCAGCAAACAGTCCTTAAGTTTGTCTCTGCTCTTCCAAGAACTATTTGTTTTACCTGCAAACATTTCCAATGTGAAAATGTTTATCCCATTCATTGTGGAGAAGCAATTATTTGTTTGAGAGGAAGCTTAGCTAGATAGCAGACAATTTTGCAAACATGCCCACAGATCAACTGTGACTCAAAAGCCTCCTGTTCTTCATTCCTATCTCCTTGAAATGTTTCTGTCTGGGGTTTTAGCAAATATTCTTGTAGGGTTTCTAAAATGCATTTATACATCTTGTGCACAGGCAGGATTGTCCAATGCTTTTCCAAAAACATGTGTGTGGCCAATAAAATCACCAATCCTTAGGAATCAACTAAAAAAGCACAACCAAAGTCCATGTATATGGCATTGAGAACCTACCAAGATCCCCACGGTATCTGTAATAAAAGGCACCCCCCAGCTTTGTTGTCAAAAGGAAATAAATCAGGAGAAAGAAAAATGAAGACAAAGACCAAAAAAGTAGGAGAAGGGGCCAAGGACATCGGTAGGTAAGTTTCTTATATGTTAAATATAGGGTTGGTTTTTAAAGAAGGATAGTTAAAAGATGTCAATATTGCCATGACAGAAAATCAAAGCTCATTTCTTCCTATTAAATTGATCTGTTAAATGTATTACTAAATTTAATTTTCTTAATGTTTCTTCTAATAAAGACTAATATGAAGGTGAGGAGAAAGAAAGAGGAAGAAAGAGATAGGAAGGAAGGAATAAAGGAAGGGAAAGGAGGAAGAGAGGAGAAAAAAAAGCTGAAGTTAAGTCTGAATAAAAGTTCTGGAGAATCCTGTATCAAAGCCATACAAGGGGTACCTATGTGGTACAGTCAATTAAGTGTCCAACTCTTGATTTTGGCTCAGGTTGTGATCTCAGGGTTGTGAGATCAAGTCCCACATCAGTCTCTGCTCAGCACACAGTCTGCTTGGGATCTCTCTCCTTCTCCCTCTGCCCCTCCCCCTGCCCCCACACTCGCTTGCTCATGTGCTCTCTAAAATAAATAAATAAATCTTTTTTTTTTCTTTTTTTTTTAAAGAAGCCATACAAAAAGCAGTTTGGCTCATCAGTCTCACTTCTAGTAACTTATTCTATAGAAACAGGAATATATGTAAAAGACACAAAATACATATAATAATGTTTCCTGTGTCATTGTTTGTAACGTGACTAACCAGAAACAACATGGATGTCTAACTAGAGGGGTTTGTTAACTGAACTGTGCTATAAGGCCCTGCTGACTCCTCCTCCCTCATTGTAGCTACTCTTTGCCCAGTCACTTCCATCCACCTAACTGGCCTACTTTAGAACCTTCACAACTCCCAAGTACCTCTTCCTCCAATGCTCTGCCCCATAACTTTGAATAGCCATTCCTTCTCATCCTTCCACTCTCAGCTTCATGTTTCCTTATGCCTTCCCCATTAATTATCCAACCCAGCATACAGTACACTCACTTCACAATATTTTTGCACATTGTAATTGCATATTTGTGCTTTTGAGTGTCTATTGCCCAATTCTACCCAATAGCTAACACCTTCATGATGGCCAGGACCATAACCACTAGAATGTGTCTTGTGTCCATACTATTACCTGTCCCATAGAAACGGCTCAGAAAATGTTTATTGAAAGAATAAATCTACAAAACAAGAATATTAAACATGATATTGCCTTTATAGGAACTACATAAACATGAATAGCAATTAAATATGATATTGTAGATTACTGAAGACCACAGAAATAACAGAAAATCACAAGGCAAACTGCTAACTGTAATACTGTGCAAACTTAAATTAAGAAAATTCCGCTGTATACATTCCTGAATTTTTCATATCTTCTACACTAATGATGTACAATTTTCAAAATCAAGGGGGAAAATTTTCAAATGTCTCTTATTTAATTCTAGAATCTACTTCTATACTCCCTATTTCCAAGGTCCTAAATGGTATGAGGGTCTTATTAGGATAGACTCTCAGCTGATCTATGCAAATGTCTCTATTGAAGATTTTAATCTCTGTATCAGTTATCTGTTGCTGTATAACAAAATATCTCAAATTTAGTAGCAGAAAACAACCTTTCCCAGTTCTGAGGGTTAACTATTCTCAGTAAGAAGTTCTTACTCAGGGTTTCTCATGTTGTTGCAGTCAGATGGTGGCTGGTGCTGGACTTATCCCCAAGGATCCCTCACTTGCATGTCTGGCAGTTGATGCTGGCTATCAACTGCAAGTTATTGGCCATAAATCTACACATGGCCTCTCCATGTGTCCTGGGCTTCCTCACAGTATGGAAGCTGGAATTCAAGAGCAAGCATCCTACTGGAACTAGGAGAAAGTTCCACCATCTTTTATGATATAGCCTTAGAAATCACCAATCATCACCTCTGCCACAGTCACATACTCACGGATTCAAGGGGAGGAAACCTAGAACAGCTCAATGGGAAGAGTACTGAATTCACACTGTAAGAACAGTATGTAGAACAGGAGATATTACAGTGCTGTATTTGGAAATATAATCAACCACAATCTCTGTAGACTCTAATTTATAATTCCCTCTACTACACTAAATCCTCAAAATATATATAAAAATACAGTTAAACATTTTTAAATAAGCTGGTATTTTTATGTCATATATCAATAAACACTGTTGATGACCATTAGATAGCAGAAGTAGAAATGAGTTAGCTGTCTGGTGTTCTGAATTTTCATTTGAGGACCATCATTAGATAATCATGCATCTTTCACCCTCAGTTTTACAATTTGACTGCCAAATAATCAGCTTGCTCTTTCAATATCACAGGACAGTTTTGAGAATGGAAAGAATGGAGAAAACTTAACATTTCCAAAAATGAGTTCTTCAGAATGCTAGTTTTAGGGATGTTACAGGTGTTACGTTGTTTTAAAAAATGAGGAAATTATGGGTTGGCTCATTTAATGTCCTGCAGTAGATTAGAAATCTACAAAAACAGTATGAGTATTCAGAAGATCAAACAAATAATGGAAGTTTCAGCCTTCCTGCACTCCTTTGAACAGGGAACCTTTTTTTTTTTTTTTTGGATATAGTATTTTACAGAATTCCTTAGTCTGTAGAAATTCAGTTGGATAATACCAAAGTAAAATAATGTATGACAAGTTGTTACTTAAAATGCTGTGATATGTTGTTTCCATTAATTTGCTCAGTTCCTCTTCTGTGACAAATGAGCAAAGTATGTGAACATAGACACAGTGTATGTCCTTCTGAGTTTTAATTTTTTATCTCTCAAATGGGGAGAATAACAACCACCTTGAGTATATGATATAAAGGTGAACATCAATATATTTAATATACCCAGAATAATATCTGAAGCAAAATAAGTCCTCAATTGGTGATAATTATTTATATATAAGGAAAATAAGATTTTGTCTCTGACCTTGGAAAGCTAACATACTACTAAATAAATGTTATATAAATATATTAATCAAATGGTCTATCACTTATTTCCCTCTTAAGCACACCATAATGAGTGATATTCATTAGTCATTTTTTTAAATGAAGAGAATACTAGAAAAATTCTGTCTGATAGTCTAGAAAAATGTTAATAAAAGGTTTTGGCTTGTCTTGGGCTCTTGGTGGAAATCATGTCTCAAAATGGTGTTAAAACCATAATAAGTGGAAAATTTAAATTTATATATTTAAATTTATAAATTTATATCCTAGACAAATTGTTAGAATCCCAATCCATGGTATTGGTTCAAACCACAAAGCTGCCGGGCCCTGGCTGACACAGAGATACATCCATGATCCATGGTCTTTCTCAAAGATGAACTCACAATTAAAAATTATAAGAGAACATTCACCATTAATTGGGAATCACTGAAAATATCAAAATATCAATATCAAAATATCAAATGGAACAATCAGCATCCTAAAAAGGACAAATTATAAAGCAATCTAAAAGTCTACAAAATAAATGTTACATATATTCATATGTTTTTGACAAGAGACACTCCAAAAGGTATTGTTAGTTTTCATCAACTTTACTATTATTCTTAGTCATTTATTTTTCAATCTGGCATATCTAGTTAATTATAGATAGAATTACCAAAATCTACTTAGTAAAACACTAGAATTTGAATGAATTCAATACTCAACACAGGCCCCCTTTTTTAACTCCTTATTACATCACAATTCTTAGATACATAAAAAAGGTATATTGGGGCTCAATCTATTTCTTGTCACTCTCTTTCTTTTTCCTCTTTCTACCCTCTCATGGTCACAAACCAACAGGATTATCTACCAGGACCTCCTTAACTTACTTCCCTTTGAAGAGCTTTTTAATCCATTTGTGTATTCTAAATGAAAAATTTCATAAAGTTGTCCTTGAACAAATTTTGAAAAAAAATTTTAAATTCCAATCAAAATGGTTGGGGTGGGCTTGGGGGTAGGCAAAAACACAAGGAAAAGAAAAGAGATGAAAAGGGAGAAAAACCTGTCATGATCAGTTGATTTAGGAATGATCTATTAGCGATCTTTACCAAAGAGGTTCTCCATCTTTGATGCTTCTCTGGTATTCTCACATTCCTGTCCTTTTCCTTTTCTTTCCCCAGGTGTCCTTTGATTTTTACTTATTTAATTCAAGTACCAGTTACCTTTAGGAAAATCCCTCGGAATGACAAGTTTGCTCCTAATTCTCCTCCTACAGCTTATCTTGAAAAAGCCATAATCTAGTGGTTCCAATCATTTCTTCAGTCATTCTTGAAACTCGCTGCATTGAAAACTTCAGTTAGGGGCACCTGTGTGGCTCAGTCATTATGCGTCTGCCTTTGGCTCAGGTCATGATCCCAGGGTCCTCAGATGGAGCCCCACATCGGGCTTCCCGCTGAGCGAGGAGCCTGCTTCTCCCTCTACATGTGCTCTCTGTCAAATAAATAAATAAAATCTTTAAAAAAAGAAAAGAAAAGAGAACTTGCAGTTAGCACTCAGAAGTACTCTAGTGCCATGCTGGCTGAACACTGGTGTGCCCATCTCAAGCCTATCCTCTAATTCCATCTTCATAATGTCCTCCTCTGAGGAGATTGAGAGTGTGAGCATCTGCTTAAAAAACAAGAAAACTTGGAGGAGCAAGATGGTGGAGGAGTAGGAGACCTAAATTTCGTGTGATCCCTGGAATTCAGCTGGATAGTTATCAAACCATTCAGAACACCTACAAACTCAACAGGAGATCGAAGAAAAGAATAGCAACAATTCTATCTAGAGAAAAGAGACCACTTTCTGGAAGGTAGGACGTGCGGAGAAGTGAATCCGAGGTGATATATGGGAAGACAGATTCTGGGGTCAGGGAGCCAGCTACCGGCAAGTGAGAGAGCACAAAATCTGGAACTTTTAGAAGTCTGCTCCACTGAGGGACGTTGCTCCACTGGCTAGGCTGGGGGTGGAACCCACGCTAGGACAGTGTGGTCTCAGGACCCTCGGGGTCACAGAAAGACTGAGAGTGCCTGAGTGCGGCAGAGCTCCCAAGTATCGGAGCTGGGAGCAGAGACGGAGCCGAGGAGTGGGCTCTCAGCTCAGGGTTGCCATAAAACGTGATCCACGGCACAGTCGGGCCACTGTTCTTCCATCAGGGACCCAACAAGCAGCAGATCTGGGGAGACTCCCCTATCTCCCCCGGGAGGAGCAGCATGGGAGCCCGCCACAGGAATCTGCTGGGTTTAGAAAGTCCAAACGGGGTCATGTGCCAGAGACAGAAATGCTCAGTCACAGGCCAGTTGAGCCCGGAGTGCAGCTGGAGACCAGGGAGACAGGAGTGATTGACTGCTTTTCTCTGGGGGTGCACTGAGGAGTGGGGCCCTGACTTCTAGGCTCCTCCGGGGCCAGAGATTGGGAGGCTGCCATTTTCACTCTCATCCTCCAAATCTGTACAGAAGGCTTGCAGGGAACAAAAGCTACCAAGAGCAAACCTGAGCAGATTACATAGGCCGGCCCCAGGCAAGGGTGGTGCAATTCTGCATTGGGCAAAGAGATTTGAGGATCACAGCAAGAGGCCCCTCCCCCAGAAGATCAGCAAGAACAGCCAGCCAAGACCAAGTTTACTGATCAATGAGAACTGCAGAACTCCAGGGCTAAAGGAATACAGCACTAGAATTCATGGTTTCTTTCCCATGATTCTTTAGTCATTCAAAGTTCATTTTAAAAATTTTCTTTATTTTTTTCTTTTTCTATTTTTTTTAGTTGAATTTTTCTTCATTCCTTTTTCAACCAACATCTTATCAATTCCATTTTTAAAATCTTTTTTAATTTTCATTTTTACAGTCATATTCTATCCCTTCATTGTATTTAATCTTATTGTTTTATATATATAAGTTTTTCTTTCTTTAAAATTTTGGGATACAGTTTCTTCTAACAGACCAAAATATACACTAAATCTAGCGTATGACTTTGTCCTAGTCTCCTGCCTAATCACATTCTCTATTTTTTTTTAATTTTTTTCTTTCTTTTTTTCAACCAACTTCTTACCAATTTCTTTTTTAAAAACTTTTATAATTTCCATCTTTACAGTCATATTCCATCCCTTCATTGTATTTACCCTTATTTTTGTATATATATAAGTTTTTCTTTCTTTAAAATTTTGGGAGGCAATTTCTCCTAACAGACCAAAATACACCCAAAATCTAGTGTGTGGCTCTGTGCTATTCACCAGCCAGATCCTATGCTTTTTTTTTTTCCTTTCTTTTCTCCCCAATTTCAGGTCTCTTCTGATTTGTTTAGTGTATATTTTTCTGGGGTCGTTGTTACCCTTTTAGCATTTTGTTCTCTCATTCATCTATTCTTCTCTAGACAAATGACAAGACAGAAAAACTCACCTCGAAAAAAAGAACAAGAAGCAGTACCAACTGCCAGGGACCTAATCAATACGGACATTTGTAAGATATCAAAACTAGAGTTCAGAATGACTATTATAAAGATACTAGCTGGGCTTGAAAAAAGCATAGAAGATAACAGAGAATCCCTTTCTGGAGAAATAAAAGAACTAAAATCTAACCAAGTTGAAATCAAAAAGGCTATGAATGAGGTGCAATAAAAAATGGAGGCTCTAACTGCTAGGATAAATGAGGCAGAAGAGAGAATTTGTGATATAGAAGGCCAAATGATGGAGAATAAAGAAGCTGAGAAAAAGAGAGATAAACAACTACTGGATCATGAGGGCAGAATTCGAGAGATAAGTGATACCATAAGACAAAACAATATTAGAGTAATTGGGATCCCAGAAGAAGAAGAAAGAGAGAGAGGGGCAGAATGTATATTGGAGCAAATTATAGTGGAGAACGTCCCTAATTTGAGGAAGGAAACAGGCATCAAAATCCAAGAGGCACAGAAATCCCCCTCAAAATCAATAAAAATCGGTCAACACCCCGACATCTAATAGTAAAACTCACAAGTCTCAGGGACAAAGAGAAAATCCTGAAAGCAGTTTGGGACAAGAGGTCTGTAACCTACAACAGTAGAAACATTAGATTGGCAGCAGACCTATCCACAGAGACCTGGCAGGCCAGAAGGGACTGGCATGATATATTCAGAGCACTAAATGAGAAAAATATGCAGCCAAAAATACTATATCCGACTACGCTGTCATTGAAAATAGAAGGAGAGAGGAAAATCTTCCAGGAAAAACAAAAACTTAAAGAATTTGCAAACATGAAACCAGCCCTACAAGAAATATTGAAAGGGGTCCTCTGAGCAAAGAAAGAGCCTAAAAGTAACATAGACCAGAAAGGAACAGAGACAATATACAGTAACAATCACTTTACAGGCAATACAATGGCAATAAATTCATATCTTTCAATAGTTACCCTGAATGTAAATGGGCTAAATGCCCCAATCAAAAGACACAGGGCATGAGACTGGATAAAAAACAAGACCCATTGATATGCTGTCTACAAGAGACTCATTTTAGACCCAAAGACACCTCCAGATTGAAAGTGAGGGGGTGGAAAACCATTTACCATGCTAATGGACACCAAAAGAAAGCTGGGTGGCAATCCTTATATCAGACAAATTAGATTTTAAGCCAAAGACTATAATAAGAGATGAGGAAGGACACTATATCCTACCTAAAGGGTCTATCCAACAAGAAGATCTAACAATTTTAAATATCTATGCCCCTAACATGGGAGCAGCCAATTATAGAAGCCAATTAATAACAAAATCAAAGAAACACATCGACAATAATACAATAATAGCAGGGGACTTTAACACCCCCCTCAATGAAATGAACAAATCATCTAAGCAAAAGATCAACAAGGAAATAAAGGCTTTAAATGACACACTGGAGCAGATGGACTTTACAGATAGATTCAGAATATTCCATCCCAAAGCAACAGAATACACATTCTTCTCTAGTGCACATGGAACGTTCTCCAGAATGGATCACATCCTGGGTCACATATCAGGTCTCAGCCAGTATCAAAAGATCGGGATCATTCCGTGCATATTTTCAGACCACAGTGCTTTGAAACTAGAACTCAATCACAAGAGGAAAGTTGGAAAGAACTCAAATACATGGAGGCTAAAGAGCATCCTACTAAAGAATGAATGGGTCAACCAGGAAATTAAAGAAGAATTTAAAAAAATTCATGGAAACCAATGAAAATGAAAACACAACTGTTCAAAATCTTTGCGATGCAGAAAGGCTGTCCTAAGAGGAAAGTATATAGCAATACTAGCCTTTCTCAAGAAACAAGAAAGTTCTCAAATACACAACCTAAACCTACACCTCAAGGAGCTGGAGAAAGAACAGCAAATAAAGCCTAAACCCAGCAGGAGAAGAGAAATAATAGATCAGAGCAGAAATCAATGAAATAGAAACCAAAAGAAGAGTAGAACAGATCAACAAAGCTGGGTGTTGGTTCTTTGCAAGAATTAGTAAGATTGATAAACCCCTGGCCAGACTTATCAAAAAGAGAAGAGAAACGACCCAAATAAATAAAATCATGAATGAAAGAGGAGAGATCACAACCAACACCAAAGAAATATAAACAATTATAAGAACATATTATGAGCATCTATATGCCAGCAAATTAGATAATGTGGAACAAATGGATGCATTCCTAGAGACATATAAACTACCAAAACTGAACCAGGGAGAAATAGAAAACCTGAACAGACCCATAACCAGTAAGGAAATTGAAGCAGTAATGAAAAATCTAACAAACAAGAGCCCAGGGCCAGATGGCTTCCCAGGGGAATTCTACCAAACATTTCAAGAAGAATTAATACCTATTCTTCTGAAACTGTTCCAAAAAATAGAAATGGAAGGAAAACTTCCAAACTTGTTTTATGAGGCCAGCATTACCTTGATCCCAAAACTAAACAAAGACCCCATCAAAAAGGAGAACTACAGACCAATATCCCTGATGAACATGGATGCAAAAATTCTCACCAAAATACTAGCCAATAGGATCCAACAGTATATTAAAGGAATATTCACCATGACCAAGTGGGATTTATTCCTGGGCTGCAAGTTTGGCTCAACATCTGCAAATCAATCAATGTGATACAATACATTAAGGAAAGACCAAGAACCATATGATCCTCTTGATAGATGCAGAAAAAGCAGTTGACAAAGTATAGCATCCTTTCTTGATTAAAACTCTTCAGAATGTAGCGATAGAGGGTAATACCTCAATATCATAAAAGCCATCTATGAATAACCTACAGCGAATATCATTCTCAATGGGGAAAAACTGAGAGCTTTCCCCCTAAGGTCAGGAACATGGCAGGGATGTTCACTATCATCACTGCTATTCAACATAGTACTAAAAGTCCTAGCCTCAGCAATCAGGCAACAAAAAGAAAGAAAAGGCATCCGAATGGGCAAAGAAGAAGTGAAACTCTTTTTGCAGATGATAGGATACTTTATGTGGAAAACCCAAAAAACTCCAACCCAAAACTGCTAGAACTCATACAGGAATTCAGTAAAGTGGCAGGATATAAAAATCAATGCACAGAAATTAGTTGCATTTCTATACACCAAGACAGAAGAAAGAGAAATTAAGGAGTTGATCCCATTTACAATTGCACCCAAAACCATAAGAGACTAGTCAACTAGTCTTTGACAAAGCAGGAAAGAATGTCCAATGGGAAAAAGTCTCTTCAACAAATGGTGTTGGGAAAATTGGACAGCCACATGCAGAAGAATGAAACTGGACCATTTCCTTACACCACACACAACAATAGACGCAAAATGGATGAAAGACCTAAATGTGAGACAGAAGTCCATCAAAATCCTTTAAGGAGAACACAGGCAGCAACCTCTTCGACCTCAGCCACAGCAACTTCTTCCCAGAAACATCACCGAAGGCAAGGGAAGCAAGGGCAAAGATGATCTATTGCGACTTCATCAGGATAAAAAGCTTTTGCACAGCAAAAGAAACAGTCAACAAAACCAAAAGACAATCGACAGAATGGGAGAAGATATTTGCAAATGACAAATTAGATAAAGTGCTAGTATCCAAAATCTATAAAGAACTTATCAAACTCAGCACCCAAAGAACAAAGAATCCAATCAAGAAATGGGCAGAACACATGAACAGACATTTCGGCAAAGAAGACATCCAGATGGCCAACAGACACATGAAAAAGTGCTCAACATCACTGAGCATCAAGGAAATCCAAACCAAAACCTCAATGAGATACCACCTCACACCAGTCAGAACAGCTAAAATTAACAAGTCAGGAAACGACAGATGTTGGCGGGGATGTGGAGAAACGGGAACCCTCCTACATTGTTGGTGGGAATGCAAGCTGGTGCAGCCACTCTGGAAAACAGTATGGAGGTTCCTCAAAAAGTTAAAAATAGAGCTACCCTATGACCCAGTAACTGCACTACTGGGTATTTACCCCAAAGATACAAATGTGGTGATCTGAAGGGGTACATGCACCCCAATGTTTATAGCAGCAATGTCCACAATAGCCAAACTATTGAAAGAGTCAAGCTGTCAATCAACAGATGAATGGATAAAGAAGAGGTGGTATACACACACACACACACACACACACACACACACACACTGGAATATTATACAGCCATCAAAAAATGAAATCTTGCCATTTGCAACGACGTGGATGGAACTAAAGGGTATTATGCTAAGTGAAATAAGTCAATCAGAGAAAGACAAGTATCATATGATCTCACTGATATGAGGAATTTGAGGAACAAGACAGAGGATCATAGGGGAAGGGAGGGAAAAATGAAAGAAGATGAAACCAGAGAGGGAGAAAAACCATAAGAGACTTTTTTTTTTAAGATTTTATTTACTTGACAGACAGAGACACAGTGAGAGAGGGAACACAAGCAGGGGATGTGGCAGAGGGAGAAGCAGGCTTCCTGCAGAGCAGGACCTGAGCCGAAGGCAGACGCTTAACGACTGAGCCACCCAGTTGCCTCACCATAAGAGACTCTTAATCTCAGGAAACAAACTGAGGGTTGTTGGAGTGGAGAGGAGTGGAGAGGAGTGGGAGGGATGGGGTTGCTGGGTGATGGGACATTGGGGAGGGTATGTACTGTGGTGAGCTCTGTGAATTGTGTAAGACTGATGAATCACAGACCTGTACCCCTGAAACAAATAATACATTATATGTTAATAAAAAAAAAAAGAAAATGTCTCAAAAAAAATTAAAAACAAGAATAAAAACACAAAACTCAGAGCTCCACAAATCCCACTCCTACAGAAACTGAAAAGCAGGAATTGTAAAGATACCAAACACAAGAATCCATGGGACATGAGGATGCAAATGAATTGCATTTTCCATCCTCTTTCAACATAGGCTCAAAGCACTTTAAGCCTTTTTCTCATTATATTCCAAGTTTTAGATGCATCATCCTTTTTCCAACACAACTTAATTTTCTCACTTCCTGCCCAATTCCTTCAGATCTTTGGTTGCTCCCTATTAAGCTCTCAGTGCTGGTGTTTTGTATATTCCTTGCATTCAGCAGAGAGACAGCATATTAGCGTTTCCTTATGAACACTTTTTCTTGATCCTGAATCTTCCCCCACAGTTAACTGTTGACCTTTGTCTTGGTTTGGGATATTTAGATAGCAAGAAACAGATATGCCTCATGCTATCTCAAGAAAAGGAGGTTTTTAGATTCTCACAGAACCCAAATGCTAGAAGGTTATCAGGCAGTCTGCCTGGTTGGCTCTCTTTACTGTATGGTCTCTCATCTCCACCCTCTGCTGATCTTTCCATTCTCTGCAATGCAAACTAGTTTGAGAAGTTTTTAAATTTTATTTTCCCCAGGAACTCAACTTGAACATCTGTGACTTTGGGTTGCTCTAACTGAACATTTACTTCAATCTCCCTGACCTTATTGCTTCTGTCTTCATTTAGATTTCCTCAGAAGTGTACTTTGAGACAGTGTATTTTATTTGAGAGGTGACCCTAGAAAACATCAATAAATACGTGAGGAAGTGAAACAGGAAAGAGAAGACAACCAATTAAATGTGTATTATCAAGCTAGTTACCACTGTGGGTGACTAAAACTGAATCTTGCTAGGAAACTCTGGGGATCAGTGTAAAACATGCACCTCAAGAGCTGCCTCAGCAAGGAGAAAAAAGATGGGGTGTTTATGCACCAACTCCTATAAGTTATTTATCAAGAACACTTCCTGGGGATATCAATTATCTAGTACTTCTGGTCTGCTGTGGTCATGGGCAAAGTTATCTTTGTCTACAAGAAAAAACTCTCAAGCTTTGGGGAATGCAGTCACAGTACTTTACAATGGTAAGGTCCCATGGTTTTAGATAGCACACGACAGCATCTAATATTTATTGCTTTCAGTTACTGTGTATCTTAGCTCAAATTTGAACAAGAATATGATTGGATCAGCTTGAATCACAAGTCCTTTTTGTTTCAATTAATGTCAGTTTAGACACTGGAGCAAGGTCATCTAATGTGAACATGTTCACCTAGGCCTTTCCCTTCAGCAGTGGCTTTGGGCACCTCCAAAGATGGTAACAAAGCCCAAGAAAACTTCCAAGTGTGTCTAAGAATACAACACCTCTGCCACCATGACTAGCCCATGTTTTATCCCCACTTTAACTCTTTGGTTGCCAGGTTACCACAGTGAACATCCATTCCTGCCTTCACAAACAAGGCAATATTCTCATGAAATGATCTGCCTACGCTCTGACGGCCAGTGTAATTACCCATATGCACAGCTTCATACTCTCTTGTGAATCTCTCATAGTGTGAGTTCCCTTGGGCAGGATTTCTTTTCTCTACCATTTGCTGCAAGGATCATCTTAAAACAACACCTGATTCACATAAAGAATCCTATAAAAGAAAAAATAATAACAGACTGCTGGCTTTAAGCAAACCCTGAGTCTACCCCTGTCCAAAAGGACTTTCCCCATGCTCTTGGATATTTCATAGTGCCTAAGGATAATTCCTTTCAGCAGTTTATACATTTGATGGGAAGAAAGACTGAAATTCTCACTAGTGCAAAAGATCAGATAAGCAAAGTGGAGATGGTTTCCATAGTTTACCTCTGTTATGGGTACAAGCAAAAGCAAGTCTAGCTATCAACAGAAACTGAAATAGTACCATGTTATACAGCTCCTTGTTGACAAATGAGAATGATGATATGAGAGAAAGACATACCAAAGATGACCAAAGTTTGTACTAGAACAAAGGAATTCACTTGGGAGTGTTTGCAATTATGAAAAGTAGAATAACACCCTTCTTGACTCTGGGTTTCTGTTAAGAGAATTATCTTGATAATACCGAGCTTTACTGGGCAATAATGCAAATTATTTAATTTTCCATAAGGTTTTAATCATCTTGAAATTTTTTAAGATTAATTTATTTATTTGAGAGAGAGCACACAAGCAGAAGGGGAAGAGGGAGAGAGAATTTCAAGCAGACTCTGCACTGGGCATGACCTGAGATCATGACCTGAGCCAAAACCAAGAGTGGGACACTCAACCAACGTGCCACCCAGGCACCCCTTGAAATTTCTTAATACAGGTTGAAACAGACAGTACCTTAAGTCCCCAAATGGACAATGATCTAATTCTAAAAAGAGCTCAGCTTATAAAGCTAGGTAAGTCCAAAGCTAACAACGCCGGTACACCTTCCGAAAGGGAAGAGTCATCCTAAAGATCTTCATCCAGAACTTATTGTTCAGAAATAAGCTAGAGCTTTCTTCTGGAAACAACTTTGTGCTAGATGAGAAGTTCTAATGATCATAACAGACTCCATAGGCTTCAAAGTGCCGTAGTAGTTTCAGAAAGGTTAGCAATTCGGTATCATTCCAACAAAATACTTTATTTCAAAAATAATTTCAATTCTTTTGTCATATAAATAATTTAACGCTTCTTCTTAAGATAAATTTTGTCCTACATCTATAAGTTACTAAGTTTTGAAATTATAATCAATATTTTACCCAAGTGAAACTCTCAGCTCTTCTACTTTTGTACTCTTACACATGATTCATTTTTCAAGCAATGTACTGGAGGTAAATAATGTTAACATGAATGAAACATGTTAGATTCCAATTCTCAGATCTTAAAGAAAGATCATATGGGACCCTGGCACCATCACAGTTTTTCTGCTGTATTGGAGTAGTAAACTTTAATAAAGCTTACTTTCTTTTTTTTTTTTTAAGATTTATTTATTTTAGAGAAAGAGACAGAGAGCAGGAGTGGGGAAGGAGCAGAGGAGAGAGAATCTCAAGCAGACTCCCCGCTGAGCGTGGAGCCTGACACAAGGCTCAATTTCATGACCCTGAGATCATGACCTGAGCTGAAACCAAGAGTCGGATGCTTAACTGACTGAGCCACCCAGGCGCCCCTAATAAAACTTGCTTTCAAAACAAACATCAAACAGCACTAATACTCACTGTAATATTGGAATTCTACATTATAAACTCAGCATAAAATATTCCTTACCAATATATAATTGTTAAGATTTTACAGTAAACCCCATATTCTTTCATAATTGTTAGATTTAGCGTTTAAGACCTAAAAAAATTGAGATTAAGAAAGACTATGTAAATAACTTACATCCCTTATACTTACTTTCTTAGTTGTTGTTTTTTGAGGTGGGGGGAGGCATTGATTCAAGCTTTCTCATGCATGCCTTTCTAAATACGTTTCCTTTCTCTGGAGGCTAGCCACACCATCCTATGTGACACAGATACACTTTGTTTTCCATTTATCCAACAATTCTTGAGTGCTTACTTTATACCAGGAACTTGTCTAATGACTGGGGATGTAGAACAAGACAGATCAGACACCTGTTCTCATGAGGTTTATATTTTCATAGAGAGAGATAGCAAATAAATGTACAAGCAGCATACTTTCAGATAAGTGTAATAAAAATGTAAAAGACAGAAAGCAATTTGTAGTCAAGGGGAAGTGGCAACTTGAAGACCAATAGGTAGAAAGGATCTGTATCAGTCAGGATGGGCTAACTTATACTGTGATAATAAACAACCCCTAAAATGTCAATGGCAAAAATATCAATAAACATTTATTTCTCACTTCAGTAGAGTCTCCTATGGGTCTGGGAAACTGTGTGGTGACTTGTCCAATAAGTAATGGCTCAGCACTTGTTCTTCCACGTCAGCACAGACTTCCAGTGTCTGGATGGCAGGAGAGAGCATTGCCGAGTTGTACACTAAAAAGCACATGCTTCTGCCTGGAAGTCACATGTGTCATTTCTACTTACATTGCATTTACCAAAAGTCACCTAGTGTTTCCTAACCTCAAGGGGACACTGAGTTATGATCAATCCCTTGTAAACAGAAGGAGAAAAACTGGAAATATTGACAAGCAGCTACTGCATTTATTCTGACACCAGAGCGATGAGGAAGTCATTACTGAAGAATCTGAAGGAGAAGCATTTCAGCCAGAGGGATAGCTAAGGTAAAGCTACAGGGAAAATGATCATGGAGTGTTAAGGAATGGAGATGAAAGAATAATGAGCATGGGAAGAAGAGGAGTAGGTGTATAAGGAAGAGAGTCGCATCATAACAGCCTTGTAGCCATACTAAAGTGTTTGGACGTTACGGTCTGATGGGAAGCACTTGGAGAATTTCAAGGAAAGGAATGAAAGATCTGAATTATACTTTTAAATCATACACACCTGCTTGTACAATTCCTCTTTATCTGTCAAGTCCCAACTCACAGATCTCCTTCCCTTTGAAGCTTCCTCTCACTCTCTCGGTTAGACTCAAGCAACCTACCCACTACATTCTCTTCTTGGCACAGACCTCCACTAATCAATAACTTTGTTGTAGCACAATGATGGATTTGCCTGTCCTTCTCTTCATTCGACCTTAAAATTCTTGAAGACGGGAATCACATATCTTTTTGTTCCTTTATCCCTAAGGCCTAATGTGATACTCATAACACAGGACTTTGTTTCTTTTGAGAATGAATAAATTCCAAACCTGGTTCTGGTGCTCAGGACTACCGTGGACAGTCAAGTTAGAAGGGCATTTCAAGGCCATATAATACACAGGCTTCCAAAAAGATTATATGCAGAAGATGTTGTTCAGAGTCATACAGCAAACCTCAAAATGTGAAAGAATTCTAAGTGAAGGGGGTATAAGGAGCAGAGTCCCTTTCACTTGCCCTTGTTGTCTGCCAAATCTTTGGGAGTTTTGAGATCTTCTGAGGTTTCCAAGAACTGCAAGGGCTCCGAGGCTCACAATTATAAAGCTACTGATTTAACCCATCACCTCTATTTCCTCAAATGAAAACAAAACAAAACAAAACAAAAAACAGAGAAAGAAGGGTTAAATGAGTTGCTCAAGATCCAAAAATAATAGCATGGCTGGGTCATGTCACTCTATGAAACTCAGAATAGTTGAGATTCTCAATCACATTTCTCTCTTTCTGAGAAGATCTCCCATGCTCTTTTTCTGGGTCCTCAGAATTAATCTTTAGAAGTGGGAGGCTGGATATTCTCTGGGCAAGGCTGTAACTTCGGAATTCCTCTCATTTCGTGTTCTGACAGATCCCCTTCTTGCTGACACTCAGCACACCCATCTATTCACTCAGGCCTTCTGCCAGAGGGTGGTGCCTGACTCAGTTTTCCGGGCTTTTTATTGTTACCAATCCTGCATGCATGCTCAGTATATTCACCCAGTAGTAAAGCAACCCTCCCATCCGTAAAATAAAAGAGAAGATTTACAAAAATACATCAAGATTTTCTTCCCCTTCACAGCCAAGGAAAAGTGGGCACATGCTTTAAATCTAATTGTCTCCACACTCAAATTAGAATCCAGAATCATGCCTCCACGTGTCTGGAATCATCCCTCCCCATGCAATTATTTTCAAGTTATGCTTACCTGGTTTGAAAAGTGCCTTATAAACAGAATCATATTCACGTATTAACTGTATTATAGATATTATCATGGCTGTCATCCACATTATCACTCATAAACTGTTATACAGTACAGCAGAGACATGACAATTCTGAGAAGATATTTTTCTCTCTTCATTTTCTTGAGTGGGAGTAAACTATATTACTGCCTCCAGCTACTTTATACTCATCTGTCGGTCCAACGTTACCTCTTTTCAAAATAAGTGTAAAAAAAAATCCTGTTTCCCATCCAAAGATTTTAACTATGAAACCTTGCATCCAGATATATGAATTCATGTGAACTCTAAAACCTAATGTTTCTGTTACCTCAGGAACTTTTTCTGCTCAACTGTGATCATTTAGGCAGCCTGGACACCAACTGTGGGAACTCACAGAAACCAAGGACAGTGCCTCCCTTTAAAATTTATCTTATCAAGTGGTTAGAAAAGTCCCGAAATCTAAACAACCCCAAAAACTACAGGTTGAAGTGATTTCAAGAGATTATCAGATTCGGTCTCTACTTTAGAGAGGTCAGTTATAAAATCTCCAGGACAGAGAACTAGTCTGTTTTTGTTTTTTTAATTGAATTTTACAACTGCACTCCCTCAGCCGCAGGTTACGTAAACATCTTGTCACACTGTATGGCATCAACTCCTCACAATGGAACTGTAGGTTGGAACAACGGTCTTCCCCATTGTACACAACATAAAAACACTAGGTGAGGCTCACAAGATCCTATACTCTTCACCACTGTACCAAGCTGCCTCCCCCAGGTGTCTTCTCTAACCAAACCCCTCTTCACCTAATCCAACCTCCTGTTTTAAAGCATGACTGGAGCAATGGTTTTGTTTACCAGTGCAGGAGCATTTTCTAGAATTGAAGATGCATGACTGCCATTAGTAAGCTGCCAACTCATCCTTGTTATCCAACTTAAACTTCCTATAATATAATGAAATAATGGCTCGAGTTTTGATGCAAGACAGACTCAGGTTGATTCCCTTTCTCTGGCCCTTGCCAAAATTTGGGAATTTGTTCACATTACTTAAGATCACTAAGCTTCATTTAACAAAGTACTTGAAACACAGGAGATGTTTAAAAGAATGGCATTATTACTATGATGCATTCAGATACTCTCCTTTAGTTGTATACTATGTGGTGTTCATAATATTTGCACACTTGTGATACAAGAATTTCAAAATCAAAATAAACAAATTGTCATTGAATGCCTACACCAATAGCTATATGTACTATATATGGCTGAAATAATTCTTTAGTCAGAAGGAGGCATCTATGTGATGTTCTACTTATTTCAAAACTAATTTTGACATTATTCACACTATAAACAAATTAGAAGCCTGAAATCTTTCAGTAATACATAGTTCTTGGTGCTAAAAAAACGTCATTTGTTACATTAACTTGTTTAAAATATTTTACATTATTTATTTATCACTATACAACTCTGTAGATTTAGAATTATATGATCTTATAAATAGTCCTTATTTCTTCTGGTTTCAATTCAGGCTGTGGTAGGTAGGGCTATTGTTCTCTGAATACTCACTTCCTCCTTCCCACCCTCATGGAAAGTGCCTTTCTCCATCCGTTTGGTGTTGGGCTTGACCAAGTTACTTCATCTGGCCAATACAATGTTAGTAAACATGACCCAATCAAAGGCTTGAACTTGTGTGGTTGGCATTGCTGGCTGGCATTCCTGACAGCACCATGAACAGAGCAATATGCCCCAAACAGCCACTGGTCCAAAGAGTATAAGAGATACATGGAGTGAATTTGACCCAACCTTAAAACCAAACCCAGTTGAACCCAGTTTAGACTAACCCAATCCCAGATAACTTACAAATACATAAGAAAGAAAGAAAGGACTATTGTTGGATGCCTCTGAATTTTTAAGTATTTTGTTATACAGCATTATTGTGGCTGACAGATACACAGGCTCTATAAAAGATGGTATATTACTCAGAGCATCCTCCACTGCAAGTAACAAGAGCCCAACTCAAACTGGCTTAGGTGAAAAAATAAAGCAATTAATTACACCTGTGGTTTTAGGCAAAGCTGGGCTTAGAGCCTCATTTAATATGATTTAAATAGTATTATCAGAAGTAACCTGTCACCAGCTCTCAACTCTGCTTTCCTCTAGATTGGATTCATCCTCAGAAAAACTCTCTCCATGTGGTGACAAAGACAGTCTGCAGAAGTAGTAGGTTTGCATTTTACCAGTATATCTACCCTAGAAGAAGGATAGCACCTCTTTTCTAAAATCTCTAGCAAAAGTCCTGGAACTAAGTTTCTCTGATTGGATGATAGATTATGACTGATCTGACTAGTAGTCTTCAATGGTCAGATATGGGCTGTGTTACTGCCGCTGGAGCTGGTGGAGGTACGGAGAGAGTGAGTCAGTCCCACTCAAACCTCAGGGACTGAAAGTGAAGAAGGAATGGATCCTCATAAAATTAAGACACTGTTACCGAAATGGTACACAGAGGTAAAGATAACAGAAGAGCATAATAGAATTATATACTATTTGAAATTTTTTCTGACTTAATGTAAACAGCTCTGACTTTAGATCTTCATATAAGAAGTGCCACCAGGCCTCTTAAGAAATCTCTCGGGCATGCTCTAGCACTGGTTTTAAGCTCTATGCCTCAGCTTGGCTGCTCAAATGGCACTCCTCATTTCACTTGCCCTGGTATTTTCCTAGTGTCTTGGCCTAGTTGGGTTGTGGTTGTTTGGTCAGAACAGAAGGCTTCAGTTCTCTCTACACTAACCAGAGGGAAATGATCAAACCTGGACACTAAAAAAAAGCTAGAAATCAATGTCTGCCAGTTTTGCATAAACGAACCTAAATGTATAGCCAAATCTTGGATTTAAAAGGAGCAAGTTATAATTCTGCATCACTGAGCTGTTCTGGCCAAGCACAAGAAATGAGGCTCCCTCAAAATATGGTTTTCAAACCAAGCCTGGATATTGGCCACCAATTTGGTAAAGAGCTTTCTTTGCCTTTCTCAAGAGTTACTCTGCCAATAAGTTATCTCTCTGAACTATTTTCAAAACAGGCAAAATATCACTTTGAATCAGGAATTATTAATGCAAACTTGCCTAGTACTATTAATAATAACCATCGTGGAACTAGTACTGGGTGAATCATCCTGCAGGCACGGGCACATATGCTCTGCCGCCACTTCGGATGCCAGTACAGATACAGGAAGTAAAAGCCACACATTCGGCAGCCAGTTGATTTCTTTTCACTCGTTTGATGAAATACTAACAATCTTTTAAACGATAGTTGATCATTTTATTCCTAAAGGCAGAATTATGTCTTAATTCCCTGTTTCCCTTCCAGTATCTAACCCGGTCAGTTTTGTACATAATAGTATGGCAAACATAGGTTTCTATCCCCATGATCAAACCACTTGAATATCTCAGTCCAAGAGATGAGCCATGCTTTCTCTTGTGGAATTTTTTTAACAACAATAACAACAAAATTAGAACAGCTTAATCTAAGCTGTAAAATTATAACAGGTGTAAAATATATTTATTGATTTAAGTAAACACACAGGTAATTAGAGGCAAGGCAAGCTTCATTTTCAAGTTACTCCAGGTCCAAATAGAACCACTGTAGGAGGCTAAGCACTATCAGGGGGGTTTCCATCTACTCTCTAAACTTTTTAAGAAGTCCTTACTACTTTCAGCATCATTTTCTAAAAATGATTATTAAGAAGTCTCACCATGGCTCAAGCCTAGGATATTATCACAGAAAAGAGCTAGATGAGATTCTAAATCATTCAGGAACTTTCCTGGTTCCTTAATCGTCAGCCAGGGCTAAAGCTTAGAGATTTCATATCCTCTGAGTGTCTTAACTTCTTCCTTGACAGTGGGCAAAGGGATTCCAGAGGGCATTTCCCAATGACCAAATTATTTTTATTCTGAACATCAATAATACTACTAAAGCCTTGGCTTTTAATAATGCTTTGCTATTTACAAAGACTTTCACATGAATTATCTTATTTATCAGTTAAATGATTATCCAATTTAAAACATTACCTAGGTAGTACTACATAGAAAAAAAAAAAACGGGTACAGATACACATCTATAAACACACTTACCTCAGTGCTCACACCCTCATTATAGGAGTAGTGAAGTCACTCTCTTCACTTTAAGAAATACCATGACTTCACATACACACTAGTTAATCCAGCTTGTGAGATAGGTAGATATTAACTATCATTAGGACTCTGATTTTTTAGCTAGAAAAACTGAGTCAAACCAGTTATTCAATAAAGCAACCAAGATGATTAAAGGAAGAAAGCCAGGCTGCTGGCAGCCCAGTGTAGAGGACACTCCCTTCCCAGTAGTATAGGACTGGCTGGTTGATCACAAATGAAAACCCAGCATATGGGTCAAGATGGCAGCTGATCATATGCCTGCCTCTTCTTCCTACTGACATATTCACCTAGTCTCAGCACCTCCCCTGCAGGAACTATCCTCTATTAAGTGCTTATTACATGGTACCAGGCACAGGGCCAAACACCTTGCACATCATATGTCATCAAATTCTCACAATAACTCTATAAGTTGGTACTGTAATTGTGTCTGTTTTGTAGATGTAGAACTGAAGCTCAGAGAAGTTAAGCAACATGCCCCAAATCACACAGCTGGACAAGTTAAAGAGCTGGGATTTGAACTTAATCTCCATTTGACTGCAAAATCTGTTCCTGTCTTCAGTCCCCATAAACTTCACTTCCTACATCTGCTGCCCATTTTCCTCCTTCCTTTCTTTTTCCTTCCTACTACCTTGCAGAATCAGAAGGTACCAAAGCAGCAAAAAATAGCTTTTTTTCTGACAAGGCCTCCTCTCCTCAACATTCTGATGAGACTATTCTAACAGAAACTCTGGGGAAACATTGTATCTCATTGGACTCACTTTATTTCAGTTATTAACTCCCCAAGTCAATTTAGCACATATAATGGCTACCAACTTAGATCCCTCACCCCTGATGTAGGTCTTGCAAAGAAACCAACTACTACTCACAGCAAGCTGGTCTTACGCTACTGCCACAATATTAATAGTTAGGCAGGGCAAATGGGAGTGTGTGAGGGTTCTATAAAAGGTTCAGTTGGTGGTACAGTAGCAGTGCCTACCAGTGTTTATGCAGTACCTAAAACTGCATTTAAAAAAAGGAATTTGGGGACTGGCACCAGAAAAAGTTTATACAAAAGATGGGAAGAAATGATAAGAAACCCTTTGTGCTATGGGACTTTCCGTGGGTTTTTAAATTTTTGTTTTGCTTTTTGTTATTTTCCCTACATGCTACTATCTAGCCTAGGCTTTTTTCTTTCTCTCTGCATTTTGTGAGGGCTATTCAGATGTTTAGCCCTGGGCACGGGTCCAGTAGAGGCAAGCAAAAGCTCTGCTAGGCCCAAACCAGACTCCATGGTCCCCCTCTCTATTCTTCTTCTACAACCTCTCCCCTTCCCCAAATGTTCTAGTTAGAAGAATATTTAATCTCCAAACCAAGTTTCTTAACCTTTATTGTGCCATGGGCTCATCTGGCAATCTGGTGAGACCCACTGACACATTCTCAAAATAATGATTTTAAGTGCATTTAATAACATGTACAGGAATGTACAGGATTATTAAGGAAATTGAAATTGAAAATGCAAATTATCCTGAAATAGTTATAATATTTTGAATTATGTTAAAGTAATATATGTGCTCCTTTACTCAAGCTTTAAATAAAAAGATCTAGTGGTGGATTTAATATTTATCACAATTTCAATGTAATGATGAGGATAAAGGATATTTTGAGATATCTGCAACAACTGTAATGTGAGGTGACCGAGTACTGACACTCCCATGGGACTTCTTCCCATATTTATAATTGATGGAAAGGCTACATTTCAACTAAAGCATAGGAAATATAAAGAAGTCATTTTTTTGCTATCTAAGTTCATAGGCCCTTACTTCTATCCATTGATACTTTGATGGATCCCAAAATAAGAATCCCTTTTGTAAAGATCTACATACTGGTTATAAAGCTTCCTTAAATTATTCCCTCCATGAGCTCTGCACTCTCTCTGCCTTGCAACCTGGACGTGTAGAGCAACTCTCTGTCAGTGAGGATCTTATGCTTCCCATGTAGGTTTCTAGCACCTATCAGTAAGATTATTTTAAAAGGCACCTTTTAATAAGATGGAACTTCTAGAAAATTTGGAATAATAGACATTTTTGTTGTCTTCTTCGGCTATTAAATTTAGAGCTTTGGAAATAGAAATCAGCCTCCAAAGGGCTTGATGGTAAAAAAAAGTTCATCTGTAAGCAACCAGAATAAACCAAACCAAGGCTTTGCCTGCAAAAAGTAAGATTTCAGTGCAATTTAAACTCTGAAAATAAAGAAGACCTACAAAAAGATTTTTTTAAAGAAGGAAAAAGAGAAAAAGGCCCAAAAAATGGCAAAGAAAAAAGGCAAGAGAGGGAGAAATACAAAGAAAGAAAAACAGATTTTAGATTCTCAGAAGTATGACAATCCAACAGTTATTAGAAATAGTCACATCTTGGGACGCCTGGGTGGCTCAGTCGGTTAAGCGTCTGCCTTCGGCTCAGGTCATGATCCCGGGGTCCTGGGATCGAGTCCCACATCGGGCTCCCTGCTTCGCGGGGAGCCTGCTTCTCCCTCTGCCTCTGTCTCTCTCTCTCTCTGTCTCTCATGAATAAATAAATAAAATCTTTAAAAAAAAAAAAAAAAAAAAGAAATAGTCACATCTTCATCATTATTGTTACTCAAACAGCTCTGAAGATCAGCATTCAGTTTCCAGAATGTCAGGGTCTGACATCTGTCTCCTTAATACCAAGAGGGCTGTGTAGAAAAGCAACCATCACTCAAGTGAAAATTACACTCCTTATCTCAGAAGAGTCCATGAAATTCGGGCAACTTCAAGTAAAGGGTCAGCTCTCAAATACAGTGTTTTCAAAAACGACTATGACTATCTTAAACATATATATAGCTATGCAAATTCCACGTTTCCTTTCATGCTATTTTCAGATTGTTTTTCAAATTAAACATTAGGCTCTGCAGCACACAGAGAATGTTAGATTAAAGGGCCAGTTGCGTTCCACAAGGTTTCGGTTTTCCGCATTTGCCTAGAAATAGCTTTTCTCTGGGTGGGCCAGGTGAAATGCAACAAAGTTATTGTTACCTCACTTCCCTTGGCTTTTTGGGTGGAGAAGCCAGATGAAAGAGAAAAAGAGAAGAAGAAAAATAAAGGAGCGGCCAGAGAGAAAGAACAAGGAGAGGGAGATGCCGTTTTGGACTCCATGAGGTCAGATGGACCTACCACCAGATTTTTTGTTGTTGTTTAAAGAACAAACAGAGAAGAGGTTAAAAAAGAAAACTCGGGCTTATAACAATGATGAAAGCAGAAATGCCTGCCTCTCGCACTGGACATCAGGGCTGGTTTACCCAAGATGTGACAAAGCAAGTGCACATAGACCCCACACGTTCAGGTCCCATTTGACTCTATCCTGTCAACCAGATGGGGCTTTTGGCTGCATTTAATTCATTTACACAACAGTGATGAGTCTTGGCTGGGAGTTAAAAGAGAAATGTTCTGCTTGAGTGCTTAATATTATACCAAAAGTGAGTGCACCATCACACTTTTTAAAGGGCTCCTTCTACAGTTTCTTCATTAAATTGTATAACCTGGCACAACCAGTCCGTTTTCTTTAATTTAGAGTGTACCAGCAGATTTCTTCCCAGCCAGAGGAGTATGCTTCTAATTATGTGACCAGTTCAGCAACTGAAGTACACCATACTATTAGCAAGGAGATTGAAGGGCAGTTTTTGACAAGCTCAGAGCCTGTCAGGGACATGAACTTAAGGCCTTAGGCCAACAACTGACCCTTTCCTGCCTCTGGTATCTGAATAATTCAAACTTTCTCTCAGGGTGTGGGGGGTGATGTTTACATATCTCAGAAACCTTATTTTTAGCAAATTTAACAATAGCTGGAAAAGAAGCAAGGGCTTTGCAATTCAACAGAAAAGCAGTGCTTCCAAAAAGCCATTCCCTCTGTCTCTTGTTATAATTTATGTTATGATGAAGCTATAAATCAGTCATCATACCAGTTAATTTTTTTTTCAATAGCTATTACATCTGCTAGTTTTGCTTCAGGAATGAAGTAACAAACACAGTCATTATCAAGGAATAAATTGAGCGGAATAACAGCTTTGCTGCACAGCTTTCTCCAGGAAGATGGTGATGGAAGGTGATTCTCCACAGTTCACAATATCTCCTCCACTCTTGCACCTCCAGCAACAGCACTGAGGAAGTCAGCATTAGCCTCTTGAACACTGAGCTCACAATTCTTTTAATAGTCAGATACAGATGCTCAAAATTAAACCTTTCGAAACCCCCAAGATATTTCCCTTGTCCTCTCGGAATCCCTCACTTCACTTGGGTTGTTCTTGCTTCCATAAGGTACTTCATGATGCTTTGGAGGCTGGAACCTTATCTCCTCAGCATACCCCCAACCTTCTCCCAGTGCCACAGCTTGCTTCTTTCCCGGTGGTAACCAGTGCAAATATTCAAGAAGGGGTTTAAGTGCCTCTAAGTCAATGGCTTCTGTTTTCTCATCTGCAAATCAGGAGGGTGAATTCCCTCATCAGCAAGGCCCCCACCATTACTAAACCCTAATAATTTATGAGACCTAGGGCACCGACTGAACAGACATGGTTTTATGTTTTCTCTTTTTCTTTATTTATTTCCTGCTCTGAAAGGGGGAGATAAACTTCTAAAGTACTTTAAAAAAGGAAAAATGTTTACCTCTTAGGAGAATATTATATGTATCATATATATATCCACACATTTTACATATATGAAATAGACATATTCCTTTAATCAATGCAAAAATATTCAATTATTATTGAGTTTCTAATAGGTACCAGATATGTGCTAAATACAAGCACAATCGATAGATTACTTAATATACATTCTTAATCAGCCTTATCACCCAATTCTGCTCTACCTTACCACTCAGAGCAAGCAAATCAACTCTGATGTGTACTAGAGGTAGGATCTGGTGTAAACATCACTGGGCTGGAATTTAAGTGACTTGAGTTCAGAATGAAGTGCCCCCACTCCCCTTTCTCCCTCTCTAACTGGGACCTGTCTCTCATCCAAATAAATTAATTTGGGGCTCAATCATTGAAATGGGTCCCCCCAGTCCTTTCCAGCTCTTAAATTATACCATCTGCAAAAGATATTTAGCATCATTAGCTATTGAGGAAATGCAAAATAAAACAATAATGAGATATGACCACACACCTGTCAGAATAGCCAAAATAAAGAAAAATAATAATAGTACCACCACCAAATGCTGGAAAGAATGCAAATAAACTCGATCCTTTATATACTGTTGGTAGAATATAACATGGTACACTAACTCTGGAAAACGTTTGGCAGTTTCTCATAAAACTGAACATGCAACTACAATACAGCTCTGCAACTGAACATTTATTGCAGAGAAATAAAAACTTCGGTTTACATAAAAACCTGTATATGGCTATTCATATCAGATTTATTCATATTAGGTTAAAATTGGAAACAACTCAGATGTCCTCCAATGGATGAATGGTTAAACAAACCATGGTACATTCATACCACAGAATACCACTCATCAATAAAAAGGAACAAGTTACGGATACAGCATCTTGGCATCATGCGAAATGTTGAAAAACATAATGCCAAAAGGTCATAGACTATATGAATATTATATTATATTCTTGAAATTACAAAATTATAGAAATGGAAAACAGATTAGTAGTTGCCAGAGGTCAAGGATGAAGGAAGGGTGAAGTGGAAAGGGTGTGGCACAAAGGTCAATAAGAGGAATCCTTGTGGTGATGAAACTGTTCTGTACCTCGACTACATCAATGGTAACATTCTGGACGTTGTACTTTAGTTTTTCAAGATGTTGCCATCGGGAGAAACTGGTAAAGGTTATAGGTTATGCAGGACACAGCTTTTCTCAGTTTTATTTCTCATGACTACATGTAAATCTACAATCACCTCAAATAAACAGTTAAATTGAAAAAAAAAAACAAAAAACTGCACATTCTGATTGCTTTGTGCTTCCTGATTGCCTGCTTGAGGCCTAATGGAAATTTGGGGAAAGCCTAGGGAAAAACAGGCCAGGTGTTGATAAGATGACAGCAAGCCCTTGCCTGGCCACTGAGTTCCTTTTGTGATGCCAAATGCAAAAAGGAATGTGTGTCTGCCATCGGCTGTTTTGTGGAAGCTCCAGGACTGAGCAGAGAGACCCTCTCAAGTTGTAAGATGCAAATGGCATCTCCAGGGAAAAAGTGCCCCTTGGAGATAATGCATAATAGCCCCAGCTGAATAGAATTTTACTGTCCTGATCACTTGATAAGCTATTTGCTGGGCTGTGCTAATGAAGTTAAAGTAGTTTGCTTCTGTTGTCAGAAGCAGCAAATCTGGTTCCAATGGCTTTTCTTCTGAGAAATTCAGGTGAGCTGCATACCAGACCCTCCACTAGCAAACGGAGACTTACTGAAGCTAACACTCCAAATACTCCCTTTCTTTAAAAAAAGAAAAAAAGAAGATTTTTTTTTTTTTTGAAAGAGAGAAGGCATAGAGGGGCAGAGGGAGAAGCAGACTCCCTGCTGAGCAGGGAGCCTGATGTGGGGCTTGACACCAGGACTCAGAGATCATGACCTGAACCGAAGGCAGACGCTTAACCAACTGAGCCACACAGGAGCCCCACTCCATCCCTTTCTGATAATAATAAGATAGTAAGAGATGGAAGGGCTTTGAGGCCTGACCAAGAAAAATCACTCAAAGTCCATGAAGGGAATACTAGAACTAAGAGAAGTCAGCATTTATTGAATATTCATGGTGCACTTTCATGCATTATCTGATTTAATCCAAACAAGAATTTGAAGAATTAGTTGTAATTATCCTTACGGTTTATAAAGGTGGTAGCAAAACTTCATGGAGGCTAAGTGACATGCCTGAGATAAGAAGGGACAAGGCCAGGATTTCACCTGAGGGACAGAGCTGAGTTCTCTAACTCCATGTAGAGTAGCGGGCCTTCCCAACAGGTATGCAGAACACAGATACCAGAATAGGGCAAGATGTGTCTTGAGACACTGATCAGGTACATTTTAATAGAGAAAAGAAATTAGAACCTACTTTTAATAGTCATTTGAAAATTTACAACAGCTCAGGTTTTAATAGCATAGATTTTGAATGGCTCCTTCTACCAATTTCCTGAATATAGTGACTGTTCTTTTTGGGGTGTACAATTTAATGCCTAATACCCATCTCCAGAGAAGGCTCTGGAGTGGCTGCACCATGTGGTGCCCTGCACCCTCTGACTCTTACACTGGAATATTCCAGTTACACTGATTATGACTTCAGTCTGCATTTGGGTTAGCATCTAGGAAGTTCTTTATTACAGATGCTCATATAAAATCTGTATTTTGCTTTAGATATAATTTGGTCTTTATTTTCCTACTTTTTTCTTCTAACAGAAAGTATGTGTGACTATTATCTTTATTATTGTTATTATTATCTGTAAATAGTTGCTCCACAATTCAAAACACTGATTTTATATTTCTTTTTTTTTTTTTTTAAGATTTTATTTATTTATTTGACAGAGAGAGACACAGGAGAGAGGAAACACAAGCAGGGGGAGTGGGAGAGGGAGAAGCA
The DNA here is from genome assembly GCF_002201575.2 of Neomonachus schauinslandi. Taxonomy (NCBI): domain Eukaryota; kingdom Metazoa; phylum Chordata; class Mammalia; order Carnivora; family Phocidae; genus Neomonachus; species Neomonachus schauinslandi. The sequence goes on from NC_058412.1 coordinate 105,992,544, forward strand.
GGCTTCCCGCGGAGCAGGGAGCCCAATGCGTGGCTCGATTCCAGGACCCTGGGACCATGACCTGAGCCGAAGGCAGATGCTTAACGACTGAGCCACCCAGGCGCCCCTTGATTTTATATTTCTTAATTGTTGTTTAATGATGATGGTTAAAGTCTGATCCTTGATAAACTACAATAAATTACAATTTGCTTTAGGAAATGAAAAAAAGAAGGTATGTTTCTAAAAACAAAAGTTAAATGTTATTAATTAAATTAATTCATTAATTAAAGAGAACCATAGATTTCTATGGCTTTAGAAAATGATTATTCAAAATAGTTATTAATAAAGGAGTATAAATATTTCATGACCTTTTTATAATTTTAGTTATTACTTTCAATAAAATTTATGTACTTCAATAATTTCTTGGTGGTTTACTACATGGTAAACTTTTCCAACTTTTTTTTTTTTTTAATTTTTTTTTTTTTTTTAAAGATTTTATTTATTCATTTGAGACAGAGAGAATGAGATACAGAGAGCATGAAAGGGAGGAGGGTCAGAGGGAGAAGCAGACTCCCTGCCAAGCAGGGAGCCCGATGCGGGACTCGATCCCGGGACTCCAGGATCATGACCTGAGCCGAAGGCAGTCGCCCAACCAACTGAGCCACCCAGGCGCCCAAACTTTTCCAACTTTGATATGACTTGTCTCAAATATTTTGGAGACAAAGAACAACTACACTTTTAAAAAAATCAATTTTCTGAATCTTTAAAAGCCCATAGTTCCTGAGGCGCCTGGGTGGCTCAGTCAGTTAAGTGTCCAACTCTTGGTTTCGGCTCAGGTCATGGTCTCAGTGTCATGAGATAGAGCCCTGCGTCAGGCTCCATGCTCAGCACGGGGTCTGCTTGAGATATTTTTCCCTCTCCCTCTGCCCCTCTCCCTGCTCATGCTCTCTCTCTCTCTAAAATAAATAAATAAAATCTTTAAAAGCCTACAGTTCCTTCAAGCAATTTATTTTTAAACAGCTTTAATTTGAATAAATATTTATTGTGAACTTGTAAAATCAGAAGTTTTATAGGATATACACAGCATTTTCTTCCCCCCCCCCAAAAAAATCCAAACATTTAACTCACTAACAAGGCAATCCAATGAAGAATACCTAAAATTCAGATTCATGTAGCCTGGTATTCCTTCTCATCCTCAATCTAAATGTTCTACTTGCTAGGAAAAGTTATCAAATTAAGCCTTGGTGGCCAAGCAAACTACGTCAGTAGCTACCACAAAGCATCTAGTTTACCCAGGGGGGGGAAATATTGGAACATTTTAAAACATCTGCAAGTGCGAAATAAGAAAGTATCAGATCAAAGAGACGAAGCTAGTTACAAGGTCAGTTGAGCAATTAATAGGCAAAGACAAAAAGTCTCATACAAGTTCAGAAGCATTCATTTTCCCTTCCTGCATGGAAAGTATCAAATCCTTGTTTGGGAATAATAACAAAGGAAAGAGAAAAGGTGTCACTTTTGAATAACACAATTAGAAGACTGGTGTCATGCCAGATAAATAAAGACAACTGATTCCAAAGATTATTCCTCAAGGATGGGTGGCTCTTTGGAAATCAGTAACCATGAGCAATTAATGGCATTGTTGAGAGTCTCTGACAAGAACTCTTGGAAGAACACTGTTCTACAAAATAATAACCATTAGAGTAATATTAGTTAGTTAACTGAAATTTTTTAAAAAACAAAAATGTATTCAGGAAGAACTACTCAAAGCAGTAAATGAATAATTTGAAACACATTTAAAATATTACTGAACAGCTGGACAGTTTGCAGCTGCAATAACAAGAGTGTAAAGGTTTACATCAAGTGTTTTGAAAACTCCAAGATTCCAGTAACTTATTGTTTTAATTCACAGAGAAACTCACTGTTTGAGATTTGAGATCACATGGAAATGACAAGTTACCAAACCCATTTCCCCGCCAATTTTCTGACCCAGATATTGAGTGATGTCAGCTTACTAACCCCAGGCAACAAGAGCATACATTTAACTTCCAGTTAAGTAACTAAGGGATCAACATATATTGATTGAGCACCTACTGTGTGCATGTACAGCTGACCCTTGAACAATGCTGGGCCTAAAGTTTCCAAGCCCCCAACAAAGTCGAAAATTACATAGAACTTTTGACTCCCCCAAAACTTAACTACTAATAGCCTACTGCTGACAAGAAGGCTTACTGTTAACATATACAATCAACTAACACATATTTTGTATGTTATATGTATTATATACCGTATTTCTACAAGAAAGAAAGCTAGAGAAAAGAAAAGTCATATGGAAGAGAAAATATATTCACATTTTTTTTAAAAATGTGTAGGCATTTTTTAAAATTTTTTTTTAAAGATTTTATTTATTTATTTGGCAGAGAGAGACACAGCAAGAGAGGGAACACAAGCAGGTGGAGTGGGAGAGGGAGAAGCAGGCTTCCCGCCAAGCAGGGAGCCTGATGTGGGGCTCGATCCCAGGACCCTGGGATCACGACCTGAGCCGAAGGCAGACACCTAACGACTGAGCCACCCAGGCGCCCCTAATTTTTTTTTTTTAAAGATTTTATTTATTTGGCAGAGAGGTTTTGTTGTTGTTGTTTTGTTTTTTTGTTTGTTTGTTTGTTTCTCTCTTCCTTCAGGCTGGGGCCCTGGCCATTGACACCCAGGCTGTCCCCCACTCCCAGGCCCATGTCTCCCACCCCACTGAGGGTTCCCAGAGGGCCGGGGACCTGGTCCTCCCTCTCCAAGGGAATAGGGCCAGATTCCTCGTCTAAGCCCGAGGGCTCCGTGCTGTTCTGGGATTCAGTCTCCAGGGCAGTCATGCAGACATCGGCTGCCATGCCCCTCTGGCCATCATCCCAGGGGACGCTGCCATCTGTGGTCTCAGACCCCAGGAAGTTCCCTCTCTGAGGGCCACTCAGGGCCGGGAGGGGGCCCACAGAGGACCCAATTTTTTTATTGAAAAAAAAAAATCCACGTGTAAGTGGATCTGCAGTTCAAACCTGTGTTGTTGAAGGGCCGACTATACTGAGTCAAACAGCAAGAACAGTGATGAATACAAAATACAAGTCCCTGCCCTCACAGAAGTTACTGTTTTAGTAGCAGAGACAACATCAAAGATAATTATTTACAATTGTGATGAATTTTCAAAAGGAGAAGTACAGGGTGATATGAAAATGCATAATGAGTCTAGATATGGTCTAGGATACAGGGTATTAGGAAAGGTATCCTTAAGGAAGTGGCATTTGAGCTAAGGTCTGAATAAATCTTCAGGGATATCAACCAGGTATTGAGCAGGACAGGGTAGCTGGGGGAGAGGGGGGTGAAGCTGGAGAGTATTCCAGGCAGCATTAATTCTGGAGACACTGCAATGGTTTCATGACAGAAAGGAGAATGACACATTTATAAAATTCAAAAGAAAGTCTGTGTAACTATGGCCATGTAGAAACCTCCAGCAAAAAGTCTAGGAAAAAGTCGATGACAACTTGGACCATAGTGGCAACAGTGGGTATAAAGGCGGTAAATGAATTTGAAAGCTATTTTCCAAATTAAATCAATTAGACTTATGGCTTAGATGCGGGAAATGCAAGGGAATGCAAGGAGATGAGGTTTCAAGGATAGTTTCCGGAATTCTGGCTTGTCCGACTAGACTGATGCCATTCAATCATCTAAAGAACATTTGGACTGTGAAAGGAATCACACATTCTATGTTTGAGAAAGCCTCAAAGAAAAGTGTGCACTGGAGGTATAAATTTGGGAGTCACTGATGTAGAGACAACTGAAGCTTAGGCATGGATAAGGTCACCTAGAAGCAGAATATGGAACTAAAAAAGGAGAGAGTTTTTGACTCGTTCCTGAGGACTTCGAACACTAAAAACCAGCAACATTTATCTAAGGAGAGGTGACAGAAGTGGAAGGAAAAGCAAAAGTTTAACAACAGCATCACAAAAGTCCAGGGAAAACTCTGAATTAAGCCAAAGTCCCAGTACACCTCACAGTTTCAGTAAATTTCTCTTTGTGGTTATCTAGACACATGGTTTAAACAGTAACTCTGACTAAATAAACAGCATTTTTGTTCATTTTTGTTTGTGTTTGTGTTTTTCCTAGGAACTATAATTCGGATGAAATCTTTGAAGGAAAAGATAGTGTAAGTTCACTGTCCAATATGATAGTCACCAGCTGCCTGTGATGATTTAAATTAATTAAATTACAATAAAATTAGGTTAAAAATTCATCTTTCACAGATGCCTGGGTGGCTCTGTTGGTTAAGCGTCTGCCTTGGGCTCAGGTCATGATCCCGGGGTCCTGGGATCGAGTCCCGCATCAGGCTCCTTGCTCAAGGGAGCCTGCTTCTCCCTCTGCCTGCCGATACCCCTGCTTGTGCTCTCTCTCTGACAAATAAACGAGATCTTTAAAAAAAAAAAATTCAGCTTTCAGTTGCATTAACCACCATTTCACATGCTCAGGAGTACATGTGCCTAGTGGCTACCATTCTGGACACTGTAGATAGAGAACATTTCCATCATTAAAAATAGTTCTATTGACAGCCTAGTCTAAAATAATCCTATACCAATGAGAAGGCATGATTAAGTGAATCAAAAATGAAGCAATGTTCCAAGTATTAAAATACTGCCCACATTCCAGGTGAGGAAGTCAGGAGGGAGAGAAAGGGTGACAAAGGTCAAAAAGAATATAAAATGTGGCATTTTCCTCCATTACAGATGAGAGAAGTGGGGCAGGTGATGAATGTGTTTCAGAATGTATTCAAAGGGGAAAGGGCAGAAAGCTGGATTGAGGAACTTTCAAACAAAGTTTGACAAAGTGACAAAGAATTCAAGGTCTTTAAGTTCAAGCTCTGCCATGAGGGAAAGAGGGTTTCTTCAAGCAGGGAGATAACCCCCACTATAGATAGCCTTTTCACATACTTGCCTCAGAACAGCTAAGTTTCATTTTCTGCGTAAGTTAGAAATTCTACCAATACTACCTGTTGAAGGACACATTTTCATTTTATGCTATGAAATCCAGCATAATAAAAACATTAATAATGGTGAAAAAAGTTTTTCTCACTCTTAGAAGAATCATGGAAGATCAATTTGGATGAGGTTTTTAAATTTAAATTTCAGGCACCCCGCCCCCCTTGCTACAGCCAATATGCTCCCATTTTAAGGGAAGAGATAACTGAATGCTCCAAAAACATAGCTTCAAATATTCAAATTAGATTATTTCACTCACACACACACACATACGCGTTTTAAAATCTGGTATCACTGGTTCACTGAATACCATTCATGAGTATACCAGATATGAATAACTGAGTTAATTCGGTGAAACCATTTTACCAAATACAGGTTAACATATTTTTAAGTCATTCAAAAATGGAGTCCCTATTTTTTGCTCAAATAGTAGTAAGTGCATTGGCCCCATCTCTGTCCTGGAAGAGATAATAAAAGCAACAACAACAATAATTAACATCAAATGAGCCCTTACTCTAGGTCAGGCTCTTTGTATATATTAGCTCATTTAATTGTCACAACAATCTTATGAGGTGGACACTATAATTATCCCCATTTTACAGAAGAAAATACCAAAGTCAGGACATTTTAATAGGATCAGTGTAACAGAGTAGTAGAGATCAAATTACCATGCCTAAAATGATCAACAGAATAGCAAAGTATTTCATCAAATATTTAACTGGGTGATTAAAACTAGTGATGACATAGGACTTCAGTGGAGGAAGAATTCTACGTGGGCCAAAATGGTTGGGAAATGGGATTTTTAGGAGTATTTAAAAAGAGAATCTGCCAATTCATATATCCAAACATCATTTATTGACTGGTATATACTGGGCATTGGGTACAAGCTGGAGATAAAAAGTTGAGTAAGATAAAAAAATAAACCCTACATGCATACCAAAAAAAAAAAGCAGAGAAAGGGAAAAACGATGTTCCAGGTAGAGATGTGTCACAAAGGACTCTCAAAAGAGATACATGACTTATCCTCGTTGTTTTTCTTTCCCTCTCCTTTCTTTCCCCCCTTTTTCTCTGTTGCTCTCTGCCTTATCGCTCACTCTCTCATTTCTACATCTACATACTTTTAGAAAGATTTGTGTTCTATACCTTTAATGAGATAATTAGTATAGTGATATACCTTCACTCGTCTAAAATAGTCCCAATTTATGTCTACTGCTCAGGTATAATTATAAATAGTGATTCCTTTTACTCTCAAAAGTATCTTGATTTGGATGATAAATAACATGATTGCCCCACAAATAATACTGCCTTTGTAGAAAGTGAAAAAAGAGGCAGGCACACACTCTTATCAACACATCTACAGCAAATTATCTCCCAGAAAAATTGTAAAATTTTGGACGTTCTATTACTGGAAAAAATTTTAGGCAGGAAAATGCCTTCCACTAAATCAGAGCAAGCAGTGTTTAGGAGTATGTAGCAGAATCAGAAATAGGGGAGGAAGAAGGCCAACCTGGAAGATAGCAGCTTCCATAGATGTTCTATTCAAGAAGGCTAGGTTCAAGTTACCTAAATTTTCTGTGTAAAATATCATCCAAATCCTTGATAACTTTAAGTAAGACCCACCAGCCTGACCCTCTCTCCATAAATTCTACCTCTGTATTTCCAACTGCCTATTAGACATCCCTGTCTAGTGTCCCATGTCCAGTGTCAAAGCCATCATGTCCTACTCCTCAATGTGTTCTTCCTCCATCATCCCTATCTCAGAGAATTGCAGATCTTTCCATGAGCCATACAAGGGAAAAAGGAAAATTAGCATCATCCTTAATACTTCCTATTCTTTCACTTTCATGTTTGATGAATGACAAGGTTCCACAATCCCACCTCTTTCACAGCTTTTTTCTTCTATGTTCTCATTTCTCTAGACACAGTGAAACTCGTTGTTTTAGTCTGGGGTTCTCTCAAAGCAGACCTTGAGACCAGATTTGGGTGCAAGTGGTTTTTTGGGAGGTAACCCCAGGAAGAACAGTATGAATGTGGAGAAGGAGGACAGCAAGCTATTACTGTGGGCAGTTGGAACTCCTACTGGTGCCCTCTGAGAGGCTGCACAGAACACACCTCAGAATAGTCTGCCTGGGGTTGAGGGAACAGGAATATCCATCCACCAACTTCTAACCCTCACTGTTGAGGGTTGCTCCTGGCCATTATCTCTCTTAGCCCTTCAGAGTCTGCACAAAGGCCAAGCATTCTCTTTCTGCCAGAGAACACCTTTAGAAGAAAGTCACTGGAAGCCTTCGGGGGGTTTTGGAACTTTATTCAGTGACTTCCAAGTGGGCCAACCACACTGGTCTACTGTACCCTTATGTGAGGCCCTTGTTATATTGAGCCTAGATGCCAGCAAGAGAGTCCTAATGTGTCTCCTTATTTGCTATCACACACCTCCCCTCAACCTCCCCACAGCTGCCAGATGGTGATTCTGAATGTGACATATGGGTGTGATCATGTCCTCTTCAGGATGGAGTCCTTTAACGGCTCTCCAACGACTCATGAAAATACTTCAAACACTCTGACCTGGCTTCTGCCCAGCTCTCTGTACCTTCTGCCACCTCCCTATCCCACATGATGCTCTTTCATTCCTCAGTACCTTGTGTTCTCTACCAAGAACTCTCCCTTTCTTTGCTCCCTCCCTCCCTCTCCTGCCCTGACCCCACCCCTCTGCCCACCTGGTGGTATGCTCTTATCTTCTAAACCTCAACTTAGAAATCGCCTCTATGAAGTCTTTCCCCGCCTTAGGAAGGCTAGTCCTGCCATGCTTTGCACCCCCCAATGTACCATGTGCATAATTCTGAATGTCTCCTCCACACCAGAGAAAATCTCTTGAAAGTTGATACAGTGTATCTGCAGTACCTCACATACGGGTCTCAACATTTTTGTGCTGTGAACCCCTTCAGCAGTCTTGAACTCCTTCTCCAAATTATGTTTTAAGTGTATAAAATAAAATGCACAGAATTAAAAAGGAAACAAATCACGTTGAAATGGAAGTATTAAAATATTTTCCAAAAATTATGAGTCATATAATGCTTCTTTATTAATACATTAATCAAATTACCATTTTTTTCAAATAGTAATGAACATAAACAATAATCATAGTGTGATATAAGAATATATCCTCATATTACTCCTACCGTGTTTTGCTGCCTACATTTATAATTGAAGGAAATGATGGTAAGTCTCAGGTAGAGGTTAGGGAAATAAATGTGCCATTTTTCCTTCTCAGTCCATGGCACCACGTATTATATATGTAGACCCCTCATGGTTCAGTGGACCTCAGGTTAAGAGGTACTAGCAGCATGGGCCTGGCTTACAGGTGTTCAAACATATTTACTGAATGAGTTGGCTCTCTTTCTGTGTGCTGAATGAATGAGCTTCTTGCCTGGACTTCAGGTTCCTCTTTCTCTAAATTTCTGTGATCTTCTGTGTCAATTGTTCCCCAGATTTCACTGGGTACAAAGGCATTACATTATTTGTAACATCTCATCTTACTGATTAATTCCCATGCCCCACTGCCACCCAGTGCACTGCAGACTCCATCTCAACTTTTTCTCAGTCATTTCAGAGAGTCCCCAAATTTGTTTCATGTAAGCCAGAAATAGTCCTAACCTCTTCTTCCTTCCTGGCCTCCCTTGTTGATAAATGTGGCTTGCAAAGCCACTTGAGGGTCATAACTTGTGGCTTCTGCTGAAGCTGATATTCATGCCAAGGGCGATGCTTCCCAGTGCTGCCTAACTTGCCAACCCTCAGAGGCTGTGGCAAGGCTGCTGTCTCTTTCATCCACTTTTAGGCCACATTCTTTTTCATAGTAGAGAAGATACACCCTCCCCAACTTTGGGTCATGTTTTGGCATCTGACCATGAAATAAGTGTTATTTGGTGCCCTTGTTTCAGTGTCTCTAGAAACCAACTCCTTCATTTCAGTGCTGTGCCAGAACCTTCCACTTCTCCCACAAGACTCCTTCTCTACAGCTCATGCTGCTTTGTGCCCCAAGAGGCTACTATGCATGGACTGCAGAAACCAGCTCCCTTGTCCTCTGGCTTATACTCCTTGGTCAATAGGATATGAGAGGGCAGGAGAGGAGAGTAGTTAGAGTACTTCTTCCCCTGTCTCTTTTTCCATCAGTCTGTAGTTTGAACGCAGTCCTCCACAAAAGGCTCCTGTCCAGCATTCCTCTCCCACCATTTTAGCGCCTCTACCCAGCAACTGCTCCCCCACCTTCCCTCTTCAATCTCATAGGTGGCAACTGCTCTCTGCTGATATTAGACCCAAGGAGCTTCCCCCATCCCTTGTTGGTCTCTTTTAAATCTTCCCACGCTTCTGTAAATATTCCCTTCCCTAAACTCTCCTCAAATACCCACCACATGTATGTGGGAGGAATGTGTCACCTCTTCCTCCTCCCACGCCCACCCTGGACACAAGTGTGAAGCTTCCTCATAGGGCTGTGATTCCCCCCAGGGCTATGGACCCATCAGTGCACCAGACAGCCCCAGACACATCTGAGTCTTTATGCAGGATCACTGGCACTCATCCCTGATGCTCCTACAGAAAGATCATTTCACTGAATACATTTGATACCCTTCTTTTTGTCTGCTTTGACATCTCATTCATTTATTCAACTGTTCAACAAATAGTCCACATTTTTGTGTGCTTTAAGCTCCCTGTGCTCTTAACTGTGAGGCAGCCTACAGATTATGGAATTTGGAGAAAAGCAGACTTTTTGCCACTTTCCAAGAGAGAAATCTTGAGCAAGTTACTATCCAATCTCCGTTTCCTCAAGTGCTCAGGATGGTGATTGTGAAAATTAAATGAGCTAAGGTGTGAAAAGTTCCAAATGGCAGTGGGCAAGTGTAATAGGACATATTTCTGAGTGTATCCACTAGTATATCCAGAGATTTGTGTAAACAAGTTAATCGCAGAGTGTTCTCGGTATTAACACCTGTGGAGGAGTGAGGGACACAGGACTGCGAGGCATAAGGTGCAACAAAAGTCCTAGCTCACCCCAAGGGCAACTTTGAAGCTGAAAGAGTCCTGAGTTTGAGGCAAAAAGACTGTTTTCCACTGATATCCAGTCATGGATGTGGGCTGCCCCCACGAGAAGTGCCCCTCTCCATCTGAGAGCAAAAAGGCTGGAGAAATATGTAGCTGAGAGATGTTAGCTGCCGACAGTCCCAGTAACTGGGGGAATGAGTGCCTGGGTCCTGGAGGGAGAATCTAGCCAGCACACTACATTATCCACTACACCAAATATTTGTTAAATAACTGCTGGCTCCTTTCATCTCCTTTCATTTGCATCTCTTCAGTAGGGTTTAAAGGCACAACAACCTTGGAGAGCACCAATGTCAAGTGGAGCAACCAGATAAAATGGCTTTTTGCATAGTGATTTTTCAAAACTGGTTTATATGGCTAGAGTTAAAAGCCATAAGGCAATTGAAGAGAGGTTTTCAAACCATGCTTCTTATAGTAGGGTGTGGTGAGATGAGCAGAAAGCCAAGAGGACAACGTCATAGCTGAAATAGTGCCAAGCTCCAGCTCCATGCTTGACTTTATTCTATGTGTGATTTTCTGAAGAAAAGAACACCCTCAGGGTACACATATGTTACCTAGGAGGGGAGGAAAGCCCTTTCTTCGGGCTGTGGTCACCGAGGGGAATGTTAACAGGCCTGGACAACTTGGGCTGTGTGAGCAGCAGGCTCTCTGCCCCTGTTAGTTCATCAGTACACCTCAGTGCAATCAAAGTAGCAGGATGGTGGAACTGGGAAGACTGGGCATGGCATATGAAAGAAGCTCAAATAAAATAGCTTAAATATTAATTGCTCACATGCTCTTCTGCCTCAAATTTCCACTGTTCATGAACAATAGAATTCACAGAGACTCATGGCCCTTCCCATATATATAAGCAATAGCCATTCTCAAAGGCTACATGTAAGACTGAGCCCGTAAGGAGTATTTCATAATTTCTAGCATCCTGGATTCCTGCAGACAAGCCTTCCATTCAGAATGGAAGCAGACCCATGGGAAGCAGCACCTGCTCAGGGAAGGGAAACGCTCAAGGAAGTTCCAAGCAGAGAACACAGGTTTACAACTGGTTTATTATTTACACATGCTCTGTTCTCTTTCCAAACAAACAGCAGAACTGTGAATGACAATTCACCTCGAGGATTTTAAAAGAAAAATTATGGAAGTGAAAGGTGGTTAATTCACCTAAAACCTTAAACACAATGGATACCATAAGTCCACACTATTTTGCCTTTAGGCTTTTAGCTTTTGTTCTTCCCCATCCAGGAACACCCTTCTCCCTTCTTTTCATTTAAGGTCTAGCTAAAAACTTCACCACTAAATCTTTTCCAACTACCCCTAACCACATATGCCTTTCTCATCTAAAATCTTTCATTATATTTGGGTCATAGAGTGATCACAGTCACCATTACAAACATAGTTGATATTTATTAAGTGCTAATTATGTACCTGCATCGTGCTAAACACTTTACATGGATTATCTCATTTAATCCTCAAAACAAGTCTATGAGGGAGGTCATTTTATTAACCCTATATTATATACAAGGAAACTGAATTATTGGCCCCAGATCTTTTCCCTCTCTGTATCCACACCCTTGGCCATCTGAGTTGTTCCCACTATCAGAGTGAAGTAGGTTTCCTTCCCCATTGGCTTTAAGCCCAGCCATGTTGCCTTGATTTGGCCAATGGGATGTTCATAGCCATAAGTGAACAGAGCCTTGAAATGGATTTACACAGGGAGCTTTTACTCATATGTTTCCACCATTAATGTGAAAATATCATGCTCTAGCCAGAATGCTAATCCCAGGGGGATAAGAAATATGGAAAGCAGACCTAAGCCCAAATGCCAAAAAGTAGGCAGCCAACTAGATCTTCAACTTGAAGCACAGCTGCCCAGCCTAGAGCAGCTGACTCCTATGTAGTCACATGAGCAAGAATGATAGATATTTTAAGTCACTGAGTTCTGGATTGGTTTGTTACTCAGTGATATCTGACTGATACAGGCACCAAGAGGTTAAGTTACTTGCTCAAGTTCTCACAGGTCGTGGTGGTAAAAAGATTCCAGCACAGATTGGTTTCATTTCAGTTCCCACCTTTTTAACAACTATGGCTTCCATCATCATCATCACATTTGTAATCCACATCCAATCACATTTATTCAATGTTCACTATATGCCAAGCACCTAAGAAGTACCATTCATATATTATCTTACTGAACCGAAGAACAACCCTCTGATACAAGTACTTACTACAGATCACATTTTATAGGAGGTTCAGTAAAGTAAGATGCTTGCCCAAGATCACACAGCTAATAGGAGACAGAGCCATCATTCATCTCAGAGTGTTCCAAGCTGCCATGCTCTACTTCAACACACTACTACTATTTTGAACAAAATCACAACTATCCTTAGAGAAAAATGTTAATGATCAGTTATTCCAAGAATCTCTTCTTGCCCAAATATTTCCAAAAGGCTGCTTCAAACCCCACAATGATTGCTTTTGAAAATTTCAGTCTTGCTTTTGAATAGTTTTACGATTATTAAAGTTTTTAAAAATCTTAAAAATCTGCTTTAGGGGCGCCTGGGTGGCTCAGTTGGTTGAGCGACTGCCTTCGGCTCAGGTCATGATCCTGGAGTCCCGGGATCGAGTCCCGCATCGGGCTCCCTGCCCAGCAGGGAGTCTGCTTCTCCCTCTGACCCTCCCCCCTCTCATGTGCTCTCATTCTCTTTCTCAAATAAATAAATAAAATCTTTAAAAAAAAAAATCTGCTTTAAACTCCTATATTAAAAATGAGGAGTCTAGGGCTTAGGGAAATAATTTTACCGATTCGATTACATGTAGTAAACTATGGGATATCAAAGTCCATATCCTGAATGCTCACCTTCAGCATCTTGCTTGGGAGGGAGAGGGATAGCAGTCCAATCCTATGGAGTAGAAATGGGAATTTGGTGTCTAACTTCTCCTTAAATAGATATTTAGCCCAAATTCCTGACTTTTACTCTCACATCTAGAAGTACCTGAAGGCAGGCAAGGTGCTTTCTTGGAACGAACCTGTGTAGAAACCTGGGGCCCTATATTTAAAAGGTCCCCATACTTGGTTTAATGCTCTACTCTCACCATTTTTAAATCCCTCTTAATTTTTTAACAAGAGGCTTTGCTCTTTCATTTTGCCCTGAGCCCCCTAAACTATGTAGCCAGTCTTGTGGAGGTATCTAGTCCTCCAATTTCTAAGCTTGGGGAGATTCTTCAATATGCAGTGAGTTGCTTCTCAGCTTTCCACTCTGCTGGCTATCACCTACAAGAGTGCACAGAGCCAGTAATCAGAATATTAAGATGACAGGTGAAATGTGGTCATGAATCAAACAGATCCATTGGTACCTCCATGCAAATCCAGCCCCACTAACTCTGGGCTGAGGGAGAGGCTAAAAGCAGAGGAATTGGTAGGAAGTCTAAGAAGCATTGAGCCTCCCTAGAAAACTAATTGCCCCTCTATTGGACTATACCATGCCCTTAAAAAATAGAAGGGAGTGAACCTCAAAATGTTTGCAGTTGAGTTTCAGCCATTGCTAGAGTGACCCTTCTTAATTTGGATACTCCTTATCCCATGCTCACATCATGACTCACACAAGTCTCTCTTGCCATGAAGTCACTCTAAATTCTCATCATCCCCTGAATCATCTTATCTACATAAGAGGTCATTCTGAATAACACTATTTTGACCCCGAGGATAACACAGAATAATTGTGCAGTTATTTTAATAAGAACAAATAATGAATTAGCTCTTCCCTCCTTTCTCCATCTTTATAATAATGGAGTTAATATAGGGCCTTATAATAAAAAGTATCAGGGCAAGGCAGGATTCACATGAAATATCAATCTTAATATCACAGGGGTAAGGGCAAGCTAATTGTTCCCCTGACCCCAACCTTGTTCTTACATGTGAAACACTAAGAAATGGAGAGATTAAATCAATGGAAATACATGTTGGTTATGAAAAACAAAGTGACTCTTTTACCCCATGAGATAGGAAAGACTAAAACCTCTATAAAGGTGAACTAATAGGAAACTATAAATGAATTATGTTGCCACATAGAGTCATCTGAAAAAGTTTTATTAAAAACACCTCCAAAGTATATTACATTTTATATTATACCAGGTGGAGCTAGGATGAGGGAGGGAGTTTATAGAGGAACTGTTGAACACAATTTTATTAGAATGCTTGTTCCCTTGATTATAATAAGGAGAGTAATAGGACTTATTGGTTTGGTTATTTGAAACATGCACATGCACACTTTCTCACACAACTCTACCTTTGAGCAGGGTGAAAGTTCCTTTCTTCAGCTGAGAGTGACCTTGAAAATATTTTATTACTATTACAGGAAACCTGATTTAAGTATCGTCTTTTATGAAATGCTCCCATTGTTAAGAAGCATTCTTGGTTTGCTTTGCTGCTATTATGATGGTAAATACTGATTAAACATAGGAGACTGTTCATAATACAAAGAAAGACGAATGTGCAGCCTTCAAGGGATTTAAAAATCAGGTAGATAAGACATTTTAGAATGTCAAGGTAATCTGTCATATACAAAATGGGAAGAGGGAAAAGAAAAAAAGACATATTCTTTCATGTTTCATTCCTTAAGGGGGACATCTAAAACACATATCTACTTAACATGGCTCGGAAATTAAAGTTATGATATCAATAACATCTACCTAACCACATGTTAGGAAGAAGAAAGATTGTATCTTGGAATACAGGAGTCTTCCTTGTGCAAATCCCATTAGGACCAATAGGGAGTTATTCATGCATCCAAATCCCTCCCGTCCTTCCCCACTCCACCCCCAGACACAGACACCCTTGTTCTGAATGATCGGTGTATTTATCTATTTCACATAAATCTAGAATTTAATAAAAAAAATCCACCAACATGGCCATATGAGACATGAATCATGAGTGCTGTATGTATAAATCATATAGACCTTAAAAGCATTTATGATATAGCCCCTTTCATGCAAACCGCCCAAATGTTTTAGAGAGCTAAATCATACAGAAAGAGGAAAATGTAGTAAATAAAATGGAAAACCAATGGTTAACCAAACTAATGAACAAAATGTCTAGATGCCTCTCATCTCTGAATGGATTCCTTAGAAATTTTAACTGGAACAGGATTTTCAAGGAACCATTACATTCAGTAAGGCAACTGAATATGTTTGTAGTCAAAGATTTCTTTGACAAATGTTTCTGGAAAAAAAAATTAAAGCTTCTAATAAGATAAAAAAAGGACAATGGATTCAGAAGAATATATTAGAAATAAAAAGAGTTAGTAAAGAAATATTCACTTCATGTTACTGCTGTATTATGCAGAAAACTCACTGTTTACAATTCCACCAACTCCAAATCCTCCTGTTTAAAAATATGTTATTTTCTCTGAGTGATTATTTTTAATTCATTCCCTTTGCCAAGAAGGTCTACTGCACTATAAAAATAAGTTTTCAATTACTTGCCATAAATTTCAAGCATGTCTCTTAACTTTGTAACCTCCTAAATTGCTGGTGATCTGCATATCTTGTTGGATTATCATGAAGAACTTTTATGCCACTGGATGAGAGCAGAAGTCCTTCCCATCTTTTTCTCTTCAACAACATTATGTGCATGTGTTTATTTTTTGGTACTTCCTCTCTGATTCTTCTATTTCCTGAAGCATTTAGCTATTTCTGAGCTGATTCTGTTTCTATTTATTTTGTGTCTCCCTCACTACACTGAGAGCTTCCTGACCACAGGGATTTATTCTTTTATCATTATATCACCTAACATCATTTCTGGCATCACAGGTGCTATAGGTGCAATAGATAGATGGATAGCCAGAATAACTATCTGAGTAGCCTCACTACTTAGACAGCAGATAGAAATGATCAAGGCCCACGTTTTTGAATGCATCTGGTTTAGCAAGCAGAAGATGAAGCTCTCAATGTGAACTGTGCACAGCCTTCAGCCATCAGCCTCTTCAGAGGTTGGTTCAGCAACAGCCCTTCCCAGGGTAGCCATGTCCAGTGACTGGTCATTGTGGAAGTACAAAGACTCAGCCATCGTAAGCACCTGGGACAACTCTGAAGGGCCATTTTAGCTGCAGAGCTCCTCATAAGCTTGGCCAAGGATGCTGCTGACAGGGCGACATCACAACTCTACTCTTCCATGTGCCCACTCCTACTCTGTAATGCCCTGTACACTAAACCAAAGAGGCCAACTTGCAAAAAACAAGGAAAGCTAAAAATCAGGAATGCAGGTACAGAAATGACTCAGGTTACTTCTTTTGGCCATGAAGTCAAGCACTCTCACCTTCTGACTCTCATAACCACCAGCAAGTTACAAGACAAAGCAAACATCAGAAGGGCTACAACATAGCTATAGATTTCAGG
This sequence comes from Neomonachus schauinslandi, assembly GCF_002201575.2. Lineage (NCBI taxonomy): Eukaryota > Metazoa > Chordata > Mammalia > Carnivora > Phocidae > Neomonachus > Neomonachus schauinslandi. The sequence continues at coordinate 106,009,016 of NC_058412.1, forward strand.
AAGGAGATGATGGGTCTGGATTATAAGTAGACAGGGCGTGCCATAAGGCCCATGGCTGCCAAGTCTGAGGCCAGAGAATGTGGCCACTGGAGTAAATTAACCAGCCTGCCTCATCCTGCCTGGTTTAGAGAACTGCTGGAAGACCTTTGCTAGGAAACAAGCACCTACGTCTGGCCTCATCAGAGAAATGAGGGCCTCATATGAGGGTCTTTTCAAATGCTGCACCTGCCCTAGTATGTCCTCAGGCTCTCCTTCCAGTTCCTGGGGCCTCAGTTTCCCCACCTGTACATATTTCCTACATTACTTCAAAGAGGAGCTTGGAGACTTAATTAATGTTTGTCGAACATATCTTATATGAAAGGAATCATGTGCAGTAAGTTCAAAGTAGTCTTGGTCCTGCTGTTTCTTTCATGTGTGCTTAGATTTTTCAGCCTTGATAAGAACTCAAAAAAAAAAAAAAGCCACTTGCTCAAGTGCTTCGATTTGGGTCCTCACACTGTGATGCTCTCAGCATTTTCTCTGGATACCACAAAAAAATGAATAAAAATCAGTTAAACAACTGGTTCCATGAATCACACCACCATTCTTTAGGTGGTCAAGGTTTAAAAACATGAGAGCCATTCCAGTGTCCCCCTACTTTGTCACTGCTACCCATGCCACTTACAAACATACCCACATATAGCCAAGGTTTAGTGATTATTTCTAAAACTTTGTTTTTTCTCCTCTGTCCCCTCTTTAGATTTCCTGAGAGTGACTTCATGAGGTCCTTATCATTTCCCCGATAGTCCTGAAGCTTCCAGTCTGACAAATTTCAGGTCAGGCAAACCCCACGCAACAATGAGAGTGTATTTCTTCAAACATATATATATGTTTGTGTCCATCTCATGCTCAAGTCCCTTATAAGATTCCCACCACTTAAGTCTACAATCCAAAATTTTAGGAAGACATTCAAGGTACTTCATAATATAGTCTCTATCTACATCTCCAATGTCATCTTCACCACCACCCCCTCTAACATACACACAGCTTTGCTTTCAGTCCTCCAAGGTTTTAAGGGCATCATCTCTATAACTGTGAACACAGTGCTTTAGTCCTTCCTCATTATCTAATCTTGGTTTTTGTTTTGTTCATCAACACTTATCATCCTTCTGAGCCAACATATACTCCGACTATCCTAATCTATGCATACTTTTACTATACCTGGATTGTAGAATCACCATTTCCTTATGCAATTTACCCAGTAGTCTATAAATTCCTTAAGAAAAGGAATGATATCTGTCATTTCTGTATCTTCAGTGTTCCTAGCAAACTAGAGATGTTCAATAAATATTTATTAAATAAATACAAATAACTAAGCAGGGAGAGAGAGATGAGTTCAGGCATTTCTAAAACCCATGAGTTTCAGAAACATCCTCATTTCTAACCAAAAATGAACAAGTGAACAAAGCAAGAGGATTTTTGGCTTATTTGTGAATGGACAATTCCAGAAAATTGAGATGGAACAGGATGGGGAATCTTCTGATTATTCTAATTTAAAGTCTTCTAAGATTGATGGTTACCAGAGGGGAGGTGGCTGGGAGGAATGGTTGAAACAGGTGGTGTGTATTAAAGAGTGTACTTGTCAAGATGAGCACTGAGTAATTTAGAGAACTGTTGAATCACTATATTGTACACCCAAGACTAACAGAACATTGTATGTTAACTACTGGAATTAAAATTAAAAACAATAAAAAATAAAAGCTTCTAAGGCAAATTCTTGCAAAATATCACTAAATTTCATTGGCAACATAATAAGGATGGCAGGCAGGGGAAATCAGCTGGTTTGATCAAGAAGGGAATAACAATTGATTAATTAATCTTCAACTAAATCCAGTATGGGGACAGTGTGGGGCCTTCATTCAGAGTGGGAATGAAGAGAAATAGAATCTAGATTACAGCTGGGCTCTAGGCCTTGAGTTCCCAAATGTGTGGCTGACCACTGGAATCACTTGGGAAGTAGCTGAAAAATGCAGATCCCTGGGCTCCATTTGTGACTTAAAGAATCAGAATTTCAAGGGGGACATCCGAGGGATTTGTATTATAAAAGGGCTTCCAGTTGATTCTGAGGATGAGTCAGTTTTAGGAAACACTGACCTATGATTGATTCACTCATTTATTCATTCAAAAATGTACTCATTCACTGTGGGTCGTTATCCACATATTCATTTATTCAATAAAAACTGATAATAAAGAGAAGGAAAAGGAGTACAGAAAGAGAGAGAACAGTCCCCTCATCCTCTTTCCTGATGCACTGTTTTGTGTAGGTCTGTCCTTCAAGCTGCTCCTGGTTTTCACTAGTTTTGGGTTGTTGTTGTTGTTGTTTAACCCTTTCTCTCTCTCCCCCCCCCCCTTTTTTTAGAGGAAAAAAGAGAGATTGAGGGGGGAGGGGAAAAAGGAGAGGGGGAAAAAAGAATCCCAAGCAGGCTCCACACCCAGCCTGGAGCCCGATGCAGGGGCCGATCCCCAACCCTGAGATCATGACCTGAGCCAAAATCAAGAGTCAGATGCTTAACAGACTGAGCCATCCAGTTGCCCCACTCTTTATTTCTTAAGGCAGAGATGCTTCAAAACTACAAATCCTTTCTTTTTCCAGGATTACCTTTCCTAAAGAGTGATCTGAAGATCAGTGCACCTTTTCCAAGTGTCAGGATCCTCCACAGAAAAATATTAACAAGCCTATGAACAATTATTATTCCCCTCTATTCTTTCCTTTCCTTCCTTCCCTTGCCCGAGGCTGGCATCAAGGTTCTATAGCCAGAGAGGTCTGAGGGAGGAGGAGGGTTATTACTCCTGGCAAAAGAAGCCTTAAATTCCAGTGAATAAATGAACATTAGTAGACTGGTCCCGAGAGGGTGCCAACCCCTGCTTTAATCTTTTAGATAGAAAAATGAACTGGATGAGTCATAAAATTCATGGGAGGCTCAGCCTAAAGGGAGGGAAGCTAGAGCAAAGAGGAAAAGGACTTTTCAAATAATAAGGGGAAACTAAAAGGGCAATATCTAGTTAACAAGACTTGTACCAGTCATGGTTTCCACTTCTAATTTTAATGAAGGTTTTCTCCTTCCCACCAAAATCTGGAACACCATGCATATGGTATCCAATACATATTTATTATGTAGTTGAGCACCTAAACTCTTGTTTTTTAGTTTAAACCTGTCAAAGAGAGTGGAAGGTAGCCGCAAAAGCAGGAATTATTAAATGATGGACTTGCACAATGGAGACGCCCTGGTGAACAATCAGCCTACCTCCTACTTTGCTGTTGCATTTCTGGCTTCATTTATTTTTATTTTATTTAAGATTTTATTTATTTATTTTAGAGACAGAGCCAAGGGAAGGGAGATGGGGAGAGAGTCTGGAGCAAAGTCCACGCTGAGCATGGAGCCTGATCTCAGGACCCTGAGATCATGACCTGAGCTAAAACCAAGAATTGGATATTCAATGGACTGAGCCACCCAGGCACCCCCTGGTTTCCTTTTAAAGGAAAGATGTATAACATCTTTTTTAAAAATATTTTATTTATTTATTTCACACAGAGTGACCCAGCGAGAGAGGGAACACAAGCAGGGGGAGTGGGAGAGGGAGAAGCAGGCTTCCCGCTGGGAGCCTGATGCGGGGCTCGATCCCAGGACCCTGGAATCATGACCTGAGCTGAAGGCAGATGCTTAACGACTGAGCCACCCAGGTGCCCCACATCTCTCATTTTTTAAATGGGTAGTAGTAATAATCTTTCTACTTGAATGAGATAATTTAACCTAATCTTAGGATTTTCCAAGGGAGGAAGTGTAGTGTTTAATTAATAGAATCCACTCCATTTCCAGAGGAATATGAGGTTCACAGAGGTTCAACAACTTGCCCAAATTCACATGGTCAGTTGGAAACAGTCCTCATACAAAACTTAAATATCAGGATGCCTGATTCAGTGGAAGATGATGCCTTCTCACCTGCTATATAAGCCATCCATATAAGAAAAACATGAGTAGCCAAAACCCATTCCTAACTGGGTTTGGAGATTTCACTTAAACATTTTGGTGTTAAGAGTCAGCTTGGCAGCATGCAGCTTATAAGCATTAAATATCTAAGTCATTGAGCAAGCCTACAGAACTCATGGTTAAAGGGCATTTGAGATTCTAGGGACATCAACTAGCTCACACAAAACAACATTTTCCAAGGAAAGGTGTCAGAACTACGTGGATTCAGTTTCCTAAATATATTGCCATCTCCCTGTCACCTACCACACCAATCTTGGGAGGAGAGATTATTGGAGGGGAAAAAGATTTTAAAAGACTTTCTAGGTATGGTGGGCTCAGGTTTTGAGTCCAAAGATATTTGTGAAAAACAAATCAGGAATAGTAGATAATATCAAAACATGTTCAGGATGACTTTGCTTTAGACAAAAACACACATTTCTAAATTTAGCCATGTAATTCCCAAAATTATCTCTTTGTGATCACTAACCCCAATGGACTAACCCCAGTGAAGTCAGCGACCAAATGATGAATTTACACTAATGTCTTTAGCACCCAGTTGTTCCATCTTCAGCTTTGTAATTTAACAGATGTACTTTTGAGCCTTAGAAATCAATGAATCTACTAAGAAAGAACTAGATCTATGTAGTAGTACCTGTGATGTACCTGTTCTACAAAAGGGGCTTTCCCAAGAAATAAGATTCAATGTTGTAACCATCCCTTGAAGTAGTCTGGCTCAGTGGTCACACTATGGGATTTGGAATTATTCTGTCTTGATTTGCCAAGAAATCCTCCACCCACAGCTGGGTAACCTAATTTAACTTCTCTGTGCTTCAGTTTTCTAATTGGTAAAATACAGATAATAATCAGACCTACTTCTTGGGTCATAATGAGAATTTAATGTGTTAGTACAAAAGAAAATGCTCAGGATAACTGTCTGGCACAAAGTAAGAACTTAATACTTGTAAGTTAAGATTTGTATGGTCCTCTTACAGTTAAGGGAACTGAAGCTCAGAACTGATAACTTGCTCAAAACTTTAGTAAGTGGCAAATCCCTTTGTAGGGCTGGGGATCTGGAATGGTGGTGGGGGGTGTATCTCTTTTTCACTTCACAGATTCATTTATATTTAGATACGTAAAAAATGATATAATCATATTATAGAAAATATGAAAATACTTGAATAATTATCTTACTGTGACCTTAGCTAAAATTTGCATTGTTTCTTTTTCCTTTTCCACATACATTGTTTTGTAAAACTGTAAACTCAGTATACAAACAATCTGTGTTTGACACTTTATTTAGCATTATATCATGGTCATTTTTTTATTATACCTGTTATTTTTCAAGGCTGTAAATTATTCTTTCTGGTGACTACATCATAATGGGCATAATTATTTTGGGGGTTAATATACTGTTACCTTCACCTCCCACCTTAGCACTCCCAATTTAAAGACAAGTTCATATAAGATGAAAGTGAGATTTGCTTTGAATGACACTGAAACTATTACCAGAAGCAGAATTGAAACCTTGATTCCTAACTTTTATTTATTTGTTTTAATCAAAGTATAATTAACAACAGTATTATATTAGTTTCAGGTGGACAATATAGTGATTTAAAACAATTCTAGGGGTGCCTGGGTGGCTCAGTCATTGGGCATCTGCCTTCAGCTCAGGTCATGACCCCAGGGTCCTGGGATCAAGCCCTGAATTGAGCTCCCTGCTCAGCGGGAAGTCTGCTTCTCCCTCTCCCACTCTCCTTGCTTGTGTTCCCTTTCTCACTGTGTCTCTCTGTCAAATAAATAAAATCTTTTAAATAATTAATTAATTAAATAAATAAAACAATTCTATACATTACTCAGTGCTCATCAAGCGTCCTCTTAATCCCTTTTATGTATTTCACCCATCCCCTCCCCACTTCCCCTCTGGTAACTACCAATTGGTTCTCTGTATTTAATCTGGTTTTTTGTCTCTTTTTTCTTTATGTTTTATTTCTTAAATTCCACATATAAATGAAATAATATGGTATTTGTCTTTCTCTAACTTATTTCACTTAGCATTATACCCTCTAGATCCATCCATGTGGTTGCAAATGGCAAGATTTCATTCTTTTTGATGGCTGAGTAATATTCCACTGTGTGTGTGTGTGTGTGTATGTGTGTGTGTACACCACATCTTCTTTATCCATTCATTTATGGATGAACACTTGAGTGGCTTCCATATCTTGGCTACAGTAAATAATGCTACAATAAACACAGGGGTGCAGTTATCTTTTCAAATTAGTGTTTTTGTTTTTTCCAAAATAAATAAAGAACTCAGCACCAAAAATACAAATAATCCAATTTAAAAAATGGGCAGAGAACCTGAATAAACATTTTTTTCAAAGAAGACATACAAATGACCAACAGATGCATGAAAAGATGCCCAACGTCACTCATCATCAGGGAAATGCAAATCAATACCACAATGAGATATCACCTCATACCTGTCAGAAAGGCTAGAGTCAAAAAGACAAGAATTAACAAGTGTTGGAGAGGATGTACAGAAAAAGGAACCCTCTCTCACTGTCAGTAGGAATGTGAATTGGTGCAGCCACTGTGGAAAACAGTATGGAAGTTCCTTTAAAAATTAAAAATTGAGGGGCACCTGGGTGGCTCAGTTGGTTAAGTGTCTGTCTTCAGCTCAGGTCATGATCTCAGGGTCCTGGGATCAAGCCCTGCATTGAGCTCCCTGCTAGGCAGGGAGTCTGCTTCTCCCTCTGTCTCTCTTCTGCTTGTATTCTCTCTCTCTCCTTCTCTCTCCCACCCTGTCAAATAAATAAAAATCTTTAAAAAATTAAAATTAAAAATAGAATTACCATATGATCTAGTAATTCCACTACTGGGTATTTACCCAAAGAAAATGAAAACACTGAGTCCTAAGTCTTTTTCTAGTTCTCTTAATTCCACGCTTAAAATGTACAGGAGAATACCCTCTGTCCACCTTGCCAGATCAATGTAAATGTCACATGAGATAACGTATGCACTAAATCTTGGAAAGTGTCATTGGTATTTTTTTTCTGGTGCTTTTTTCCTATGCTGGTACTCTCAAAAGGCAAATAAAGATTTAAACACTGGTCAATGCTGACATGCTATGAAACAGACAATGTGGAAAGTGTCATGTCATTGCCCATTCAGAGTCCAGAATATCCCTTAATCAGCTACTCGAATTGTCTTAGAACATTAACTGAAGCTATGAAAAACCACATGGATCATCAAAAAAAAAAAAAAAAAAAAGTTTCCAGTAGCTGTTCTTGGTTAATATCAGTTCAAAAGTCTCTGGGCCTGCAAGGGAACAACTTCTTAGCAGAATTTCGAAGCAGTCTTCCAAAACTATCAGGGACGGAGAAGGAGATGCATAACTCAAGGCAGTTGGATTTTATTAACAGTTCAGCACCTTTGTCAACTACTTAGCTCCATGCTTACTCCATGTCCCCCATTTTCCTATAAAACTGCTCCTCTGATTGGAGCTATGACCACGCTGGGCCTCACAGGGCTGGCCTTGGCTGTGAACTTCCCTGTGGGGATCAAGAAGAGCTTTTATATCTCCTTTGCCCGGTCATGAAGGAGCACCATGAATACACACTCAGCCTGGTCTGGCACGAGCACCCACTTCCAGTCTAGACGGCAGCCTAAGAGAGGGGCTAATGCTAGGTTTCACCAGACTGAGCTTCGCATTTGTCATGCTCTGCCCACGGTGATTCCTTTGATCTTGATCCTAGCAAACCACAGTCATGGACAAAGGTAAAATGGATTCCTGCTTCTGAAAAGCTTTGATGGAAATTCCCGTGATTCCCAATTCCCTCTCTAGCCTCTTTCTGCTCCTTCAGATTTACCTTCAACATTTAGCCCTAAATCCAGCTGTAAATCTAGCATTAGAGAGGCTATCAAGCCAGAGTGAATCATTTACCGCTCTACTGTGGATATCCTGGGCCACAGCTGACCCATTTGGGAAAGTACATGATCATCTTTACTTAGCCAGGCACCCTAATCATAGATTCCAGGCTCAACATTCTTCATTTAATTTTCTCTGAGAACTGCCTAGGCTGTGATCTGATCCTCAGAGAGGGGCAATCATTTCTAAAGGGCAGATTGTTAGAAAAGTTTGCAATTAAAAACAACAAATATATGCAGGCTCCTTGTGGTTATAGTGAAGGAATGTGCCCAGCATGCATGCCGCTGTCATCTCAAGGCTCTCTTCTAAAAACAAGACCTATTCCCTGGGCTGTCTGCAACACTATGTTCTGTTTGTTTCCTGTGTAAAAAAAGAAACTAAATTGAAATAGGTTTACTTGGTGCAAAGGCTTCAGATTTGGGCCACTGGCTCCACAAAGTCAAGTATAGCCAAATTCATGAATATCATAGCATTTTGGAGGTGATGTCTAACCCTCTCATTTTACAAGTGAGGGCACTGAAAACCAGCAAAGGAAAAAAGCTTGCTGGAGGCCCATGTGAGTTATTAACACAGTTGATCTTGAACTTAGTTCTTTTGATGCCCAAGCCAGTACCTATGTCCTAAGCCAAAAGGCCAATCCAGTGGGCAGCATTTCCTGAGACAGGGGAGGCCAGACTATCTGATAACACCCAGAAGTGAAAGAATCCACAAAGTATTTACTAACATTTAACTTAGGACTGAGGAAAGAAGAGGGCCAGTCCTTCCAGATACAGATTTCAAGTTTCTCAAAACCCAGATACCAGATAAATATACACATTCAAATCCCTTCCCTCTCCACACCTCATACACACAGTCAATACCATGTACCCTCCCTTCTCAAAGCAAAAGAATGTGCATGTTGTATTTAAAAACCTCATCTAAGAAGAAAAGACATCATTTTTCTTTTTGGGCATTTTTTTTCCTACCAAAAGGTGGGGGGGGGGGGCAGGGAGAATAAACTTGCTTAGGGATCAAAATATCTGCTGAAGAAGGAATTTAAGGGGATCCTGGCAGTTGGCTTTCTGTGGAAGGAGAAGGTGGTGGTGTGAACTGCCATTCTATAGCAGGCATGCTGGGGAGCAGGGCACAGCAAAGTGGGCAATGCAGCATTTGACCAGTGCCTGGCTCTTGCTCCCACTGGCCAGGGCAATCATCAGCTCTGCTCTGCTTGGCTCCCTTGGACAAGTTAGGAGCCAGCTGCCTTCTGCACTTAACTCTTAAATTTGAAGGGTCTCTCTGGTCTATTCAGCTGAGGCATCCCCAGCAGGTAGCAAGATCAGGTACTGGCTGAAGTCTTCATGTCTCAGAGTAAAAGCTTACCAAGAAAGCAATTTTGAAGCTGCAACTGGGAAGGTCCTTTGGGCAGAAGAGAAAGAAGAGAAGATGATCTTATTTCACTTAATGCTTAAAATGATCTCCATGCCTGGGAGAAGCATCCTAATGTTAGTGGTGCTATACACAGGGATCCCTCCTCACCTGCTTCCAGCATGCAGTTACCAAGTCAATATAAGCAGGCTTGTTGACCAGACTTCAGTGTCAACATTGCTCCCTACCAGACCGATTCTGCACTGATCAGATACATGATTCTCTATCATGCCATTTGCATCTGTTAGTTGTTTCTGTTTTCCTGGATGTTCTTCCTTCTCCATGGTTATACTCTTGAGCTACTGATTACAGTTGCTTTCCCCTAACTCTTCCATTATAATCAGATTCCTCTGTAGGTCAATCTTACTGCAAGACAGGTGGGAGGGATGTGGATCCTGGTTCTTGACTTTCCCCCTTGTACACTGAGCAACCCTTAGTCAAGAGACCATGACCAAACTGGAGTGTCAGTAAGATGGTTGGTCCCTCTCCTTTGAAGAGCCCAGCTCAGAGATTTCTAGTTCCAAAGTTACCTCCCAATGAGAATGGCCACGTTGCAAATTTCATTAGTATTTTATACAGGATAGCCACTTCAAAATTTTACCTACTCAAGGCCCTGGAATTTTATCTCTTAAAAGAGTCACAGTAAATGAACTCATAAACATGCCACTAGTTTTCTCAACTTCTTGCAAACTCAGCAATTAGCAAGCTTATTTTTAGCCCTAGAAAATTTTCTTTAAACAAAAACTTACTCTCAAGAGATAAACTGGGGATCACTCTGGTTGGGAAAAGCTAGGGTAACTCCACGCTTTTTGCCTTATGTCCCGCAAGAATGGTTCAGGAAACTAATCTGCCCTAGTGCCTCCCTCTTTGGGGCACTTCTTCCTTTCATGCCTCTCTTCAGATTGTTTTATTTCACAAACTTTAGATTATTATGACTTCTTTAAAAACTGTATCAAATGACGTTACTTCCTCTCCGAGTTTTTTTGTTTTTCAATAATTATCAGCCTGTTCCCCAATGCAAAATAAATACTCCTCATTGATTTCCTTCCTTATGTTTTCATTCAAAGTTTTCTCTTTATTCACTAGCCTTCTCTGGAAGCCATTCTTTCTCTTCCCTATTTGACATGTTCTCATACAGCTGGGTCTTGCTTCTAAATCGCCTTTTTTAGCACTCTCATCCCACAGAAATGTTTAATTTAGTATTTGTGGTTGAAACGTTCCACAGAGGGTCAGAGAAGTGAGATGACTTGCCCAAGATCATACCACTCGTGGCATAATAAAGAGAGAACCCAAGCCTCTGGAAATCTGTTCAGCTCAGTCCTTTTTTCCTCTTACTCTCCACTTACTCACACCTTCACTCTGGTCCACATCTGTATAGGTTCAGTCACATGGCTCCTCTGGATATCCTGACTCCCTCTATAAAATAAGCAGGTCACTCTAGTAATTTCTAATGTTGCCTTCTAAGCTCTACCTTTCTATAAGAAATGGAAATGGTTACAATCATTGACCCTGGCCGAACCATTCAGGTTTTATTCTATTAGAGGTAAACTTCTTTTGACAACTCTCAACTATCCAGGTAACTTTCTATTAAACTGTTTCCCCTTGCACATACTTCTGTCTCCAGCCCTGGCCTAAAGCCAGGCAGGCAGAAGTGGCAAACTGCTTGGAGGAAGGCTTTCCAAAGATCTTGGAAGTTTCAAGAAAGACTTTTGTGGTATTTCTGGTCCAGCCAGAATCAGGAAGTACCAGATCACTCACAAGGAAACTCATTCTTGCACAATTTCCAACAACCCCCCCACTCCACCCCCAAGCCTTCCCCCCACCACACATTCCCTGCCCTTCCTCAAACACAAGTTTTTGCAAAGTCGAAAGTTTTGATAGTTCAGATAAGGTTCAAATGAGTTGCTGAGCTCTTGAGGGCTGGAAGTGAACCTAGCATTTTGTTCTTTGCTCATCCCCAGTAATGAGTATACCAGGCTGTCGCTGTCAAGGTGGTTTGGGTCACATAATGAAAATCGACATAATTGAAAGCATTAATCCACAAACAATTACATATAATGGTACAGAATGACTACTTATGAGACCTTACATGATTCTGACCAAGTCTGTCTGTGGTAATAACAGGAGGCATACAACTGTATCACAGTTTTTTGAGAAATAAATGGGGTCTTGTTTTGTTAAAAAAAAAAATTACTTCTGAAGGTAGGGATGAGGAGAACGAGATTAATGCTTAGGAGGCCAATGGACTTCAAATTATCCCCCAAATGAAAAGTGCATTCTAGTAATTTTTCTAGGTGTGGGGAAAAACAGCTTTAATAAATTCAACTGGATGATGCTTCTTAGGTTATTCTTTAAAATGTTTCCTTTAGAAGGCCAACTTCATTATCCTTCAGTTGCTTCCAATCATCAGAACTTTAGGGCTGATTTTGAAATACTTATTTTTCTCATGAACTTGGGGAAATAGGGGAAGCAATTAGATCTTGTGATTTTTAAGGCTGCACTGAGGATAAAGTAAGAAAATATCATAAATTTTATTTCATGCTTTCTTGCCAATTGACAGAAATGTGCAGTCCATATGAATTCATATAACGAGGGTGGAATGTTGGAAAAACCAATAAAGATTTTGTGGTCTGACCTATAATAAATGTAGTTTGATTTAGAGTCTGTTTTTCACAACATGGCAAAATGAATCATAAAATAATGGGCCCTGAAACTCCTGCATTTTTTAACAATAGCCTGGGGACAGTTTACAGTGTAATGAATTGTAATTAACCCACCTTCAAAATCTTTTATGAGTATTTTGCCAATTAGCTCCGCATGCTTGCTAATGACTCATGGCTAGTGCATGTCTTTACAGAACTGGATTTTATAGCACACATCACCCTGTTAACTCAGCACAAGTGTGCAGCATGGTAAGGATGACACAGGTAGACTGAAACACCCTCAAGAGCATCCTCACTTTGCCAACCCAAATGGACACAGCCATCATTCCTCCAAGCCCAAGATAACCATAATGGTTTGTGATGTCAGAGGACTTTGGTTTCTGATGGATTGCAAGGAATGCTTCACTCCCTGTAGACACATCTGTTGTTACTTAGCACTAACATATATAATGCTACTAATTGTGGAGCCATCTTTGTTTTCTTTACTTAGCACTCTGGTTAGCATTATTTTATCTTCATGGTTCATGGCTTTCTGCCACTGACAACATAAGTCCACTCAAGAGAAAATAAAACAACTACTAAGCTGTCTCCTTACATTGCTTTGCTTTGAAATTACAAGGACCATGTGCAGTCAAACTTGCTTCCTGGGATCCTAGCACTTACCTTGCTATGTCAAAAGTTGGCTTTTCCTTACAAGAACTGGTACCTCCACTGGTCCAAGAGCAGGCTGAGGAGGCTGCAGTAAGCAGTGGGGGTCTGGCTTTAAACTCCATGCACTGAGAAAGTTAATTGTAGGCAAGGTCAAACTTTCCCAATTCTTCTGAGGCCAAGCCAACAAATCCTAAAGCCAACTTAAGAAAGCTAACCAAAGGTGACAAAGAAGTTACTCCATAATTTCCTCAGCTATGTATGAAGAATGTTAAGGATCTATAATGTTACCAGTATTTTTCTTCCAGCAAAGCCACATACCAGAATGAAGATATAGAGGCTAATTTTCGGAATCATAACACAATAATGTACTTTGGGAAATCTAAAACTACATAGGAATGGTTTCCCCATGATGCCAATAAAAGTGAACAGTTTTTAAGCTCACACCTTTGAGGCAATGGTAGTTCTAAACTAGCAGAGAACTCTTGGTAACTGGAAAAGGCTTCTGTGAAGAAGGACAAAGACAAAGGAAGAAGTCTAAGCCACCCTGGAGGATCTCCCTGTGAGGATACTGCATACACAGAAGGTGAGTAGAGGCCCCCATAAAGTGACAGGGAATAGAGTAAGAGGAAAAGAGATCTCACTGCAATTACTTGGATCCTTTGGAATCCCCAAGTATGAACCCATCAAGAAATTTCTTGAACTGGGGGCTTAGGTAGCTCCTTCCTTGGCTCTGGTCCTATACAGTTGATGAGGGCAACCCCTAAGCTGCAGAGAACCAAGGCATCAGGAGTTGACTAAAGGCCAATGCCAATGGCCTGAGGAGAAACGCATGGCAATATGCCTGCAACATCTCTATCCTTCACCAGGTCCATGGCTGCTCTAGTCTAGTCCATATGCCTCTTGCCTTCTCTCATCTATGGATCAAGACTGGACATCTTAACAAGTCATTGTCTATCCAGCAACTTATGAGAAATGAGCTAAATCAACTGAGGTATGTCTCCTGAGAATTTTAATTAAGAAACACGTAACTGTTGTTAGCTAATGCTGGACCATGTAGAAATTTAAAAGCACAGAAAACCTACTGAGCAAAATAAGAAAGAAGAAAGAGTTGGAGAGAAATATTTGATACAATGAAAGACACTGGGCTCCCAAAGGCTTTCCAGGTCTATATTTTAGTTTCCAATCAATCCCAGCTGGGCTCTCTGCTCTTGTGTTAGTGTACACTCCACTTCTTAGAAATAAGGCAGCATTTACTGGAACACCTGTATGTAAGAAGTGGCTCTTAAGTCAGAGAGCCTGGGTCTGAATACCATCCTGCCATGTACTAGTTCTGTAGACTTGGATAATCTACGATCCAGTTTCCTCCTCCACAAAATGGGGCATCTACTGTTCCTCAGCCACAGGGCTGTGAGGACTAATCCATGTAAAGCACAATGTTTGGAGCAAGTAAATGTTAGATAAATGTTGTTCATTGTTAATAATCTGTTAACAGACTTCTTTTCCTTCCTTAAAACTGTGCTTTTCTCCTACTACAACTCATTAAGCTGAGAAAGCAATCTCCCCAGTTGATCAAGGGCATTCTTTAGACAACAGTACATATTCCATGTACTTGCTATGTACAGCTCACTACCACCCCATGGAATCAGCTTACTGATAGATGATCATATGGAGATATCACTTAACTGTTAAATCTATATGAACTCTCCTGATCTATATGATAAGCTTTAAGTTCCAAGAAAAAAACAACAGAGGTAGATTTGCACATTTCATTGTTTTAAATTAACATTTGCAAAGACCAAGTTTGGGAATTCGTTCTGTGGCTTGAGAATAAAGTGAAAGTGTACATTGTACATGGAGTGTGCCCTGGACTTTGTCTGGCTAACATCATTTTAGAGGTTAGAAGGAATTCAGCTGGACTCAATATTTTTTTAGTTTAGTCACAGAAGAGCACATCTGTAGTAAACAGTATTTCCGTAATCACTTCATTCCTTGACGCTGAGCATCAACTGTCCATGTTCAGTGAGTTAACACTGTCCTTGCAACTGGACAGCTTGTCAGTTTCATTTGCATGTGAGCTATCTGTTCTACCACGTAATTAATCCTGTTTAGCTTTCAATGCGTGTTTTTATAGAAAGTAGCTGATTTTTTTTAAAAAAACCCACAACCATAGAATCTAAAGTAAAAAAGTATAGTATCAATTAATTTCCACACGACATTTAGAGACAGTGCCAAAGTTGAGGAGTATTCAGCTTCTATTTAAATAGTTCCCTCTGGTTTGGGTTAACATTTAACTGTTAGCACTTCAGAATTTAAGAGAATTCAAATCTCTTAAATTCAGAATGCTAACATCTCCTTTGGACTACTTAAACCATTGGAGTTTCTCAATCATCTAAATACTCTGACAAATATAAGAAGTTTTTACTTAGTTTTAATTTATCTCCTTTACATAATTTAATTTCACTTTGTTTCACTGCATTTTTCCCTGAAGGGAAATGGAAGAGGAGACAGCACACTTCATATTATAACCTGCCTTACGAAGATACACCAGAATAATTCAGGAGGTCTGTTGGGCAAGGGAAGAAACGTCATGACTCCTGCAAATCAACAGTATTGTTGCTATGGGAATAAAAGTAGAAAGATTAACTCAATCTCAAAAAATGGTATTTATTATTCTGAACTATTTAAAAACTTCAGTAAAAACACATAGATCTTTCCAATTTGAAATGGAAGATTAGTTTCAGGAATGAGATTTAAGAGTTAGCTAACTTCTTCTAGGTATGCAAAAATATTCAGACCTGAATATAATTTTGTTTGTCTTCATTCAATAAAGGTATAGATATATATATACAGTGTATAAAAACAGTAAGAATTTGTTTTTTCCTTCAAAATATTAAATTGCATTTAAATTCCCCTATTTTAGTACTCTTTCTGTTCTTTTACATAAGGTTCAAATTAATGCAGTTTTTTTTAAGGTGCATTCCTTGATATTATGTACTTCCATTTTATGTGACTTTGTTCAGAGCCACACTATATAATCACACCATATAAATAATAAATAACCATATAATCATAAACCAATTTTTATGAACCAAATTGGGCTTAATATCAAGCTTGGTGTATTATAACTCAAAAAATATAGACTTTGACACAGCCTTCCAAGAGCTTACAGAGAAAAAAAATTCAATGCATTAGATTTGCAAACAGGAGAGAAACTTAAAACCAGTTCAGCAAAGGTCAGGGAGGTATTCCCATCATTTACAGGTCAAGAGGGGGTGTAATTAGAGGGAAGAGATAAGGCTGAGTATGTAATTTGGATGGAGATGAGAGAGCAGATAGGAGACTCTTATGTAGGTAGTGATTGTGTTGAAGCAAATTTTTCCATTCCAGTGAAATACTTTTATTTCGTTTATTTAATGAGCTTTTTATTTAGTATATGCTGTGTGCAAAACACAAAAGGTGCTAAGGTATGAGGGCAAGAATCCATCAGACTCACCTCCTATCTACTATGCACTTTTAATTTAATAGGAAAGATAAGGATAACGTACCAAGTAGTCATGTTAAGCTTTAGTGTTGAAAACATTGCGCGAAATCATGTCTTGCTCATCAAATAACAGTCCGAAGAGATAAAGAGTAAATATCCTAACTGTAAAAGTAAGAAATATAGACAAGAGGAGCAATATGATCTATTTCATTATATGATTTTTGTAAAATAAAGAAAGGGCCTTTGAAGAGGAGGGACTTCCCAGACAAGGAAGAACTGAACACTCAAAGTCAAAGAAGGAAGTTTTCCAAATCAAAGAACAATATATTCTCACCCCAGCAATATTTTAGTACAAGTTTTCAAAAGTGGAAATCACCTACTAGAAATTTGTTTCAGAAAGAGAAGGCATGGGCTTCGCCATTATAGAGTATTCCCTACTTTTGAGAGAATGTAAATGAATATGTAACCATGAATTTGTATTCCTGGAGCCAATCCCCTCCCCCTATCTTGTGTGGGTAGCAGCTAAGGGGTTTGTGAATGACTGACTGCAGTTATAGTCCCAGGGTAAACCTGGGTGATCCATCCCAGAAACAAAAGAGTAATTCAGGAGTTGTAGAAGTAGAACATAGCTTAGGACATTTTTTCAAGGATTTGACAGAACAACCTTTTCTTTCTGCATGACTTAATGTTCAGAATTTAATACACAAATTTGCGAATATTAGTGAAGCAAGTCTGAGAATAATGAATAAACATAGGTGAGGAAAAGCCAAAAGAATCACTAAAAAACAGAGCCATAGTTAAACTGCACCTGACATCTATCCTAATTTTGACCTTTAAAATAACATGATCCAATAAACCCCTTTTATTATTTATAAGTTATATGTTGTACTACTTTCAATAAAAAAGTATAATATTTCCATCTGTTAAAGGTTCCTAAGGATCCAATTTATAAACAAAATAAAGTCATACAGTTGCAAGTACTAAAGAATAATTTTTAAACTCAGCAAAATATTTGAGAAGACAGTTAAAAATATTATAACTCTCAAAAACCTTGATAATGAAAACTGATAAGCAAGCCAGTAGAAGAAACTGTCACTAACTGGAATGTTGATGGAATTGGTTAGATGAAAAGAATAAGTGATCTTATCTGGAAAAGAAAAAAAGGCAGGAATTAATTTTACCCTGTTTTACTATCTTTCCCTAGTTTAGAGATGCATGAGCCTTCCTTATTAACAAGGTGGGCTACTCAATGGATAAAGTGACGCACTATCTCCCACAGTGTCTAAGACACAGCAAGTGATCAGTGAATGCTGCTCTTATTATTGTTGTTACTGTTACATTGCTGCTAGTACTTAGGGAAGCTAGACTAAGTTTAGTACAACTGCTGTATTTCTGCATTTATTTCTGGTTCCCAGAAAACAAAAAAGAAGTTGCTATAAAAGAAAACTTGGTATAGAAGGGGAAGACAAAAAAGGAAGGCAAAAAGTAATTCACAAAAGTAAGTGATTAGAGGCACTGGAAGGACAATATGCTGGCATGACAGTTCCTTTTGTAGTCATGGAACAGACAGACCAGTACGCAGAGCCTAGACCATAAAAAGAGGAAGCAGAATAGCTTAGCCTACACCATGTGCATATAAGTCTGTTCTCTACCATTGGATCTGAGAATGGATAGCACCCGAATAGTCAAGGTTAAATTCACATCCCTTGTCTTTGGTGAAAGAAAACACTATTTGATTGTACTTATCAAGGATGAATAAAAGGAATAAACAGCGTCTAAGAAAAGGACTACATGACAGAATTTGTATTGAATCTTATGGAAATTTGATATTTGACTAAATTGATAAGTCTGCATGATTCATACTCATAGAAAGGGAACAACCGTCTACAATTTCAAGATACCATTTCTGAGAATTACTTACTATAGAAACAAAAATAGCATTTAAACAAAACTGGTGGCATCCCTACTAGCTGGAAAAAAAGCTGTTAAAAAATGAGCCACCTGGGTGGCTCAGTCGTTAAGCGTCTGCCTTCGGCTCAGGTCATGGTCCCGGGGTCCTGGGATCTAGCCCCACATCGGGCTCCCTGCTCCGCAGGAAGCCTGCTTCTCCCTCTCCCACTCCCCCTGCTTGTGTTCCCTCTCTTGCTGTGTCTGTCAAATAAATAAATAAAATCTTTTAAAAAATTAATTAATTTAAAAAAATGAGCAAAAGACAAAAGAATTTGACAGGCTGAAGAGTTTAGGATATGATGGAAAGGGAGAGCACTAAGGTAAGGAACCATGAAAGAAAACAGTATTTTTAATAAGATAATTAATTTAAAATGGGCAAAAGACATGAACAGACATTTCTCCAAAGAAAACACAGACATGGCCAACAGACACATGAAAAGATGCTCAACATCACTCATCATCAGGAATGTAAATCATAACCATAATGATATCATCTCACCCTTGTTAAAATGGCTAAAATCAAAAACACAAGAAACAAGTGTTGGCAAGGATGTGGAGAAAAAGAAACCCTCCTCGTGCACTGTTGGTGGGAATGCAAACCAGTGCAGCCACTGTGGAAAACAGTATGGAGCTTTCTCAAAAAATTAAAAATGAACTATCATATGATCCAGTAATTCCACTTCTGGTTATTTACCCAAAGAATACAAAACACTAAATCACAAAGACAGATGCACCCCTATGTTACTGCAGCCTTACTTATAATAGCCAAATTATGGAAGCAGCCCAAGTATCTACCAATAGATGAATGGATAAAGAAAATGTGGTGTGTGTGTGTGCATATATATATATATATATACACACATACACACACACACACACATATATATACACACACACACACAATGGAATTACTCAGCCATAAAAAAATGAAATCTTCCCATTTACAACAACATGGATGGATCCAGAGAGTATAATGCTAAGTGAAATAAGCCAGTCAGAGAAAGACAAGTACCATATGATTTTACTCATATGTGGAATTTAAGAAACAAAACAAAGAAAAACAAAGAAAAACAGAGACAGACAAACAAAAAAAAAAAAACAGACTCTTAACTGTAGGAACTGATGGTTACTAGAGGAAAAGGTGGGTGGGGGGATGGGTGAAACAGGTGAAGGAGATTAAAAGTACACTCGTGATGAGCACAGGGTGATGTATGGAAATGCTGAATCTCTATATTGTACACCTGAAACTAATATAACACTGTATGTCAACTACACTGGATTTAAAATTAAATGAATAAATGAGTGAATACATGAAGGCATAAGTAAATAAACAAATAAAAATAAGATAATTAAAACCCATATTAAAAGGCTGGGAGGAGTAAAGACTGCTACTGTGAAGGACTGGGTCAGTGATATGCGGTCAAGATAACCAGATTATCTCCAGTTGCCCAGGACTTTCCCAGCTTTAGCAATGGTAGTTCTATGTCTCAGGAACCTGTCAATCCAGGGCTAACTGGGACAGCTGGTCACACATAAGGGAGAAAAAATCGGCACAGTTTATCTCAATGTGGAAGGCAAAAAAAAAAAAGGGAAAAGTGAAAGAATGATTATCCAACCAACAATTTAAGTGTATTCTCAAAAGGAAAACTGAAAAAACTGAAACATAAGCAATCACAAAATTATTAAAAATGCACAGGTTTAGGGGGAAAAATAAGCAAGCAAACTGAAACGGTATGTCAAATTTAGTGAAGAGAAATTAACTGATACACAAACATGTCCTGATAAATTTTTGAATTGCAAAATAAACAAACAAATGTTTAGCCAGCAGGAAAAACTCAGTACATAAATTTTAGTGAGCTACAAAGTAGAAAAAAATTGTAGACTTGATTTCTTATTAACTCTAAGAATTCTTTATAAATGTTAAACCTTGAAGAAATGAAAACATAGATATTACTGAGACAGAATATTTTTTTTAATTTAAAAAAGAATACACATAGGGGCGCCTGCGTGGCTCAGTCAGTTCAGCGTGTGCCTTCGGCTCAGGTCATGATCCCAGAGTCCGGGGATACAGCCCTGCATCAGGCTCCCTGCTCATCGGGGAGCCTGCTTCTCCCTCTCCCTCTGCTGCTGACCCTGCTTGTGCTCTCTCGCTCTCTCTGTCAAATAAATAAATAAAATCTTAAAAAAAAAAAAAGAATGTACACAGACATGTGTAAAACTTAACTTAAAACTTATTTATTATTTGGGTGTAAGATAAAAATGTTGCCAAGTGAAAGACCAGTAATAAGAATAAAATTGAGGAGTTATTCAAGACTTATTTCTAAAATGAGATTCTGATTGAGTTGAGTTCCAATAAACAATTACAGGAAAAGATAATTTCCTTACTATATCCTCTAATCCAAAAATACTCAAAACTAGCCAATTAATAATATATTACTAGTATAACACTGATATTCAAACCTGACAAAAATAGCCCAGAATAGGCCAATTTCACTTAGGAATACAAGTTCAAAAGGTAGTAGGTAGTAGGTAACTGAAATCTAGTAGTCAGGCAAAGTATACAATATATTCCCAGCCCTTGAGACACCCTTCTCAGAAATGGAATCCATAGGGATTAGGTGCCAGTCTGCCACATTCTGATTAGTTAATCCTTCTCTTTGACCATAGGTGACTGGATAGGAGTGAAGACTTCAAACAAATTTGATTCTCTCCCTTGAAAATCAGACTGATCAGGCACAGTGACTTAAAATTGGAGGCTGAAAGTTACTCATAACAGAGTTCTTAAAAGAAGATCCCCCTCTCTAAGGTCCTTGAACTTTGGTTGTTCAACTATTCCCTAGGTACTGGTCCTGAGCTTGTCTTCAAATCCATTTCTTGTTCTTTTTCTACTCTTTCTCTGCTCTGCTCCACACTACAATGGGGGCTAACCTCTGTGGACTCGGTTTCCTAGGCTTCCATATCAGCACTTTTCTTCCTGGATTCAGCCAATGGGCAGCACTGGTAGAAGAACGGATTGGAAGTGTGACAGAGAAACCAGGGTATGTCTCCCTGCCCATGCCCACTACTCCTGCCTCAGGTGACATCTCTGGCAGTGGCTCTATCTGCTCATTCACTCCAGTCCCTATCACACAAGTCCAGCATAGTTCTAGCTTCTACTCAGTGAACCTGTTTCCTTGGTTCCAGTAATACCATTCCTTTCTTTGTTCTTCCAGCCATTGGGGTGGTAATTGCTTCCTGCTGCTGTAATAATCTGGGTTATCTCAATATCCAGTGTTTGGCTTCTTGGCTCTTCCATCAACTGTGTAACTAATTCTTTCACTGCTATGTTAATTTGGATTCTGTAAGCAATAGATAATGATGGATGCAGGATTTTTTAAACATCTAAAATAGTGATGTCTTCCAATGCCACAGGTTTTATGATACATGAATTCCCAAAATATTAATTTATCCATAATTCATCAGCTTGTCTTTTCTCAAGTGGTTTTGATTCAACATTCATTGTAGATGTACTTGTCAGTCAGCCAAAAGCCCCAAGGAGCAGGTAAACACTTAGAACCAGAAAACAATCCCCAGCTCACCTTAACAATATTAATAGCATGTGTGCAATGCAGAGGTAATACTTTGAGTGATATATTTATAAGATCCAAGAATTGGAATGAACATAATGGGAGGCAGACAGGAAAGAAGATGAGCAGGAAACAGATTCCTAATTTTCTGAGCAATTTATAGGAAATATTTGGGGTCAATGTTATCAAATATATTTTACATATTCTGATTTTGTTTTCATAGGGCTTACTATAATGTACTTTATTTATGGATTTCTGGGTTATTATGTTGAAAGTAATAGACTGCAGGGGTGCTTGAGTGCTCAGCTGGTTAAGTGTCTGACTTTGGCTCGGGTCTTGATCTAAGGGTCCTGGGATCAAGCCCCCTGTTGGGCTCCAAGCTCAGTGGGGAGTCTGCTTCTCCCTCTCCCATTGCCCCTCCCCCGCTTGTGCACTTGGTCTCTGTTTCTCTCAAATAAATAAAATCTTAAAAAAAAAAAAAAGTAATAGATTCAAACTTAAACTAACTGAAAGAAATATAAATGACCCATCCCAGACTTGCTCATGGAATCTAAGTGATTCAGTCAGTATCTAATTAGGAAAATAGAAATGAATTTAGTTATTTACAGTGAACAAAATTTAATCTCTAGAAATCCAATATTCTTTCTTGACTAACTTATTTTCATAATCTTTTTAAATAGAACAGACACTTTTATATTCACAGTTTAGAAAAAAATAAACCAACTACTCATCGTAAAATCAACCCTTTCTATTGCATTATTTCAAAAAGCATGCAGAAACTTTTATCTACTAAGAAAGTATTTATAAACACATGCACTTGATTTGCTGCAAATAGCTTGAGCAAATTCTAAATTTCAGATAGAAGTTTTTATTTTTATTTACTGATGTATAATGTATTATTTGTTTCAGGGGTACAGGTCTGTGATTCATCAGTCTTACACAATCACAGCACTCACCAAAGCACATACTCTCCCAAATGTCCATCACCCAGCTACACCATCCCTCCTACCCCCTCCACTCCAACAACCCTCAGTTTGTTTCCTGAGACTAAGAGTTTCTTATGGTTTGTCTCCCTCTCTGGTTTTCTCTTGTTTCATTTTTCCCTCCCTTCCCCTATGATCCTCTGTCTTGTTTCTCAAATTCTACAAATCAGTGAGATAATATGGTATTAGTCTTTCTCTGATTGACTTATTTCGCTTAACCATAATACCCTCTAGTTCCATCCACGTCATTACAAATGGCAAGATTTCGGTTTTTTGATGGCTGCATAATATTCCATTGTATATATATACCACTTCTTCTTTATCCATTCATCTGTTGATGGACATCTAGGCTCTTTCCATAATTTGGCTATTGTGGACATTGCTGCTATAAACATTGGAATGCAGGTGCCCCTTCAGATCACTACATTTGTATCTTCAGGGTAAGTACCCAGTAGATCAAATGCTAGGCCACACAGTAGCTCTATTTTCAACTTTTTGAGGAACCTCCATACTGTTTTCCAGAGTGCGTGCACCAGCTTGCATTCCCACCAACAGTATAGGAGGGTTTCCCTTTCTCCACAACCTCACCAACACCTGTCATTTCCTGACTTGTTGATTTTAGCCATTCTGACTGGTGTGCAGTGGTATCTCATTGAGGTTTTGATTTGCATTTCCCTGATGTCAAGTGATGTTGAACACTTTTTCATGTGTCTGTTGGCCATCTGGATGTCTTCTTTGCAAAAATATCTGTTCATGTCTTTTGCCCATTTCTTGATTGGATTATTTGTTCTATGGGTGTTGAGTTTGATAAGTTCTTTATAGATTTTGGATATTAGCCCTTTATCTGATATGTCATTTGCAAATATCTGCTCCCATTCTGTCAGTTGTCTTCTGGTTTTGTTGACTGTTTCCTTTGCTGTTCAAAAGCTTTTTATCTTGATGAAGTCCCAATAGATCATTTTTGCCCTTGCTTCCCTTGCCTTTGGTGATATTTCTAGGAAGAAGTTGCTGACCTGAGGTCAAAGAGGTTGCTGCCTGTGTTCTCATCAAGGATTTTGATGGACTCCGGTCTCACATTTAGGTCTTTCACCCACTTTGAGTCTATTTTGTGTGTGGTATAAGGAAATGGTCCAATTTCGTTCTTTTGCATGTGGCTGTCCAATTTTCCCAACACCATTTGCTGAAGAGACTGTCTTTTTTCCATTGGACATTCTTTCCTGCTTTGTTGAAGACTACATGACCATAGAGTTGAGGATCCATTTCTGGGCTCTCTATTCTGTTTCACTGATCTATGTGTCTGTTTTGGTGCCAGTACCATACCGTCTTGAGGATTACAGCTTTATAATAGAGCTTGAAGTCCAGAATTGTGATGCCAACAGTTTTGCTTTTCTTTTTCAACATCCCTCTGGCTATTCGGGATCTTTCCTGGTTACATACAAATTTTAGGATTATTTGTTCCATTACTTTGAAAAAAGTGGATGGTATTTTGATAGGGATTGCTTTAAACGTGTAGATTGCTCTAGGTAGCATAGACATTTCCACAATATTTGTTCTTCCAATCCATGAGCATAGAACGTTTTTCCATTTCTTTGTGTCTTCCTCAATTTCTTTCATGGGTAATCTATAATTTTCTAGGTACAGATCCTTTGCCTCTTTGGTTAGATTTATTCCCAGGTATCTTATTGTGTGGGTGCGATTATAAATGGGATCGACTCCTTAATTTCTCTTTCTTCTGTCTTGTTGTTGGTGTATAGAAATGCAACTGATTTCTGTGCATTGATTTTATATCCTGCCACTTTACTGAATTCTTGTATGAGTTCTAGCAGTTTTGGGGTGGAGTCTTTGGGGTTTTCCACATAAAGTATCCTATCATCTGCAAAAAGAGTTTCACTTGTCTTTGCCGATTCGGATGCCTTTGATTTCTTTTTGTTGTTTAATTGCTGTGGCTAGGACTTCGAGTACTATGTTGAATAGCAGTGGTGATAGTGGACGTCCCTGCCGTGTTCCTGACCTTAGGGGAAAAGCTCTCAGGTTTTCCCCATTGAGAATGATATTCGCTGTGCATTTTTCATAGATGGCTTTTATGATATTGAGGTATGTGCCCTCTACACCTACATTCTGAAGAGTTTTAATCAAGAAAAGATGCTGTAATTTGTCAACTGCTTTTTCTGCATCTATTGAGAGGATCATATGGTTCTTGTTCTTTCTTCTGTTAATGTGTTGTATCACATTGATTGATTTGCAGATGTTGAGCCAAACTTGCAGCCCAGGAATAAATCCCACTTGGTCATGGTGAATATTCCTTTAATGTACTGTTGGATCCTATTGGCTAGTATTTTGGTGAGAATTCTTGCATCCATGTTCATCAGGGATATTGGTCTGTAGTTCTCCTTTTTGATGGGGTCTTTGTTTAGTTTTGGGATCAAGGTAATGCTGGCCTCATAAAATGAGTTTGGAAGTTTTCCTTCCATTTCTATTTTTTGGAACAGTTTCAGAAGAATAGGTATTAATTCTTCTTGAAATGTTTGGTAGAATTCCCCTGGGAAGCCATCTGGCCCTGGGCTCTTGTTTGTTAGATTTTTGATGACTGCTTCAATTTCCTTACTGGTTATGGGTCTGTTCAGGTTTTCTATTCTCCCTGGTTCAGTTTTGGTAGTTTATATGTCTCTAGGAATGCATCCATTTGTTCCACATTATCTAATTTGCTGGCATATAGATGCTCATAATATGTTCTTATAATTGTTTGTATTTCTTTGGTGTTGGTTGTGATCTCTCCGCTTTCATGCATGATTTTGTTGATTTCGGTCATTTCTCTTCTCTTTTTGATAAGTCTGGCCAGGGGTTTATCAATCTTACTAATTCTTGCAAAGAACCAGCTCCTAGTTTCGTTGATCTGTTGTACTGTTCTTTTGGTTTCTATTTCATTGATTTCTGCTCTGATCTTTATTATTTCTCTTCTCCTGCTGGGATAGGCTTTATTTGCTGTTCTTTCTCCAGCTCCTTGAGTTGTAGAGTTAGGTTGTGTACTTGAGACCTTTCTTGTTTCTTGAGAAAGGCTTGTATTGCTATATACTTTCCTCTTAGGACTGCCTTTGCTGCATCCCAAAGATTTTGAACAGTTGTTTTCACTTTCATTGGTTTCCATGAATTTTTTAAATTCTTCTTTAATTTCCTGGTTGACCCATTCATTCTTTAATAGGATGCTCTTTAGCCTCCATGTATTTGAGTTCTTTCTGACTTTCCTCTTGTGATTGAGTTCTAGTTTCAAAGCACTGTGGTCCAAAAATATGCAGGGAATGATCCTAATCTTTTGGTACCGCTGAGACCTGATATGTGACCCAGGATGTGATCCATTCTGGAGAACGTTCCATGTGCACTAGAGAAGAATGTGTATTCTGTTGCTTTGGGATGGAATGTTCTGAATCTATCTGTAAAGTCCATCTGCTCCAGTGTGTCATTTAAAGCTTTTGTTTTCTTGTTGATCTTTTGCTTAGATGATCTGTCCATTTCAGTGAGGGGGGTGTTAAAGTCCCCTGCTATTATTGTATTATTGTCGATGCGTTTCTTTGATTTTGTTATTAATTGGCTTATATCATGGGCTGCTCCCATGTTAGGGGCATAGATATGTACAATTGTTAGATCTTCTTGTTGGATAGATCCTTTAAGTAGGATATAGTGTCCTTCCTCATGTCTTATTACAGTCTTTGGTTTAAAATCTAATTTGTCTGATATAAGGATTGCCACCCCAGCTTCTTTTAGTGTCCATTAGCATGGTAAATGGTTTTCCACCCCCTCACTTTCAATCTGGAGGTGTCTTTGGGTCTAAAATGAGTCTCTTGTAGACAGCATATCAATGGGTCTTGTTTTTTAATCCAATCTGATAGCCTGTGTCTTTTGATTGGGGCATTTAGCCCATTTACATTCAGGGTAACTACTGAAAAATACGAATTTATTGCCATTGTATTGCCTGTAAGGTGACTGTTACTGCATATTGTCTCTGTTCCTTTCTGGTATATGTTACTTTTAGGCTCTTTCTTTGCTCAGAGGACCCCTTTCAATATTTCTTGTAGGGCTGGTTTCATGTTCGCAAATTCTTTTAGTTTTTGCGTGTTCGGGAAGCTTTTTATCTCTCCTATTTTCAATGATAGCCTAGCTGGATATAGTATTCT
The DNA here is from genome assembly GCF_002201575.2 of Neomonachus schauinslandi. Lineage (NCBI taxonomy): Eukaryota > Metazoa > Chordata > Mammalia > Carnivora > Phocidae > Neomonachus > Neomonachus schauinslandi. Next base: position 106,035,818 of record NC_058412.1, read on the forward strand.
TGCTGCAAATTTTTCTCATTTAGTGCTCTGAATATATCATGCCAGTCCCTTCTGGCCTGCCAGGTCTCTGTGGATAGGTCTGCTGCCAATCTAATGTTTCTACCCTTGTAGGTTACAGACCTCTTGTCCCGAGCTGCTTTCAGGATTTTCTCTTTGTCCCTGAGACTTGTGAGTTTTACTATTAGATGTCAGGGTGTTGACCAATTTTTACTGATTTTGAGGGGAGTTTCTGTGCCTCTTGGATTTTGATGCCTGTTTCCCTCCCCAAATTAGGGACATTCTCCACTATAATTTGCTCCAATATACATTCTGCCCCTCTCTCTCTTTCTTCTTCTTCTGGGATCCCAATTACTCTAATATTGTTTTGTCTTACGGTATCACTTATCTCTCGAATTCTGCCCTCGTGATCCAGTAGTTATCTGTCCTTTTCTCAGCTTTATTCTCCATCATTTGGTCTTCTATATCACAAATTCTCTCTTCTGCCTCATTTATCCTAGCATTTAGAGCCTCCATTTTTTATTGCACCTTATTAATAGCCTTTTTGATTTTGACTTGGTTAGATTCTAGTTCTTTATTCCTCCAGACAGAGATTCTTCATACATCTTCTATGCTTTTTTCAAGCCCAGCTAGTATCTTTATAATTGTCATTCTGAACTCTACTTCTGACATCTTACTAATGTGCATATTGATTAGGTCCCTGGCAGTCGGAACTGCCTCTCGTTTTTTTTTTTTGAGGTGAGTTTTTCCGTCTTGTCATTTTGTCCATAGAAGAATAGATGAATGAGAGAACAAAATGCTTTTTAAAAGGGTAACAACGACCCCAGAAAAATATACACTAAACAAATCAGAAGAGACCTGAAACCAGGGAGAAAAGAAAGGGGAAAAAAAGCATATGATCTGGCTGGTGAATAGCACAGAGCCACACACTAGATTTTGGGTGTATTTTGGTCTGTTAGGAGAAATTGCCTCCCAAAATTTTAAAGAAAGAAAATCTTATATATATATACACAAAAATAAGGGTAAATACGATGAAAGGATGGAATATGACTGTAAAGATGAAAATTATAAAAGTTTCTAAAAAGGAATTGGTAAGAAGTTGGTTAAAAAAAAGAACGAAAAAAATTTTTAAAAAGGGTAGAGGATGTGATTAGGCAGGAGACTAGGACAAAGTCATATGCTAGATTTAGTGTATATTTTGGTCTGTTAGAAGAAACTGTATCCCAAAATTTTAAAGAAAGAAAAACATATATATAAAACAATAAGATTAAATACAATGAAGGGATAGAATATGACTGTAAAAATGAAAATTAAAAAAGATTTTAAAAAAAGGAATTGATAGGATGTTGGTTGAAAAAGAAAAGAAGAAAAATTCAACTAAAAAAATAGAAAAAGAAAAAAATAAAAATTTAAAAAATTAACTACGAAAGACTAAACAATCGTGGGGAAAAAGCCATGAATTCTATGTGCTGTATTCCCCTTATTGCTGGGGTTTTGCAGTTCTCATTGATTGGTAAACTTGGTATTGGCTGGATGTTCTTGCTGATCATCTGGGCGAGGGGCCTGTTGCCGTGATTCTCAAATGTCTTTGCCTGAGTTGGAATTGCACCACCCTTGTAAGGGGCCAGGCTAAGCAGTCTGCTCCGCTTTGCTCTCGGTAGCTATTGTTCCCTGAAAGGTTTCCTTACAACTTTGGAGGATGAGAGTGCAAATGGCAGCCTCCCAATCTCTGGTCCTGGAGGAGCCAAGAGCTCAGGCAGGACCCCACTCCTCAGTGAGCCCCCAGAGAAAAGCAGTGAATCACTCCTGTCTCCCCGGTCTCCGGCGGCACTCCATGCTCACCCAGCCCGTGACCGAGCGTTTCTATCTCTGGCACCCGCCTCGGTGTGGAGTCTCCAAACCCAGCAGATTCCTGCAGTGCGCTCCCCTGCTGCTCCTTCTGGGGGAGGAAGGGGAGTCTCCCGAATCTGCTGCTTGTTGGGCCCCAGCTCGAAGTGTAGTGGCCCGACTGTGCCTCGGATCACAGCTTATGACAACCAGGAGCTGAGAGCCCACTCCTCGGCTCCGTCTTTGCAGCCAGCTTCCCCACTCTGATACCTCGGAGCTCTGCTGCACTCAGGCACCCCAGTCTTTCTGTGACCCCGAGGGTCCTGAGACCATACTGTCCCAGCGAGGGTTCCACCCCCCCCCCACTAAGCCACTGGAGCAACATCCCTCAGTGGAGCAGACTTGTAAAAGTTCCAATTTTGTGCAGCCGGCTGATAGAGGCTCCCTCCCCCAGAGTCTATCTTCCCATGTATCACCTTGGATTCACTTCTCTGCATGTCCTACCTTCCAGAAATTGGTCGCTTTTCTGTTCATAAAATTGTTGCTATTCTTTTCTTCACTCTCCTGTTCAGTCTGTAGGTGTTCTGAATGGTTTGATAACTATCTAGCTGAATTCCTGGAACCAGAGAAAAGATAGATCTCCTAGTCCTCTGCCATCTTGCTCCTCCTATTTTCATAATTTCTTTGTATTCTTTATGACTGAGTTCAAATATTAACTGCTTTCAGTAGCTATCCTTGATCCTCCCTTTGCTTGGGAAAATTAATTATTTCTACCACAATTACCAGAGTATTTTAATACTAACTGCACTAGAATGACTACTAACTACTTCTATTAATTGCTATTTCTCCTACTACTACTAAGTTCTATTGAGAGCCTATTCTGACTAAGCAATTTGCTCACTGCTCCTCTTTTCATCCTCCATCCCTCTATGTTAAACATTAATATTCCCATATTACAAATTAAGAAATTTATTCACAAGAAGATCTAAGTCTGTCTGACTCAAATCTGTTACCTTTTCACTGTACCTGCTGTTTCTCATCATATATTTTCGGACATCCTATGTGTTTATTTATTCATTTATTCATTCATTTATCATTTTATATTTATCACTGGCTACTCCTCCTGCCTCATTTCCTATCACTCTACTTGTTCTGCTCTAGCCACAAAGGCCTATAAGCTTATCCTAGAATGTGTCAAGCATGTTTCCATTTCAGGGCCTTTGCACATGCTCTTCCCATCTTCTGCAATGCTCTCTCCCCAAGGTATCTTCACAGGTGTTCCTACACTTCACTGAGGTCAAATATTTCTCAGAGATATTCTCTGAGATATTCCAGTATTCCCACCTCCTATATTCACCATTACCTTTCACTGTTTTATTTTTCCTTTAGCTTCCTTATACTGTTGGAGACAGACATTCCTCTAGGAATGAGCACCTTCCACATACCAGAAACTTTACTACATACTATCAGTAAAGCTATGAAGTGAACACAAGTCCCTTCCCTCACATAGCTTACACTCCTTATGGAAGACAATGTAGTGTGAGAAGTGTTTAGAGTAAGGCTACAAGGCTATGTGAAAAGACAGGAGGGAAGCTCATTCCATAAATGTTGAGAAGTATCGGTAAAGAATGCAAATGCAAACAGTTTATCTGGGAGATGATCCTAGGAAACTTTAATATACAAGTGGAGAAGAGAGATAAGAGAAGAAAGCCAAAAAAGTATCACTGAGCAAGCTAGCTATCACTGTGAGAAATATCCCGTTAAAAATACCACAGGGTGGCAAATACATCTCAGAATTATCCCAGTAGTAAGAAGAGGAAACTGGAGTTGTTATACACCATTGGTTAGCATTTGCTGATGGCAGCGTCTAGGGGTGGGTGGGGAGAAGATAAACTCCTGGACATTTCCAGACTGCTCCATTTGCAAGCTAAGTGGGGTCTAGTGATAAAAAAGCCTTCAAGCAAAGAGTTGCAAGTATTCACAGTTCAAAGTCCTGATTTGCCCATACATGTAAATAGTGAGTGTCAGAGTATATGGGTGGGGAACCAACAGTGTCTGCTACAAGGTCTGTCAACTAAAGATACACATTACTGGTGTAACTGTAAATTGGTACAACTGCTTTGGAAAATAGCTGGGCATCATCTATATAGTTGAAGATGTGCATACACATGACCCCACAATTCTACTCCCTTTTTATATCCAGGATAATCTAGCTTATATGAACCAGAATAAACATTAAAGGAATAGCCATAATAGCATTATTGTAATAGCCCCAAACTAGAAGAAATTCAAAGGTCCAACAATAGTAAAATGGAAAAATAGTGATATACTCATAGAACAGACTGAGAATAAATAAATCAAACCTAAATGGAAAGGATAAACCTGAAAAAGGAGACTAATTAATACTTTGTAAAACAGTGTAAGAAAGGAAAAAGATCTTAAAGGTCTTGAATTTATAACCTAATTGTATCTCTAAGAGTAACATAACCATAAGACAAGAACCAGCTATAAAAACACAATAAAGGGCCCTCTTCAGGATGAGAAATAAAACTGTCTGGGGGGCCTGGGTGACTCTGTCCTTTAAGAGTCTTCCTTCTGCTCCAGTCAAGATCCTGGGGTCCGGGAATCAAGCCCCACACTGTATTCAGGCTCCATTCTCAGCAGGGAGTCTGCTTCTCCCTCTCCCTCTACGCCTCCGCCAGCTCGTGCCTGTGCTCTCACTCTCTCAGAAATAAATAAATAAAATCTTTTTTTAAAAAAACTTTCTAATCAAAAGTCAATGAAAATAAGGAAGAGCAGGTTGGCTATTGCAGAAAATCAATTAACTGAAATGGAAGATAATCCTGAGATATTCTATAACAGAAAGGAAAAGATAAGTATATGGAAATCAGAAAAGAAAAACAGAAGGGAAAAAATAAGTCATTCTGAATGGCACAAATAATGAACAATAAATATTTCTAAGTTGTTTAGATGGTTTCTTTTCAAAGGTCAAATAGTCCCATCAGATGGGTTATTTCTTCTATCAGAAAAAGATTTCTATGAAATGTTACACATCTTCAACCTAAAGAAAAGCAAGTGGGGCACCTGGGTGGATCAGTTGTTAAGCGTCTGCCTTCGGCTCAGGTCATGATCCCAGGGTCCTGGGATCGAGTCCCACATCGGGCTCCCTGCTCAGCAGGAAGCCTGCTTCTCCCTCTCCCACTCCCCCTGCTTGTGTTCCCTCTCTCACTGTCTCTCTCTCTGTCAAATAAATAAATAAAATCTTAAAAAAAAAAAAGAAAAGCAAGTAATGTAAAAGTAGAAACATAAATATATTCCAAAACATATGAATGAAGAGTATTTAAATTTTTAATGCCTAGTCTTTCTCTTTGCTAGATTATTATGTTTATCAGTCCACTCAGATGTTCACCTATCTATCTAATCTCAACTATAAATTCAAAAATTATGTTCAGACAAAGACTTATCTGAAAGAGATACAAAAAGGTGTTTTGTTTTATTTTTACAAATCTCCAAGAGGAATCATGGACAATACAAAGATTTAAAACTGGTTTATAAAGATGAAACCAGAGAGGGAGACAAACCATAAGAGACGCTTAATCTCAGGAAAAACAAACTGAGGGTTGATGGAGTGGAGCAGGGTGGGAGGGATGGGGTGGCTGGGTGATGGACAATGGGGAGGGTATGTACTATGGTGAGCGCTGTGAATTGTGTAAGACTGATGAATCACAGACCTGTACCCATGAAACAAATAATACATTATATGTTAATAAAATAAAATAAATATAATACTGGTTTATAATTACTATAGATTCTATGAAATCACCATGTATGTTTCTGCACTTACTCACCAGCCTACCCTGATAGTTGGACATTTCATTTGGTCAAATCAATAGAAAGGTGCTCCATGTCCATAAAGAACATCTGTTCCTGGAGCACCTGGGTGGCTCAGTCGGTTGAGCAACAGACTCTCAATTTCAGCTTGAATCATGGTCTCAGGGTCCCATGTCCAATCCCATGTCAGGCTCCACACTTAGGAAGGAGTCTGCTTGAGATTCTCTCTCTCTCTACCTCTCCCTCTGCCCCTCCGCCCAGTGCTCTCTCAATCTCTCTCTCTAAAATTAATATATATATCTGTTCTCTAGAAACAATGTTTCCTATCCTTTGATAGCTTTGCATACTGTGTTCACAACAAATCCTTTAGCAGTTGATGTGATCTGCAGTCAAAAAGAGATATTGTATTTTCCTTCCCTATCCTAGACTGCACTAAAATTGCACTATAAAGACAGGCATTCAATTAGATTAGATAAAAATTATATATCAGCTAATTTAATAAACAGTATTTGACTTACCCCTCCAATGGTCTAGAAACATTTTTACAAATTTATTGGGGTATGATTGATAAACTACATATATAACATGTACATTCTGAAGAATTTTGACATATCTATACATCTATGAAGCCATCACCACGATCAAACCAAGATACCAAATATTTGTGCCACTCCCAAACTTTCTTCAAACCATCTCTCTCCCCCCTTCATTCCCAGGTAACTACTATCAGTTAGTTTGTAGAATTTTGTATGAATGGATTCAAGAATACATACTATCTTTTATCTGCCTTTTTTCACTCAGCATAATTATGCTGAGATCTGTCCAGGCTGTTGCATGTATCACTGGTTTGTTCTTCTTTTTTTTTTTTTTTTTGATATTTTTATTACTTTTTTTATTGTTATGTTAAACCCCATACATTACATCATTAGTTTTAGATGTAGTGTTCCATGATTCATTGTTTGTGCATAACACCCAGTGCTCCATGCAGAACATGCCCTCCTCAATACCCATCACCAGGCTAACCCATCCTCCCACCCTCTCCCCTCGAGACCCCTCAGTTTGTTTTTCAGAGTCCATCATCTCTCATAGCTCGTCTACCCCTCCGATTTTCCCCCCTTCATTCTTCCTCTCCTGCTATCTTCTTTTTTTTTTCTTAACATATATTGCATTATTTGTTTCAGAGGTACAGATCTGAGATTCAACAGTCTTGCACAATTCACAGCGCTTACTAGAGCACATACCCTCCCCAGTGTCTATCACCCAGTCACCCCATCCCTCCCACCCCACCTCCCACTCCAACAACCCTCAGTTTGTTTTCTGAGATTAAGAATTCCTCATATCAGTGAGGTCATCTGATACATGTCTTTCTCTGTTTTACTTATTTCGCTCAGCATAACACCCTCCAGTTCCAACCACGTCATTGCAAATGGCAAGATCTCATTCCATTTGATGGCTGCATAATATTCCATTGTATATATATACCACTTCTTCTTTATCCATTCATCTGTCGATGGACATCTTGGCTCTTTCCACAGTTTAGCTATTGTGGACATTGCTGCTATAAACATCGGGGTGCACGTACCCTTTCAGATCCCTACTTTTGAATCTTTGGGGTAAATACCCAGTAGTGCAATTGCTGGATCATATGGTAGCTCTATTTATAACTTTTTGAGGAACCTCCATACTGTTTTCCAGAGTGGCTGCACCAGCTTGCATTCCCACCAATAGTGTAGGAGGGTTCCCCTTTCTCTGCATCCCCGCCAACATCTGTCATTTCCTGACTTGTTAATTTTAGCCATTCTGACTGGTGTGAGGTGGTATCTCATTGAGGTTTTGATTTGGATTTCCCTGATGCCGAGCGATATTGAGCTCTTTTTCATGTGTCTGACAGCCATTTGGATGTCTTCTTTGGAAAAATGTCTGTTCATGTCTTTTGCCCATTTCTTGTTTGGATTATTTGTTCTTTGGGTGTTGACTTTGATAAGTTCTTTATAGATTTTGGATACTAGCACTTTATCTGATATGTCATTTGCAAATATCTTCTCCCATTCTGTCGGTTGTCTGTTGGTTTTGTTGACTGTTTGCTTTGCAAAAGCCTTTTATCTTGATGAAGTCCCAATAGTTCATTTTTGTCCTTGCTTCCCTTGCCTTTGGCGATGTTTCTAGGAAGAAGTTGCTGTGGATGAGGTCGAAGAGGTTGCTGCCTGTGTTCTCCTTTAGGATTTTGATAGACTCCTGTCTCACACTGAGGTCTTTCAACCATTTGGACTCCATTTTTGTGTGTGGTGTAAGGAAATGGTCCAGTTTCATTCTTCTGCATGTGGCTGTCCAATTTTCCCAACACCATTTGCTGAAGAGACTGTCTTTGCTCCATTGGACATTCTTTCCTGCTTTGTCAAAGATGAGTTGACCATAGAGTTGAGGGTCCATTTCTGGGCTCTCTATTCTGTTCCATTGATCTATGGTGTCTGTTTTTGTGCCAGTACCATACTGTCTTGATAACGACAGCTTTGTAATAGAGCTGGAAGTCCGGAATTGTGATGCCACCAGCTTTGCTTTTCTTTTTCAACATTCCTCTGGCTATTCGGGGTCTTTTCTGGAAGTATCATATCATCTGCAAAGAGTGAGAGTTTGACTTCTTCTTTGCCAATTTGGATGCCTTTGATTTCTTTTTGTTGTCTGATTGCTGTGGCTGGGACTTCCAATACTATGTTGAATAGCAGTGGTGATAGTGGTCATCCCTGCCGTGTTCCTGACCTTAGGGGGAAAGCTCTCAGTTTTTCCCCATTGAGAATGATATTCGCTGTAGGTTTTTCATAGATGGCTTTTATGATATTGAGGTATGTACACTCTATGCCTATACTCTGAAGAGTTTTGATCAAGAAAGGATGCTGTACTTTGTCAAAAGCTTTTACTGCATCTATTGAGAGGATCATATGATTCTTGTTCTTTCTTTTGTTAATGTATTGTATCACATTGATTGATTTGCGGATGTTGAACCAACCTTGCAGCCCAGGGATAAATCCCACTTGGTCATGGTGAATAATCCTTTTACCGTACTGTTGGATCCTATTGGCTAGTATTTTGGTGAGAATTTTTGCATCCATGTTCATCAGGGATATTGGTCTGTAATTCTCCTTTTTGATGGGGTCTTTTTCTGGTTTGGGGATCAAGGTAATGCTGGCCTCATAAAATGAGTTTGGAAGTTTTCCTTCCATTTCTATTTTTTGGAACAGTTTCAGAAGAATAGATATTAATTCTTCTTGAAATGTTTAGTAGAATTCCCCTGGGAAGCCATCTGGCCCTGGGCTTTTGTTTTTTGGGAGATTTTTGATGACTGCTTCAATTTCCTTAGTGGTTATAGGTCTGTTCAGGTTTTCTGTTTCTTCCTGGTTCAGTTTTGGTAGTTGATACATCTCTAGGAATGCATCCATTTCTTCCAGGTTATCTAATTTGCTGGCACAGAGTTGCTCATAATATGTTCTTATCATTGTTTGTATTTCTTTGGTGTTGGTTGTGATCTCTCCTCTTTCATTCCTGATTTTGTTGATTTGGGTCATTTCTCTTCTCTTTTTGATAAGTCTGGCCAGGGGTTTATCAATCTTGTTAATTCTTTCAAAGAACCAGCTCCTAGTTTCGTTGATCTGTTCTACTGTTCTTTTAGTTTCTATTTCATTGATTTCTGCTCTGATCTTTATTATTTCTCTTCTCCTGCTGGGCTTAGGCTTTATTTGCTGTTCTTTCTCCAGCTCCTTTAGGTGTAGGGTTAGGTTGTGTACTTGAGACCTTTCTTGTTTCTTGAGAAAGGCTTGTATTGCTATATACTTTCCTCTCAGGACTGCCTTTGCTGCATCCCAAAGATTTTGAATAGTTGTGTTTTCATTTTCATTGGTTTCCATGTATTTTTTTAATTCTTCTTTAATTTCCTGGTTGACCCATTCGTTCTTCAGTAGGATGCTCTTTAGCCTCCATGTATTTGAGTTCTTTCTGACTTTCCTCTTGTGATTGAGTTCTAGTTTCAAAGCATTGTGGTCTGAAAATAGGCAGGGAATGATCCCAATCTTTTGGTACCGGTTGAGACCTGATTTATGACCTAGGATATGATCTGTTCTGGAGAATGTTCCATGGGCACTAGAGAAGAATGTGTATTCCGTTGCTTTGGGGTGGAATGTTCTGAATATGTCTGTGAAGTCCATTTGGTCCAGTGTGTCATTTAAAGTCTTTATTTCCTTGTTGATCTTTTGCTTAGACGATCTGTCCATTTCAGTGAGGGGGGTGTTAAAGTCCCCCACTATTATTGTATTGTTGTCAATGTGTTTCTTTGCTTTTGTTATTAATTAGTTTATATAATTGGCTGTTCCCATGTTAGGGGCATAGATATTTACAATTGTTAGATCTTCTTGTTGGATAGATCATTTAAGTAGGATATAATGTCCTTCCTCATCTCTTATTACAGTCTTTGGTTTAAAATCTAATTTGTCTGATATAAGGATTGCCACCCCAGCTTCTTTTGGTGTCCATTAGCATGGTAAATGGTTTTCCACCCCCTGACTTTCAATCTGGAGGTGTCTTTGGGTCTAAAATGAGTCTCTTGCAGACAGCGTATCGATGGGTCTTGTTTTTTAATCCAGTCTGATAGCCTGTGTCTTTTGATTGGGGCATTTAGCCCATTTACATTCAGGGTAACTATTGAAAGATAGGAATTTAGTGCCATTGTATTGCCTGTAAGGTGACTGTTACCGTATATTGTCTCTGTTCCTTTCTGGTCTATGTTGCTTTTAGGCTCGCTCTTTGCTTAGAGGACCCCTTTCAAGATTTCCTGTAGGGCTGGTTTTGTGTTTGCAAATTCCTTTAGTTTTTGTTTGTCCTGGAAGCTTTTTATCTCTCCTTCAATTTTCAATGAAAGCCTAGCTGGATAGATTATTCTTGGCTGCATATTTTTCTCATTTAGTGCTCTGAATATATCCTGCCAGTCCTTTCTGGCCTGCCAGGTCTCTGTGGCTAGGTCTGTTGCCAATCTAATGTTTCTACCCTTGTAGGTTACATATCTCTTCTCCCGAGCTGCTTTCAGGATTTTCTCTTTGTCTCTGAGACCCGTAAGTTTTACTATTAGATGTCGGGGTGTTGACCTATTTTTATTGATTTTGAGAGGGGTTCTCTGTGCTTCCTGGATTTTCATGCCTGTTTCCTTCTCCAAACTAGGGAAGTTCTCTGCTATAATTTGCTCCATTATACCTTCTGCCCCTCTCTCTCTTTCTTCTTCTTCTGGGATCCCAATTATTTAATGTTGTTTCGTCTTATGGTCTCACTTATCTCTTGAATTCTGCCCTCGTGATCCAGTAGTTGTTTATCTCTCTTTTTCTCAGCTTCTTTATTTTCCATCATTTGGTCTTCTATATCACTGATTCTCTCTTCTGCCTCATTTATCCTAGCAGTTAGTGCCCCCATATTTGATTGCACCTCATTAATAGCCTTTTTGATTTCTACTAGGTTAGATTTTAGTTCTTTTATTCTCCAGAAAGGGTTTATCTAATAACTTCCATGCTTTTTTCAAGCCCAGCTAGTATCTTTAAAGTGATGATTCTGAACTCTAGATCTGACATCCTACTAATGTCCATATTGAGTAGGTCCCTGGCAGTCAGTACTACCTCTTGTTCTTTTTGTTGAGGTGATTTTTTTCCGTCTTGTCATCTTGCCCAGAGGAGAATAGATTAATGAGAGAACAAAATGCTAACAGGTTAACAACATTCCCAGAAAATACACTCTAAACAAATCAGAAAAGACCTGAAGCAGTGGGAAAAGAAAGGGAAAGAGAGAAAAAAGTAAAAGAAAAAAAGAAAAAAAAGGAAAAGAAAAAGATAAAGATAAAAACAAACAAAAATAGAACAAAACAAAACAAAACAAACTGAATGTGATCAAATATGATCACGCTGGTATATAGATCAGTGCCACACACTAGATTTTGGGTGTATTTGGTCTGTTAGAAGAAAGTGCCTCCCAAAATTTTAAAGAAAGAAAAACTTATATATGTACAAAAGTAAGGGTTGATATGATGAAGGGATGGAATATGACTGTAAAGATGGAAATTATAAAAAGTTTTATAAAAGGAATTGATAAGAAGTTGTTTGAAAAAAGAAAGAAGAGGATTTAAAAAAAAAAGAGAGAGAGAAAAAGGGAGAGAATGTGATTAGGCAGGGGATTAGAAAAAAAACATACAATAGAGATTTAGGGTACATTTTGACCTGTTAGAAGAAACGATCTCAAAATTTTAAAGAGAGAACAACTTATATATATGTGCCAAAAATACGGGTAACTACTATGAAGGGATAGAATATGACTCTAAAAATGAAAAATAAAAATGAAAAATAAAAATTTTTTTTTAAAAAAAGGGATTGATAAGATGGTGGTTGAAAAAGGTAAAAAGAAAAATTCAAAAAGAAAAAAGACAGTTAAAAGAAAAATTAACTTTGAAAGACTAAAGAATCATGGTAAAAAAGCCATGAATTCTATGTGCATTATTCCCCTAGCGCTGGAGTTCTGATGTTCTCATTGATCGGTAAAGTTGGTCTTGGCTGGCTGTTCTCACTGATCTTCTGGGGAGGGGCCTGTTGCCGTGGTTTCCAAATGTCTTTGCCAGAGGTGGAATTGCCCCGCCCTTGCCGGGTCCGGACTAAGTAATCTGCTCGGGTTTGCTCTCTGGAGCTTTTGTTCCCTTCAAGCTTCCCGTACAGCTTTGGAGGCGGAAAGTGAAAATGGCGGCCTCCCAATCTCTGCCTCGGAGGAGCCGAGAACTCGGGCCCCGCTCTTCAGTGAGCCCCCAGAGAAAAGCCACCAGTCACTCCCATCTCCCCGGTCTCCGGCCACACTCCGTGCTCACCCGGCCTGTGACCACGTGTTTTTATCTCTGGCACCCGACCCCATGTGGAGTCTCCAAACCCAGCAGATTCCTGCGGTGCACTCCCGCACCTCTCTTCCCGGGGGAAGAAGGTGAGTCTCCCTGGATCTGCCGCTTGTTGGATCCCTGCTGGAGGAGCAGGGGCCCGACTGTGCCGCAGATCACGGTTTATGGCAACCCCAAGCTGAGAGCCCGTGCCTTGGCTCCATCTCTGCGGCCAGCTTCCCTACTCTGATACCTGGGAGCTCTGCCGCACTCAGGCACCCCCGGTCTTTTTGTGACCCCGAGGGTCCTGAGACCACACTGTCCCACAAGGGTTCCACCCCCCACTTAGCCACCGGAGTGACGTCCCTCAGCGGAGCAGACTTCTAAAAGTTCCGATTTTGTGCTCCGTGGTTCTATCACTTGCCAGAAGCGGCTGATGGAGGCCCCTCCCCCGCCGTCTATCCTCCCGAATATCGCCTCAGATTCACTTCTCTGCACGTCCTACCTTCCAGATAGTGGTCGCTTTTCTGTTCAGAGAGTTGTGGCTCTTCTTTTCTTCGATCTCCTGTTGAGTTTGTAGGTGTTCAGATTGGTTTGATCCCTATGCAGCTGAATTCCTGAGAGGAGATGAAATCCAGGTCTCCTACTCCTCCGCCATCTTGCTCCGAGTCTACTGGTTTGTTCTTCTTATTGCTGAATATACCATTCTATGTAAATACCACAACAATCCTGACTTTTAAAAAATCATCTCCTATAGATGTGGGCTAATGAAAGCCTATCTCTGAAAATTTAAATCTGTTGACTTTCAATGAAGAGTTATATACCCAGATATCCAAATAGAATTAAAATTCTAGCATCACAGAGAGTGCCCGGTATGTAATAAGTGCTCAATAAATATTCATTAAATGAATAAAAACATTTTCTATCTAGACAACATGCATTACATGTCACTAACATGGCATCCCTTTAGACTTTTCAAAAGCCTGAATAACACCTAGAATTTTACTTCCAAACTATTTATTATCACCTTTATTAGCAAAACTTGCTTTAATAGACAAAACCAGTCTAGCCAATGCCCAGCTAACTTGGTTAATCTAATCACAATGCAGTAAGGGCAGTATCATCCTCTACCGAAGTCTCTTTCTCTCAGTTTCATGAATGAATGCTCTTCTTCTGCCACTGTTTATTGACTGTGTCAGTTCTATGAAATTCCATTCAACCTTTGAAAGAAATGAGAGAAACTGGAATCTACTGAAGACCACTATATCATAAACTTTACATGCATCATCTTATTTATCACTATAAATAAAAAGAAGCCCAGACTGAAGGCCTCAGTTTCTTGCTAACTATTAGACAGAGGCTATCCTCAGTTCCTTGCTCTGGGACCTTTTCCAACATGGCAGCTTATGTCACTAAGCCAGTAAGGAAGAGTCAATGGAGAGAGTCTGCTAACAAGATGGAAGTTACAATCTAATGTAACATGATCATATAAGTGACAAATGATCCTCTTTGTCATATTTTCTCATTAGGAGCAAATTACAGTTCCTGCCTACATTCAAGGAAAGGGAATTATATATAGGTTTGAAATCCAGGAGGTAAGGATAATTGGGGGCCATTTTAGAATCAGTTTACCACACCCAGTTTATGATGGATAGTCACCACTGTATTTATCCTTCTAAAGAGAATCTCTCCCAGAATGTAAAGAGAAGAAATGCGTTCAACACGGCCTGCCTTAATGAACATTTCCACTGAAGGAACTCCTTTAAACAGATTAGACAGTCAAACTTGAAAGCAAACTTCATTCAGGGTTATAGGACTGACAACATCTCTTCTGTTCCATGTTTTATATATTTTTTTAAAGATTTTATTTATTTGCCAGAGAGAGAGGGAGAGTACAAGCAGGGGGAGTGTCAGGCAGAGGGAGAAGCAGGCTCCTCGCTGAGCAAGGAGCCCGATGTGGGACTCGATCCCAGGATCCTGAGATCATGACCTGAGCCAAAGGCAGACGCTTAACCATCTGAGCCACCCTGGTGCCCCCCATGTTTTCTATTTTTGAAGTGCTTTGAGACACAGTGGCATTTCACTGATTCCTACAATAACCATGTACAGTAAACAAAGTGGTTATTATTAATCTATATATTAATATAAGAAAGTAGAGAACCAGAGAGGATAAAATAACTTGCTCAAGGTCATACAACTACCAGGGTCCATATCTGGAGCTTACCATTGGCTGAAGAAAGCCTCCAGTTGAAGGTCTCAACTGCTACCCTGGATTCCAACAACTGGCCTATGCAAAGGGTACAAAGGCTCAGTTCTATAACCATAAAATATATTATTAGAAATAAAATTACTAAATAAAAGTACAAGAACTCTTTTCAACCAATCAAATATATGACTGGAAAGCTATATGTATTTTCCCATTTGGAGAAATTATCCAAGCAATGGTCCTAAGCTTTCTTACTTGCTGGAACTTGCTATCACCTTTATGATGTTATAAAAGTAAAATAGGTGTAGGAAGTCTAAATGAGCTAAAAATATTTTTCAAATTGGCAGATTTCTGAAAACCCAGATGGTAATATGCACAGGATTCTCTTCATCTCATGAATGACATATGCTAGGCTTTTTATCATTTTATTCATTCATTCATTCATTCATTCAGATAGATCCTTTCATAATTTCTAACCTCTTTAAAGTCAATACTATCCTCAACATATAATATGCTATGGCCTTGGGCAAATGACAGTGCTTCCTAGAGCCTCAGTTTTCTCATCCATAAAAGTGTACATTTATCTAATATAGTTACTAGTCTGATTAGTTAATAGGTTCAAAGTACACGGTACAATTTCTCAAGATTATAGCAAGAAAAGAATTCCTACTTTGATTTTCCCTCCTTCTTTTGAATAAGTTTTTATTTACTGCCCAGTTACTTCTTGATAATTCAGCCCAATTTGTGTGAAATAATCCCAGTTTATGCTGTCCTGGATAATTATTTCTAGCTCTTCCTTTCACTCTCAAAAATGCCCCAGCCTTAATGATAAATTATAGAGTCACTCCACTAATGACCCATCAGTGTTGAGGCACAAGGCCAAAGGACTTTGTGCAAATATGTTCCACACACAGATTATTTTGGCTTTTTAGGTTGGGGCAGGTGTCAAGATTCAAGCAGAGGAATGGCATATTGTCTAAGTCAGTGGCCAGTAGGAAGTTTTCCCTGGCTTCCAAAGAATGACCCATAAAACAGAGTCAGATGGGAAAGACAGAAAGGACATCTGTTGGGGGAAGACATTATAAAATCTTTCAAAATACTTTCTCCTTATACTTTATTCCTATCTTATGCATATAAATGGTCTCTTTCTGAACTATCACTATTAGTGACCAGCTATCTCATACCTAATGATGTTTTGACACCTTCTTGATGAGAAGTTTCTAGTTTTATGTTGTAGAAGGAAAAGCAAACAAAGATTAATAGGCTCTTACTCTGAATTCTTTAGTCATATGCTCCAAGTATTCTCGGTGTTTCTATCCAATAAACTGATTAAACTACCAAAGGCTATTGAAATAAGATAGGAACAATTATACCTGAATTTATGAAGAAAAGTTCAAAATGGAGGCAACAAATGGAGTCATGATCCATACAGGAAGAAAAACAACGTTTTAGGTCAAAATTTACAAGTTCACACATCAGGGCACCTGGGTGGCTCATTCAGTGAAGTGTCCGGCTCTTGGTTTTGCCTCAGATCATGATCTCATGGGTCATGAGATCAAGCCCTGTGATGTTGTGCTCCATGCTCAGCAGAGTCCACTTGAAGATTCTTTCCCTCTGCCCCTCCCTCCACTCTCTCTCTAATAAATAACTAAATCTTTAAAAAAAAAAAAAAGTCCACACATCAAAAAAGGGCTAGGAGATCATTCATCCACTTTGCAATATGAAAGAAAAAAGTCCCATGACACAGAAACCCATGAATTTATTCACCCTGTTGCTTGACAGAGAGATACCTTTATCAAAGTTCATCTTACAGAAAGACTAGAGAGGAGAGTTGGGTAGGTGGATGGGTTTCCTTAAAATCTAAGGGCTTAGTTCTCCTTTCCTTTCCTTTTTTCTTTCCTTTCCTTTCCTCTCTCCTTTCCTCTGTCCTTCCTTTCCTTTCTTTTATACCTTATTTAAGCTTCAAGTTAAAGAATGGCTCAGCCCTCACCAGGATCATAAAGAGGACCAGAAAAAGCAGCACATTTGTTGATTTATGGCACAACCTGAAACAAATCCCTACGCCAGGAAAACCTCATCACCCTGAGTACCATGAGCTTTGAAATGAGCTTCCAAGAGGGTCTTTTAAAAACGTTCCCAATGAGAAGAACTCCAGAAAAATAGCATTTTACTATTTAAGGGGTTGTACGGAGGGTGAGCAGATGCCAGAGAGGCGAGTCAGCTAAAACCAGTCGATTTCCATTCATTCCCTAATTAAAATTATTCCAACAAATACATCAGTTTTTCTTCTCCTTTGCGACAATAATAAAGTTTCTATAAGCCTGAGAAAAAGCAGGGGAAAAAAAACATTTTTAAAATCTCCAAACTAATACTCTCAGGCTTCATGATGTTTGCTTTACAAGCAAAAGAACTCTAAGCTACAAGCAAAACATCCTTGATTTCAAGGGAAAGGTGACATGTGGATACCAAATGACCTCAAATTGCAGTACTTTAATTAAGTAGGTCTTGCTTCAATTTACTTCAAGACTACCTGAATTCACAGATATTCCCAAGATACTTAGGGTATTATAAAAGAAACATGTGTATACTGTATATATAAGTGTAATAGCACCGAGGCACTATTTTAAAGACTTTACATAGTAGTCTGATGTGTTTCACCCACATCCCGTGAGATAGGTGGAATTATTATCCCACTTTGTAGATGAGCCAACTGGGGCTCAAACAGTTTCAATAACTTGCCCTAGGTCATATAGCTAATAAGTGGCAGAGCAGGAATTTGAGCTCACACAGTTTCAAAGTACATACCTTTCACCACAACAATATATACTGCCTGTACATCTGCTCCCTGTACAGTCAATTGTAGACAATTTATTTTTATGCAAATTGAGGGGGAAATGGCTAGTCCCGGAAATCCTTCTTTTTCTTTTTGCTCTTCATTGTGTAACATGAATTCTGAAAGGCTGATACTGAAACAATGTCCAGGGAGTTGGTAGATGGAAGAATGAAGTGTGCCTATGTGTGTGAGGTAAGGACGGCAACTGAGTACGAAATTTTAAATACTGTTCTGCAAGGGGGGGATAATATCCTTACATTTAATTTTACTTTTCATGGAAGATCACAGAATGCTCACTATACACACACACACACACAGTAATTTTAAGAAAGTCTGAATAAGACAATTCCT
The DNA here is from genome assembly GCF_002201575.2 of Neomonachus schauinslandi. NCBI lineage: Eukaryota > Metazoa > Chordata > Mammalia > Carnivora > Phocidae > Neomonachus > Neomonachus schauinslandi. The sequence goes on from NC_058412.1 coordinate 106,053,743, forward strand.
ATTTTGAAACAACTTGAAATATGAAATAAGTATCATACCCAATTTTCTTAAAAAAACCACTCAGTTATTTTATTGAACATATTGGTAGACAGAATTGAAAAGATGATACCCATTTCAGACATTTAATTTTAACTAGATCAGAATTAATGTCAACAGAATGTGTATCCATTTTATTGACTACTTACCTATGCCTATTTAATTTCTTTTTCCAATCATTCATTCACTTGAGATTTGACCCATATCTCAGGATGGAGATGTTTAATTATCTCAGAAGTAAAATGCACCCCAACCTGGAGACTTTTAAAACACCCATTTTTTGCGGTTTCTATCCACAATGTAACACAATTAGTGCACTTGAAAAGACTCAGGAGTTTTAATCAGGTTGGGCCAAGTTTCAAGGTCTTGGTGGAGCTTAAAGCCAGGTTCCTCTTGCCCAGTCCCAGGTCAGGTTACAAAAATTTCACAAGACTCTTACCCCTCCCACTCCTACCCCCATGCAAGTAACTTAAAAAAAAGTATTAGCTCTTAAGAAGTGGAACTAGTATTCCCTCTCAGATGCCAGAAACCAGTTCTCCTAAACCATCCCTGATTTACAAGGGTAATGGAGGAGGAATTCCATGACAAGGGTGGATTTACACAGCCCCCTTTAGATCATTATATTGACAGTATCACTGTAGTCAGAGAATGCAGCCAGGTCCTCCATCCATAACTTGCAACTAAACCAAATCTTTACTTTATGAAGACAATAGCAAATTCAATTAGAAACTCTAAGCGCTCCATGGATCAATCAGGTCATATACAATTAGCTCTAATTGGTACCTGTCCAGAGAGGTACATTCTTTACCTGCAGTCAAGGGATACTCAGAGACTTTCTTGACTTTGAAAAACATCAAAGCAATTCCTTCTAATCTAAGCATTATAGCCAGCCCTGAGCAGTGGCTAAAGCTCCAACACCAATAAAAATTTGAAAGAAAGAAATTCCACCTAAATTTTCTAGAAGAGCAAATGGCAATGTTGAATAAGCAACTCACAGACACTTAATTTATAGAGTATAATTCCCAACTGCTAAATATCTCCCAAGAAATACTAAACTTGTACCCTAGAGTGAAAAGATGATTTTGCAGGCATTTCAAAGAAGAAACCATGAGGAATAACCAAATGTAATATGATTGTCTTTCAGGAAGTTACTTTGTAAAGAAAATTAAAAGCAAATTTGTAAAGATAATTAAAAGCAAATTAATGATAATATCTTGTGCCTTATAGCTGGAATGAAAATGTGGCTTTTTAGTCCTTTTGGATAATGAGACACATAATTTAGAGTCTTTGAGAAATAATAAGGCTTAATAATAATAACTTACAATAATAACTAGACATATTGTGATCATTTCATAAAAAAAGAAAAAGAATAGGAAATTAAGGGAATTTTTTGAAGATAATAGATATGATCAAGAAAAGCTAAAGTGACAAACTGAAATTCCTTCAGTAGCAGAAGGTCGAATGAAGCAGCTGGTGTATGATCTGGAGATCAGATCTAGGTTCTGATCCCAGTTAGGGAGCTAGGCAGGATGTGAACAGTCACTAATTATACCAAAACTTGGTGTTTGCATCTGTAAATGAAGATGTTGGAAAACAGCAATCTCCAGTGGCACCTCCAGTTCAAGTGACTGATGTTAGGGTATTAGAAAGCACTATAGGAAGCTTGCACTAGGCCAAGTTTTCTAGAGTACCTCTTCCTTGTGATGCCAGAAACAAAATATGAAATTGAATGTTTCTATTTTTATGCTAAAATGGAAACAGAGGTGGGAAGGATAAAAGGAATCCATCATGCAAAAGAAACAGTTTTTGTTTTAAATTTCAAACCCAACAGAAATTCTAGCCCTCCAAGGATATTATGAGGCTGTAATCTTAGCCCTTTACTTACCTGACCTTTAGCAGCAGGGAGTAGGCAGCAGCAAATCGGGCTTGGAAGTCTACTTCCTAAATCAGTCTCATTCTCTCCAACTCCTGCCCTTTTTGTGAATTATTACACCACCTGGCACCAGGAATATTATTGACTCTGGAGCAGGGAGCTTAATTTTGCAATAAATTTTACAGATTGCTAACTGAAAAACAAGAACAAAAATGAACTACTAGGTAGTTGAAACCGCTGACTCTCACTGCTCCTTCCTGCCCTTGGCTAATTTATGGCAGCAGAGCTGGGCTCCCACACTGCGGCTGCCACTTTGGCTTGGCTGCTCTGCTCACCACGCATGGGGCAGCAGGCCAAGGAAGGAAGCCATGCTCCCTTGCCTGTGGATTTCAAACCACACTGTGCATGCTGGAATTCCCACAGCCATCCCTACAGTCTTAGCTCCCGAGATCTCAGAGGTAAAAATAAGTGAGAAAGTTGGGGCACCATCATGATGTTTGATAGAAAGAAAGGAGAGGAAAAAATGCTTTGCAATAGATTGGAATTTTCTTCCCATTTCTTCTACCTTTTTCAGTTCAACATATATTTATGGGCCACTCACTATAAGTTTAGTACTCAGTTAATGTGCTAGAGTAAAAAAGACGTATAAGACATGATTTTTAATCATGTCAGTTGTTGCTGTGTAACAAATCGTCCCAAAACTTAGTACTTGTGAATTCAGCCGCTACTGGGGTCAGCTAGGGGCTGGATGGTAGAGGACGGCTATGATTCTGCTCCAAGGAATCTCTTTTCCTCTAGTAGGTTAGCCTAGACTTGTCACCCTGTGGTAGCAAGATTCTAACGAGAAAATGAAAATGCACAGGCACTTTTCAAGCCTCTACTTACATCAAGTCTGTTACTATTCCACTGGCCCAAATAAGACACATTAAGACACACAGTCAACTCCAATGAGGAGGCACTATCAAAGGGAGTGGATACAGAGAAACCTGAAAAAGTGGGGTCCTTAGTGCATCTACCACAATGACCGTAAAGAGCTGGCAGCATAGAGAGAGAAGTAGGCATGGAAAGTACTGTCTGGGCAATGACAGAAGCCAGCACTAGAGCAACAGGGTCAAACAGAGGAGCACCTCCTGTAGTTTAGATGGGTGGAGCACTGACTTAGGAAAGTTTCCCTTCCTCATAAGAAGCAATGCCACTAAACTGAGTTTTGAAGAATGAGTAGGAGAATATGCAGGGGTACAGCATGGACAGGAGTCAAAGAGAGGAAGGAACAGTCAACCGAGGGGCTAGATACTTAATACAATGTCTAAAGGACAGTCTCAGTCTCTTCTATCTTCTGTTTATCGTGGTAACCTTCTGGAAAATACTTCTTTCCTTTCCATGATGCTATACTCTTATTCACCCACCCTATTCCTTCCATGTATCCTCAAAAGGCTCCTATTTCTTTGACTTATTTTACAAGTTGATGATCTTGGTCCATCACTGCCCATATATGGGTAACTTGCCAGAATGATGATTCTTCTTAAATCTCTTCTCACCCAGACATCTTCAATAACCTCAATTTATGTATCTCACAACTTTCTGGACAATTTCCTGAGGCTGTATCGCAAGTGTACTTCTAGCCCATTATCTTTCCCTCAATCTGGTTTACCCTGCCCCCCCCAGTTCACAGACACAGTTGTTGGATGCCCAGGCACCCAAAGTAAAACACTGAATCTTATTTTTCTGTCATCCCTCTTACTCCCACTGTACCTCACATCCAGTCAATCCCCAAGTCCTGCTGACTTTGACTCATGAATAGTTTCTAGTTTACTCTCCTCCTCCCATCACCACAACCAAAGCTTCATTGCTGCTCACCCAGGTCTTAATCATTTCTCACCTGTGCCAACCACAGCAGCCCCCTGACTGGTCTTCTTCCTCAAATTCATCATCCACATAGCTTCTAGTGCAATTTGTCTGAAATGCAAATAAGACATGTAACTCTACTACCTACAGCCCTTCATGGTTCCTCCCTAGCTACAATCATCATAGTAAGGCCTACAGCACCCTCTTGAAATTACCCCTACTATATTAGTGCTCTGTTTTCCACTGCTCCCTGAAATACACTCTACATTCTGGCAATACTGAACTTCTTATTCCTTGCAAGATGTTTCTAATCTCTGTTCTGTACTCTTGAGGTCCTCTCAGTCTTAAATGCCTTTCTCCCCACCCCACCTCCCTTTGATCAATTCTTAACCATCCAGAAAACTCAAAAATTACTGAAAAATTTCTTTCTCCAGAGCTTTTTTCTGACCTTTGCTCTGTTTTCACCTCCTTCAGTGCCACATACTGCCCCACTCTCCTCCTCTCATATTCCATGTATGTCTTTGTTGTCATACTTAGCATTTTTGATCATATGTATCTGTTTATCTTACTCACTGTGCCTTCTATTAGAACAGAAAGAATATATAACACTTCTTTATATTTTTAGGGCCTGGAATGAATGACATATTATATCTGGGAAGGAAGGTGATCAGGCAATATTGGTGATCAGCATGACCTGAAACCAGTAGGTTATTCGCCCACTGTATGACTTTGGAAAGGTTTCTTAACCTCCGTGCCTTTATTTCCTTATCTGGAAAGTGCAGATTCTTATACTATGTATCTCACAGGGTAGTTCTCTCAAGTAAATGAGCCAACAAGTGAAGTGCTTAGCACAGTGCCTAGGGTATGGTAAATAATCAATAACTACTGGCTCTCTTTAGAGGTGTAGCACATTGGGGTTACTAGATGAATAGATAAATGTATTGAAATAGCCTGATCAGACCACAGAGATATGAAACAGCATAACATGTGTGAGCAAACACAGCCAGTTTGTTATTACTCTACAGTAAAAAAAAGCTAAGAATAAGTGAAATGAAATAGTTGATCACTTGGGGTCTCACAACTCTAAGTTACAGCCTCTTATATGTACTTCTGTTCTCTCCAGGTTGTCCAGATTTTTAATTTCTAGGCATCTCTTGTGGCTAGGTCTGCCTCTGACCTCATGGATGCCCAAATCCAGCAATATTAGTGAAGTTAAAAATTTTGCAAGGTTCGTCCCTCTATAAAGTGGGGTCCTTCCAAATTAAAAAGCTAGCTATATAATTTGACTGGCTGTGCCAGGCTACAGTTTTATTGAATATTGTCAGAAGTCAAAAATATAAGACAGTTTCTAGAACCTGATTGGAAAATGCTTATTTCCTTTAGAAATCCACTGGTTATAACTTCTATATTTTGCTGAAGCAAAGAAAAAGAGGTAGTACAAATGGTGGCAGAACATTATTCAGGGGTGAAGAAGTCAAGCTATAAAAAATGAAACATAAAATGGAGAAAATACATCAGATACGTGAAAGAGCTTCTAGTTAGTACTCTCTGAAGCCAAATAAATGCATTTTTGCAATTTCAGTCAATATAGAGAAGACTGGAGAAAGCTTTCATGTCAGTAAAAGGGCTGAAGGACCATATCAAGTTTTTGCATCATTTACAATGCAAAGTGATAGGACTGCTGGTATCTGGAAGATGCTATTATCTATAAGAGGAGGAGTTTTCACAACCTAGTTCATCCCTCTACTCTGCCACCCCTGAGAACCAGGGTCCTCCATTCCAAAAGAAAGTAGACTGAGTCTTCCTAAAGCATAGAGGCACTGAAGGAGGATTCAGGCCTGATGCCATTAAACTTCCAAGTGCTTTCCCTAATATAGAAATAAGTACATGCACCACTCCTGGATATACACAAGAGAGTTTTTTTTTTTTTAAGATTTTTTTTTTAAGATTTTATTTATTTATTTGAGAGAGAGAATGAGATAGAGAGAGCATGAGAGGGGGGAGGGTCAGAGGGAGAAGCAGACTCCCTGCTGAGCAGGGAGCCCGATGCGGGACTCGATCCCGGGACTCCAGGATCATGACCTGAGCCGAAGGCAGTTGCTTAACCAACTGAGCCACCCAGGTGCCCCACAAGAGATCTCTTTCTGTGAGGTTCTGGGTACATAGTAGTAATGAGCAGGAACCTAAATCATGCCAAGAAAGAGGCAAGCAATCAAGAAGAACCAGTGTCTTTAAAATGGCCAACTGTGGAGAAAGGTTCCTCATTCCTAGGCTCTTCTTGATGACTCCCAGGGAGTTGGTCTCTAGCAAGGGTTTGTTATGGTGACATTCTAGTATGGTTACATGTATAAAGAAGGGGTCAGCAAATTTTTTCTGTGAAGAGTCAAATACTAAATATTTTAGGCTTTTCAGGCCATATGGAGTCAATCACAATTACTCAAATTTGGCACTGTAACATAAAAGCAGCCAGAGACAACACATAAACAAATTAATCTGCCTCTGTTCCAATTAAACTTTATTTACAAAAACAAAGTGTGGGCTCGACATGGCCAAAGTTTGCCATTGTTGCCAAGCCTTGCTTTAGAGCACTAAGTACTATCTAGAAGTTGGTAGAATCTTTTCCTATTAAGTCATACATTATATAGAAAAGTTTAACTTCCTAATATTTTTATTGTGATTTCCAGAAATCATAATCATCTCCCAAAGCACAATGGGCATATGTCTGTAATGGGCTACCACCTTATGTTATAGTTATTGGCCTTTCTCATCTGTCTCTCTTACCAGACTATTGCATATTTACCCATTACCCTATTGTTTCAGATCTAAAAACTATGTCTTATATGGGGTTGTTATTCAATAAGAGTTTGTTAAAAGAAAAAACAGTATCACCATTAATAAAATAAATGCATATGCAATCAAAGCTGCTAGCTAAAAATGTTTTACCCCTAATTTTCCTAATCCCAACAACTGAATTAAATTTTATGTCTACTTGTAAAAATGATTCTTACATTACTGAATTAATAATGTAGATTTAATTTTGTATCCCACCATTTAGCATTTTTCAAACTCCACAGTTTTTGCTGACAAGTTGGAGAGAAAATCAAGTTTCAAGTGAACAAAGACCCTCCCAAGCTGACATGTCCTCTATAGGTCTAGTTGCTACCTTCAAAATCTGCTCTTAGAATAGTAGAATTATCAAGCTGAATGAAATCTTAGGAAAGAACACACTCTCTTGCCTCCAGGTAGATGAGTCAGCTGAGTGATCAAGAGTTACTCTCTCTGAGGCTTCAGAGATGGAGGTTCTAAGTAGCAAACTACTTTTGCCACACTTACTTAAGCTCTAGCTATGTAGCCATTCCATCTGAGAATTTCCTCCACCTGCCCAGGACAAAGGAAAGAAGCATGTGAAACAATAATCCTAGCCTACTAATTCTCAAGGTTCAATGTAGTTACAAATCTCCTTGGGATTGTGCTAAAATGAAGATACTGATTCATTAGTTCTAGATTGGGACCTGCGATGCTGTATCTCTAACAAGCTGGATTTTACAGAAGAGGAATATCAAGTTGTTTGTCCAAGGTCACCCAGAGATGAATAGCAGAGCTGATCTCAAGTATGGTACACCCCAAGGACTGTTCACAAGAAGCCCAACAAGACTCTTTTTTGGACTTTATGGACTTCTTTTCTCCCATGCAGCAAAGGATGCTGTTGCTCTACCTATACCCCTAGCTTTATCAATTCAGTGTACACCTTCTTATTTCCAACTGCCAGTATTCCCATCTCTTTGCTTGCATTTTCCAAAGCCATGGAGGGCCACTCTGCTCATTATTTGTCCATTAATTGTAGTGCTTGGCAATGACCAGACCTAAGGAGCAGTGCTTAAGCAGTGATGAACAAGTGTGGGTGATTGGTACATCAGTTTCCTTGTGTCTCAGATGGGACAACCCTAAGGCATGTTCTACACATTTTCCCAGATGTCCCAGAAGGAATGAGCTCCAGTTGTTCACAGTGGGGATCTGCTCATGACCTTGCCTTTTATTCACTTTCTTTCTTCTGTCATTTTCCCAGTCCCTTACCACCTATTCCTGCACCTCTCAAATAAACTACTTGCACTCAAATCCCAATCGGCATCTAATATTTAAAATTCTGTGATTAATGACCTTTTCAAGTATTCCTACTGCATTATTACTCCTCAAAGAATATTTAAGAAAGTGACCTTAAATTTGTTTAATAAATTTAAAGTTTTAAATACATATGTAAAATAATACACACACACACACACACACATACATATATATATATATATAAATGCCCATGCCAGATGATTAAACAGAGGACTGGAGAACTGAAGAATGAAGAAACCTGTCACACAGCTAAGAAGTCACATACAAAATCCAGTGCTTTTATACACACACACACACACACACACACACACACACACGGGAAATGGCATTTGGACAGATTTCACAAGAAAGAGCATTTCCCTATGACAAAAGAGGTTAATGAATAAAGCTGGTTCCCAGGAAGTCAAACTAAATTTATTGATTGTAACTCTGCTTACAGAAGTTTCATATCTCTTAACCCCCATGCCTCAGTATCACCTTTTATCATATTATGTCCTTACAGGAAAATCACTCACTTGGAAACAGAAAGCTCATTTCGGGTGATACACCGTTTGGGACGATACTGAATCATCTTGGATCACACACATAAACAAAAACTTAGCTCCTCCGAGAGTTGTGAGGCAAAGCCAACTGCAGAATATCTTTCTGAGAGTAATTTCATGCACTCCTTCATGATTTAAAAGAAAACAAAACACCAAAAAATTGAAAGAAAGATGCTTCTTTTGTACATCTTGTCACGTAAGATTTATGTTGAGATAGTCTGGGATAAATGTAAGAGACTTCCAAATTAATACCCAACCTGATACAAGGTCACATCAGAATAATTTAAATATGTTTCAGGGAAGAAGAAAATCCCTAAGATCTAAATAAAGGACCTATTTATCAAATTGTACATTTTTCTTTGAAAATTTTAGAAACTTGGCATTGGAGCTTCTTTTTTTAATATAATTAATGACTTTTCCCTAAAGCCATTAGGGGGAAGGAGGGCCCTATGAAATCTTGCCTAAGCTAAATTCTGAAAAATGTAAATATTTACTTGAATTTTTTTTCACTTGTGCTGTTATTTAGGAAGCACTGGTTAGTGGTGCCTGGCCCAAGTCAATCATCACTGGGAAAATGATTTAAGCTCTAGTCTAGTGCTGCACTGTCCAAAGCAACAGCCACTCGCCACATGTACCTATCCAAATTTAAACTAACTAAATTTTCATAAGATTTAAATCGCAGTTATTTTGTCATGCTACCCATATTTCAAAGGCTCAAGAGCCACATGTGGCCACTGGCTCCCATATTAGTGCAGATTTAGAACATTTCCATCAGCAAGTTCTATTGGACAGCTCTGCCCTAAGACAAGTGTCTGAAAAAACGAAGGAAATGAGGGAAATAGACTATCCTCTTCACCTCAACTCCACGTTTACAAGTGCATGCTCCCTTTACTAAATACGATTCTGGACAGCAAGAGTCATAAATCTTTTTGGAGCCACAACGCGTGAGAGAAGGTAGGCTGTTAGCAAGAGGTTATGACCCTATTACAGGAAATGGGAGTCGCTGCCTGCCACATCCTGAAAACAAATTGGTCTTTGGTACTTCATTTTGATTCAATGTAAAAATCCCTTTCACTGCCCTGCATTTTCTAAATACCTTATTAGGAAAATAATGTCTAAGATGCATCAATGCTTTCCTCTATGATTATCTCCCATCTGTAATTACTATTATCAGGACCACTAAATATTCTGGGACAACCTAATTTACCCTAAATACTTGCAGAGTAAGCAAACAGATTTCAGAAATAAAATATTCAAGTCTTCCCAGTGACCAACAGAACCTTGATTTTCAAGATTTAAAAATGTGAGAATTTCATTGATTCATAAGATTGTCTAAGTTTTCTAAAGTGTACAAAATTCTAATATCACTTGGTAGTATGTCTTTGATTGCAGTTATGCATGAGAGAGATCAGGTTTTGTCAAAATCAAAAACCACCAAACTGTAACCACAGTTTTGTCTGACTGTAAGAAATAGAATGAAAAGGGAAAAAATTGAAATAATATGTATTTATAATGCTTCAGATATGTTTCTTATAAAAATATATATACAGAACTGGGAAAACTGTCCATATGTTTCAGTCTCCAAAAGAGTCCGTTTCAATTCAGATCATCTCTTTCTTGCTTTAAACTTCCTAGTTATTAATTTTTTCCCTCTCACAGGGTATCTCTCCCTCATTTTAATTTCAATTCTTACACAAAAGTTAAATATGTTCTAGTGTTTGGACTCATCAGCAATGACAATGCCCTTAAAATATTAGTTGGAAAGGTAACAGTGCCCTAGGTTGCACACCAGAAGGTTATCCTAGGATATTTGTGACAAGCCTTCCACAGTGTGTGCTGCACTATGGTGAAGCTTTAGCATCCCTCCTTCAGGCAAGTGCTCTGCAAGTTCTCCTATGACTCAGAAATCTAGCCATCAGAGAGGAGAGAACCAACCAGAGAACCTACAGTTGTCACCAGGGATTTGATGACCGTATGCTGCCAGGCAGTTTTCGCCAAGATGCCTAGCAAAGCTCTTGGGCTCCCAAGCTTGTGCCATAGCCATCAATGGACAGGAACCACTCCAGGAGCAAAAGCCAGCTCACATCCATACTTAACCCAGACTTCCTAACAGCATCACATCATAAAACCATAGCACATGTGGCACACATTTAAGGCCAAGTTGGCAGTATTTGATACGAAAAAGAAACCAAAGACTGAATTAGCATCCCACATGGTTGTTTTCACAAGTCATAGACAAAGAGCAGAGGTATATGGAGTAAAGCCCACAAGACACCCACGAACCTTTCCTTAAATGAGCTGCCTAAGTCCAGTGAACTCCTGGAAAAAACAAGCCAGCAACAAACAATATACACAAAAACAACAACAAACCCCCAACATTGTTGTCTTAACTTTTGCTTGCCCCAGGGAAGGTCTTGTTACCTGGACACTTTCTTTTTTTCTTTCTTCCTTCCTTCCTTTTTTTTTTTTGGCTTATGTGAAACAAGTATCTCAGGCATCTTTCAGATGGGAACCTAAATTAGGAAGCAGCTCTAACTCCTTCTTTAACCTGTAATTCCAAGTCACTCTTACCTCTAGCTTCCAGAATGAGCTAGGTTTCATCTCTGCAAGTCTGCAATGTCCAGGGAAAGCCTGGCTTTCAGAAAACATTCCTTTGTATCAGAATACAAATTAATCATTTACAGGTGGGATTCCAGGTACATTCCTACTCCAAACTGTCACCTTCCAAAAAGCCAAAATAATGATTGTAAAGTTGTTTTGGGAGCATGAATCAGGTAGGAGCTGGAGGAACAGGTACAAACAGTTTTAAGGGAATCTTAATTAATGCAGACCATGACATAGCTTTTTATAGTAAAGAGTTACTGGAGATAAACTTTTTTTCTAAATTTATTTCTGGTGGCATAGTCTGATACTAAGATGGAATATTTATAATCAGAACTTTCCTGGAAAAGCAGGGACATGTGCTTCTTCGAAGGTAAACAAGGAAGTCCTAGAAATTTAGAAGAAAATAGGGATGAAATTTTAATAACTTTGAAGAAGAAAAGGTCATTCTAAGTCAGACGTAAAATAGAAAAGACATAAAAGAAATGTTAAGTCTGATAAACAATTAAAAGTTGTTTTAAAAATTGACAAATTTTTTTAAATTAAAAAAAAGAAATAAAATTGCAAAAAAAGAGAAGAAAATTCTATATATAAGCTGTGACACAGTCTCAGCATTACTTTTACCATGTTAACATTTTACTCATGCTCCTCGCTCCCCTTCAATGCTTGCAGAACATAGAACAAACATCTATTTTCTTGAACTTATACAGTGCACCCACGAATGGAAATGAGTCAAACAATGATCTTTAAACGATACAAAAAAAGGCAACTTTTATAAAAAAAAAAAAAGAAATACAAAAAGCAAATAAGGCTATAAGACGCTGCTCAAAATCAATCAAAACAAATAAAAACTGAAAATTTTAACTAAAACTAAGATAAACAAAAATTAAAATTCCTAAGTTATATAAGAATGTTGAGGTAGTATCCTGCACTGCTAGGGTCCCTGTAGGTGGTATATTTTTAGAAAGAAACTTGACAAAAATTGAGATTAAAAATGTACATTCTCTCCTACCTAGAAGTCCCCTCATAAAAGAAATTATCAAAAGATAAAGTCACAGAAGTATCCCTATATATATATATGAATTTATATGAATATATAATATATATTTATAATTTATAATTTAAAAAAATATCTTGAGATATTAGGTCAAAGCACCAAAACAGCAATTTCATGCAGTTCACCTAATAGAAAAGATGTCCCAGATATATTATTAGAGGTGGAAAAAACGTAAGACATATCACAGAGAAAAAATATAAAGTACTGTATACAGTAAGGAATCATTTGTATATTTTTAAAGAACATGCATATGAGTATGTGTGCATATTCTCTTCCCCCAGAAATATATGAGAAATAGTTCATAATGACTATGGGGGTGCAGGGAATAGATACAATTGCTATTTTTCATCTGGTACCTTTCTAGTATAGTTTGATTTTTTAAACATTTATATGTAATATTTTTACTAAAAAAATAAAAATAAAATTTCCCTAGTAACTTTGCTGAACTGCTATTCAGTGAGAAAGAATTAAACCAGCCTTCAGCTTGAAAGAGCTGTCTTCTGGTGAATGGCAGGGCCACAAAAGAAGCTCATTACCACCTTCTTCAAACCCAATGAAAGGGGTAAATTTGGTCCTTGAGCATAAACAGTAATTATCCACGCATTTCCCTTGCAACTTCTTTATAAAGATTTCAAGAGAATGAATGGAGTGGATTGAGTTTCATGTAACAGTGTTTGCCCAATGCAGGTGAGATCCTGAGCAATCTTTGATCCAAGTGGCATTGATATACCAAAACCGCAACAGCCAGGGCACATCTTAAACTTGCCAAAATAAGCAATTTACCAGGGGAGGTAAAATTTCCAGGTAGTAAAATTCACTTTATTTTTCATGTATGGCTGAGGAAAATAATGCTTTGTCTTAAAAAAAGAGATGTCATGAAACAAAATGCATATGCAGGTCTTCTGATTTTTTAGAACTTATTCTCATAGTGGAGCTTTTTTTTTTTTTTTTACCTTTTAGGATATTTTTTAACTATTATTTTAAAATACCTTTAAGCTTACAGGAAAGTTCCAAGAAGAGTAAAACAATATATAATCTTTATCTAATTTACATACTGTATTTGGTCTCATTTGCTTTTTATTTGCTTTTATATAATGCCCTTTTTTAAAAGATTTATTTTAGAGAGACAGAGAGAGAGCAAGCAAGGGGAGGAGGAGAGAGAGATAAATCCTGAAGTAGGACTCCCTGCTGTGCATGGAGCCCAATGTGGGGTTTCATCCCAGGACCCGGAGATCATGACCTGAGCCAAAATCAAGAGTGGGCTGCCTAACCAACTAAGCCACCCAGGTGCTCCTACATGCTCTTTATATACATTTTTTTTCTAAAACGCCATCAGTATAAGTTGCATACATGATAGCCCTTTACTCCTAAATACTTCAATGTATATTTCCTAAGAATATAAAAATATTCTCTTACATAAGCACAGTCAATTACCAACTTCAGTAAATTTAACATTGATCGAATATGCTTCTTTTTCTACCACCTTTATTCCAATTTTGTCAACTGACCCAGTAACATTCTTTATGGCATATTTTTCCTTCCAATTCAAGATCACATACTGTGCTTGGCCATCAGGTCTCCAGTGGTGTGCATGTAAATGTTTAACCACCAGTGCTCCGGTGGATAACTATCCCCATTTATAACATTTATCACGTGATGTAAATATTCTCACCATAACCAATTTCAAGCTAACAAAATGAAATCACTGAATGTGCAAATGGAAAGAGATGTGTAAATCTGGCTTTTGCACAGCTGAGTACATGTCTCTTTTAGTCTAGGTTACTCTGGGAATGTTCTTCAGTCTATCTTTTAGACAATGACATTTTTGAAGAATATGGTCCTTTTTTTTTTTTTTTTAAGATTTTATTTATTTGACAGAGAGAGACACAGAGAGAGAGGGAACACAAGCAGGGGGAGTGGGAGAGGGAGAAGCAGGCTTCCCGCGGAGCAGGGAGCCCAATGTGGGGCTCAATCCCAGGACTCCGGGATCATGACCTGAGCTGAAGGCAGACGCTTAACGACTGAGCCACCGAGGCACCCCAAATATGGTTCTATAAAATAAAAAAATAAAATAAAATAAAATAAAATAAAATTATAAAATAAAATAAATAAAAATGTTCCTCATTTGGGATTTGTTTGATATTCCCTGTTCATATTCAGTTTATGCATTTCCAGTTAGAATATCACATGTAATGTGTCTTTTTTTTCAGGGTATCACACCTGGAGGGCATACAATGTCCATCTGCTCCACATTTACAATGTTGTTTTTGATCACTGTGTCAAGGTATTAACTGACTGCTCTACTACACACTTACTATTTTGCTCCTAATCTAAAGAGGAGATACTTTAGGACCTTGCTAAGATCTTTCTCCTCATTATATCTTCCCTATCACTTTTCTGCTTAAATATTTAAACAGAAATACCTTAGAACTCAAAAATGTTTATCATAATTATGTTATTTAAAGAATAAAAACTGGGCGCCTGGGTGGCTCAGTTGGTTAAGAGACTGCCTTCGGCTCAGGTCATGATCCTGGAGTCCCTGGATCGAGTCCCGCATCGGGCTCCCTGCTCGGCAGGGAGCCTGCTTCTCCCTCTGACCCACCCCCTCTCATGTGCTCTCTCTCTCATTCTCTCTGTCTCAAATAAATAAATAAAATCTTTAAAAAAAATAAAATAAAATAAAGAATAAAAACTGATAAATTTCTACTCTGAAGAGAAATTTATGGATATAGATTAATATCCTACTGGGTATCAGAACTGAAAAATGGCAAAACTCTGGGCAATAAATTTTCAGAATGTTCTTTTTTTTTTTTTTTTTTAATATAAAGCTATGGCATTATCTTTAAAGTGGTGTCAATAATACCTACCTTGCAGGGTAATTAGGAAGATCACAGATACATCATGTTCCCAGTAGAGTACCTGCCATATTGTAAGACTCAGTAAATGGTAACTAAGGAAAATATATGTTGAAGATGGTTTATTTTCTGTCAGAGTTGAAACATCCCATTATAAAATTATGAGAGAAGATAATGGTTTGGGAAAAATAGATCAAAATTAATTTCATGAAATAAGGATGAATGATTCTGTATATAGGGAGAACTTGGCCCATAAATGTGGGTGTGAGGTTTAGGATTCCTGGCTAACCAGTGATCCAACACATTTTAATTGTTCTTGAGAAATACTGGGAGCTGCAGGACAAACCTTAACAACTCTGCAAAAGTCCAAAGTATCATGGAAGAGGAGATCAAACATAAGAGGTAAGTTCCAAGGAAGAAAATAGGGAGCACTGAAGATGAAAGAAAAAAACGAACAACTGGACTTCACCTGAATTTAAAACTGCTAGTCATCAAAAGACACCATTAAAAAAATGAAAAGCCGGGGCGCCTGGGTGGCTCAGTCGTTAAGCGTCTGCCTTCGGCTCCGGTCATGATCCCAGGATCCTGGGATCGAGTCCCACATCGGGCTCCCTGCTCGGCGGGAAGCCTGCTTCTCCCTCTCCCACTCCCCCTGCTTGTGTTCCCTCTCTTGCTGTGTCTCGGTCTGTCAAATAAATAAATAAAATCTTTTAAAAAAATAAAAAATAAAAATAAAAAATAAAAAAATGAAAAGCCAAACCAAGGATTGCAAGAAAATATCTACAATGCATTTATCTGACCAATGACTTGATTCTAGCATTAGTTTCCTATTGCTGTTTTAACAAATTACCATAAACTTGATGACTTAAAGCAACAAATTTATTATCTCACAGCTCTAGGTTGGAAGTCCAGGTGGGCTGGACTGGTTCCTCCGCTCTGGGTCTCCCATGGCCAAAATCAAGGTGTTAGCCATCCAGAACTCCTACTGGAGGCTCTCAGGAACAATACACTTCCAAACTCGTTCAGGTTGTTGGCAGCATTTAGTTCTTGGAGATTTTTAAGCTGAAGTCCTCATTTCCTTGCTGGCTATCACCCAGGAGCCTCTTTTAGCTCCTTAAGGCTGCCTATTGCTTTGTCACATGTCCCCCCTATCTTTAAGCCAGCAATGTTATATCAAATAATTCTCATCCTTCCAGTCTCTCTGACTTTTTTTTCCTGCCTCATCTCTTCTACCTCCAGCCAGAGAAAGTTCTCTGCTTGTATGGGCACATGTAATGAGACTGGGCCCACCCAAATAATCTAAAGTGTTCTCCCTATTTTCAGGTCCCTACCCTTAATTCGGTCTGCAAAATCCCTTTCTCTATATAATGTAACATACACATAGAATCCAAGGATGGGGGCATGGACATTTTTGGGGAGCCACTTGGTCTACTATGAACTTATATCCAAAATACATAAAAATCATATGCTACTTAATAAAACAACCCAGTTTTTTTAAAGGGGCAAAAGATCTGAATCTTGATACAACACTTGAATTAGCACATGGAAACATCATCAAAATCATTCACCATCAGGGAAATGTAAATAAAAACTACACTGAGATACTACTTTACACTGCACTTCATACCCACTATAATAATTAAAACAAGGCTGGTGAAAATGTTGAAAACTGGAATGCTCATACACTGCTGGTGTCAGAATATAAAATAATATAATCCCTTTGAAAAAGAGTGTGACAGTTTTTTTTGTTAAACTTACACTCGTTATATGATCTGGCAACTCATCCCCTAGGTATTTACCCAGAAGAAATGAAAGCGTATGTCTACAAAAAGACTTGTATTTCCATGTTCATAGAGATGCTACTGATAATACCCAAGACCCAGAGACACTCCAAATGTTGATCAACAAAATGTGGTAAATCAATACTAGTCTAGTTAGCCATAAAAAAGAACAAACTACTGAGAGGGGGCGGAGCAAGATGGCGGAGGAGTAGGAGACCCGGATTTCGTCTCCTCTCAGGAATTCAGCTGGATAGGGATCAAACCATTCTGAACACCCACGAACTCAACAGGAGATCGAAGAAAAGAAGAGCCACAACTCTCTGAACAGAAAAGTCTGCTCCACTGAGGGACGTCACCCTGGTGGCTAACCGGGGGGTGGAACCCTCCGGGACAGTGTGGTCTCAGGACCCTCGGGGTCACAGAAAGACCGGGGGTGCCTGAGTGTGGCAGAGCTCCCAGGTATCGGAGCAGGGAAGCCGGCTGCAGAGGCGGAGCCGAGGCGTGGGCTCTCAGCTCGTGGTTGCCATAAACCAGGATCCGAGGCACAGTGGGGCCACTGCTCCTCCAGCAGGGATCCAACAAGCGGCAGATCCGGGGAGACTCACCTTCCTTCCCCGGGAGCCGCGCGGGAGTGCACCGCAGGGATCTGCTGGGTTTGGAGACTCCACCCAGGGTCGGGTGCCAGAGATAGAGATGCCCGGTCACAGGCCGGGTGAGCATGGAGTGCGGCCAGAGAACGGGGAGACGGGAGTGACTGACGGCTTTTTTCTGGGGGCTCACTGAGAGGCGGGGCCCCGAGTCTCGGCTCCTACAGGGCGGAGATTGGGAGGCCGCCATTTTCACTCTCCGCCTCCAAAGCTGTAGGGAAAGCTCGCAGGGAACAAAATCCCAGAGAGCAAACCCGAGCAGATTACTTAGCCGGGACCCAGCAAGGGCGGGGCAATTCCGCCTCCGGCAGAGACATTTGGAAACCACGGCAACAGGCCCCTCCCCAGAAGATCAGCGAGA
This sequence comes from Neomonachus schauinslandi, assembly GCF_002201575.2. NCBI lineage: Eukaryota > Metazoa > Chordata > Mammalia > Carnivora > Phocidae > Neomonachus > Neomonachus schauinslandi. Next base: position 106,071,463 of record NC_058412.1, read on the forward strand.
ACAGCCAGCCAAGACCAAGTTTACCGATCAATGAGAACGGCAGAACTCCAGCGCTAGGGGACTACTGCACATAGAATTCATGGCTTTTTTAATATGATTCTTTAGTCTTTCAAAGTTAATTTTTTTTAACGGTCTTTTTTTTTTTTCTTTTTGAATTTTTCTTTTTCCCTTTTTCAACCAACATCTTATCAATCCTTTTTTTAAAAAAAAATTTTTATTTTTCATTTTTAGAGTCATATTCTATCCCTTCATAGTAGTTACCCGTATTTTTGGCTTATATATATGTTGTTCTCTCTTCAAAATTTTGAGATAGTTTCTTCTAACAGATTAAAATATACCCTAAATCTCTAGTATATGGTGTTTTCTATTCCCCTGCCTGATCACATCCTCTCCCTTTTTTTTTCTTTTTTCGTTTTTTAAATCCTCTTCTTTCTTTTTTCAAACAACTTCTTATCAATTCCTTTTATAAAACTTTTTATAATTTCCATCTTTACAGTCATATTCCATCCCTTCATCACATCAACCCTTATTTTTGTACATATATAAGTTTTTCTTTCTTTAAAATTTTGGGAGGCACTTTCTCCTAAAAGACCAAAATACACCCCAAATCTAGTGTGTGGCACTGATCTATATACCAGCCTGATCATATTTGATCACATTCTGGTTTTTTGTTGTTGTTGTTGCTTTGTTTTGTTTGTTTTTGTTTTTATCTTTATCTTTTTCTTTTTCTTTTTTCTCTCTTTCCCTTTCTTTTCCCACTGCTTCAGGTCTTTTCTGATTTGTTTAGAGTATATTTTCAGGGGACGTTGTTACTCTGCTAGCATTTTGTTCTCTCATTAATCTATTCTCCTCTGCACAAAATGACAAGATGGAAAAAATCACCTCAACAAAAAGAACAAGAGGTAGTACCGACTGCCAGGGACCTACTCAATACGGACATTAGTAGGATGTCAGATCTAGAGTTCAGAATCATCACTTTAAAGATACTAGCTGGGCTTGAAAAAAGCATGGAAGTTATTAGAGAAACCCTTTCTGGAGAAGTAAAAGAACTAAAATCCAACCAAGTAGAAATCAAAAAGGCTATTAATGAGGTGCAATCAAATATGGGGGCACTAACTGCTAGGATAAATGAGGCAGAAGAGAGAATCAGTAATTTAGAAGATGAAATGATGGAAAACAAAGAAGCTGAGAAAAAGAGAGATCAACAACTACTGGATCACGAGGGCAGAATTCGAGAGATAAGCGATACCATAAGATGAAACAACATTAGAATAATTGGGATCCCAGAAGAAGAAGAAAGAGAGAGGGGGGCAGAAGGTATATTGGAGCAAATTATAGCAGAGAACTTCCCTAGTTTGGAGAAGGAAACAGGCATGAAAATCCAGGAAGCACAGAGAACCCCTCTCAAAATCAATAAAAATAGGTCAACACCCCGACATCTAATAGTAAAACTTATGAGTCTCAGAGACAAAGAGAAAATCCTGAAAGCAGCTCGGGAGAAGAGATATGTAACCTACAAGGGTAGAAACATTAGATTGGCAACAGACCTAGCCACAGAGACCTGGCAGGCCAGAAAGGACTGGCAGGATATATTCAGAGCACTAATATGCAGCCAAGAATACTCTATCCAGCTAGGCTTTCATTGAAAATTGAAGGAGAGATAAAAAGCTTCCAGGACAAACAAAAACTAAAGGAATTTGCAAACACAAAACCAGCCCTACAGGAAATCTTGAAAAGGGTCCTCTAAGCAAAGAGCGAGCCTAAAAGCAACATAGACCAGAAAGGAACAGAGACAATATACGGTAACAGTCACCTTACAGGCAATACAATGGCACTAAATTCCTATCTTTCAATAGTTACCCTGAATGTAAATGGGCTAAATGCCCCAATCAAAAGACACAGGCTATCAGACTGGATTAAAAAACAAGACCCATCGATACGCTATCTGCAAGAGACTCATTTTAGACCCAAAGACACCTCCAGATTGAAAGTCAGGGGGTGGAAAACCATTTACCATGCTAATGGACACCAAAAGAAGCTGGGGTGGCAATCCTTATATCAGATAAATTAGATTTTAAACCAAAGACTGTAATAAGACATGAGGAAGGACATTATATCCTACTTAAAGGATCTATCCAACAAGAAGATCTAACAATTGTAAATATCTATGCCCCTAACATGGGAACAGCCAATTATATAAGCTAATTAATAACAAAAGCAAAGAAACACATTGACAACAATACAATAATAGTGGGGGACTTTAACACCCCCCTCACTGAAATGGACAGATCGTCTAAGCAAAAGATCAACAAGGAAATAAAGACTTTAAATGACACACTGGACCAAATGGACTTCACAGACATATTCAGAACATTCCACCCCAAAGCAACGGAATACACATTCTTCTCTAGTGCCCATGGAACATTCTCCAGAACAGATCATATCCTAGGTCATAAATCAGGTCTCAACCGGTACCAAAAGATTGGGATCATTCCCTGCCTATTTTCAGACCATAATGCTTTGAAACTAGAACTCAATCACAAGAGGAAAGTCGGAAAGAACTCAAATACATGGAGGCTAAAGAGCATCCTACTGAAGAACGAATGGGTCAACCAGGAAATTAAAGAAGAATTAAAAAAATACATGGAAACCAATGAAAATGAAAACACAACTATTCAAAATCTTTGGGATGCAGCAAAGGCAGTCCTGAGAGGAAAGTATATAGCAATACAAGCCTTTCTCAAGAAACAAGAAAGGTCTCAAGTACACAACCTAACCCTACACCTAAAGGAGCTGGAGAAAGAACAGCAAATAAAGCCTAAGCCCAGCAGGAGAAGAGAAATAATAAAGATCAGAGCAGAAATCAATGAAATAGAAACTAAAAGAACAGTAGAACAGATCAACGAAACTAGGAGCTGGTTCTTTGAAAGAATTAACAAGATTGATAAACCCCTGGCCAGACTTATCAAAAAGAGAAGAGAAATGACCCAAATCAACAAAATCAGGAATGAAAGAGGAGAGATCACAACCAACACCAAAGAAATACAAACAATGATAAGAACATATTATGAGCAACTCTATGCCAGCAAATTAGATAACCTGGAAGAAATGGATGCATTCCTAGAGATGTATCAACTACCAAAACTGAACCAGGGAGAAATAGAAAACCTGAACAGACCTATAACCACTAAGGAAATTGAAGCAGTCATCAAAAATCTCCCAAAAAACAAAAGCCCAGGGCCAGATGGCTTCCCAGGGGAATTCTACCAAACATTTCAAGAAGAATTAATACCTATTCTTCTGAAACTGTTCCAAAAAATAGAAATGGAAGGAAAACTTCCAAACTCATTTTATGAGGCCAGCATTACCTTGATCCCCAAACCAGAAAAAGACCCCATCAAAAAGGAGAATTCAGACCAATATCCCTGATGAACATGGATGCAAAAATTCTCACCAAAATACTAGCCAATAGGATCCAACAGTACAGTAAAAGGATTATTCACCATGACCAAGTGGGATTTATCCCTGGGCTGCAAGGTTGGTTCAACATCCGCAAATCAATCAATGTGATACAATACATTAACAAAAGAAAGAACAAGAATCATATGATCCTCTCAATAGATGCAGTAAAAGCTTTTGACAAAGTACAGCATCCTTTCTTGATCAAAACTCTTCAGAGTATAGGCATAGAGGGTACATACCTCAATATCATAAAAGCCATCTATGAAAAACCTACAGCGAATATCATTCTCAATGGGGAAAAACTGAGAGCTTTCCCCCTAAGGTCAGGAACACGGCAGGGATGACCACTATCACCACTGCTATTCAACATAGTATTGGAAGTCCTAGCCACAGCAATCAGACAACAGAAAGAAATCAAAGGCATCCAAATTGGCAAAGAAGAAGTCAAACTCTCACTCTTTGCAGATGATATGATACTTTATGTGGAAAACCCAAGACTCCACCCCAAAACTGCTAGAACTCATAGAGGAATTCAGTCAAGTGGCAGGATATAAAATCAATGCACAGAAGTCAGTGGCATTCCTATACACCAACAACAAGACAGAAGAAAGAGAAATTAAGGAGTCGATCCCAATTACAATTGCACCCAAAACCATAAGATACCTAGGAATAAATCTAACCAAAGAGACAAAGGATCTGTACTCAGAAAACTATAAAATATTCAGGAAAGAAACTGAGGAAGACACAAAGAAATGGAAAAACGTTCCATGCTCATGGATTGGAAGAACAAATATTGTGAAGATGTCAATGCTACCTAGAGCAATCTACACATTCAATGCAATCCCCATCGAAATACCATCCACTTTTTTCAAAGAAATGGAACAAATAATCCTAAAATTTGTATGGAACCAGAAAAGACCCCGCATAGCCAGAGGACTTTTGAAAAAGAAAAGCAAAGCTGGCGGCATCACAATTCCGGACTTCCAGCTCTATTACAAAGCTGTCATCATCGAGACAGCATGGTACTGGCACAAAAACAGACACACAGATCAATGGAACAGAATAGAGAGCCCAGAAATGGACCCTCAACTCTATGGTCAACTCATCTTTGACAAAGCAGGAAACAAGGTCCAATGGAACAAAGACAGTCTCTTCAACAAATGGTGTTGGGAAAATTGGATAGCCACATGCAGAAGAATGAAACTGGACCATTTCCTTACACCACACACAAAAATAGACTCCAAATGGTTGAAAGACCTCAATGTGAGACAGGAGTCCATCAAAATCCTAAAGGACAGGCAGCAACCTCTTTGACCTCAGCCGAAGCAATTTCTTCCTAGAAACATCGCCAAAGGCAAGGGAAGCAAGGGCAAAAATGAACTATTGGGACTTCATCAAGCTAAAAAGCTTTTGCAAAGCAAAGGAAACAGTCAACAAACCAAAAGACAACTGACAGAATGGGAGAAGATATTTGCAAATGACATATCAGATAAAGGGCTAATATCCAAAATCTATAAAGAACTCATCAAACTCAACACCCAAAGAACAAAGAATCCAATCAAGAAATGGGCAGAAGACATGAACAGACATTTTTCCAAAGAAGACATCCAAATGGCCAACAGACACCTGAAAAAGTGCTCAACATCGCTCGGCATCAGGGAAATCCAAATCAAAACCTCAATGAGATACCACCTCACACCAGTCAGAATGGCTAAAATTAACAAGTCAGGAAATGACAGATGTTGGCGGGGATGCGGAGAAAGGGGAACCCTCCTACACTATTGGTAGGAATGCAAGCTGGTGCACGCACTCTGGAAAACTGTATGGAGGTTCCTCAAAAAGTTGAAAATAGAGCTACCATATGATCCAGCAATTGCACTACTGGGTATTTACCCCTAAGATAGAAATGTAGGGATCCGAAGGGGTACGTGCACCCCGATGTTTATAGCAGCAATGTCCACAATAGCCAAACTGTGGAAAGAGCCAAGATGTCCATCGACAGATGAATGGATAAAGAAGAAGTGGTATATATATACAATGGAATATTACGCAGCCATCAAAAGGAATGAGATCTTGCCATTTGCAATGACGTGGATGGAACTGGAGGGTGTTATGCTGAGCGAAATAAGTCAATCAGAGAAAGACATGTATCATATGACCTCACTGATATGAGGAATTCTTAATCTCAGGAAACAAACTGAGGGTTGCTGGAGTGCGGGGGGTGGGAGGGATGGGGTGACTGGGTGATAGACACTGGGGAGGGTATGTGCTCTGGTAAGCGCTGTGAATTGTGCAAGACTGTTGAACCTCAGATCTATATCTCTGAAACAAATAATGCAATATATGTTAAGAAAAAAAAAAAAAGAAGAAGAAGGTAGCAGGAGGGGAAGAATGAAGGGGGGGAAATCGGGAGGGGTAGATGAACCATGAGAGATGATGGACTCTGAAAAACAAACTGAGGGTTCTAGAGGGGAGGGGGGTGGGCGGATGGGTCAGCCTGGTGATGGGTACTGAGGAGGGCACGTTCTGCATGGAGCACTGGGTGTTATGCACAAACAATGAATCATGGAACACTTCATCTAAAACTAACGATGTAATGTATGGGGATTAACATAAGAATAAAAAAAAATTAAAAAGAATAAAAAAAAGAATAAAAAAAAAAGAACAAACTACTGATGCATGCAACAATATCATTGAATCTGAAAATCACCATGCACAGTCAAAGCAGCCAAACTGGTAAAAGGATATACTACATGAGTTCACTTATATGAAGTTCAAGAACAGAAAAAAACTCATCTTTAGTGACAGAAATCAAATCAGGGTTGCCTCTGGAAGGTGGGGTTTGGGAACTGACTGGAAAGAATCACAAAAGAACTCGCTGGTCATGGAAATGCTCTAATATTAATTGGGATCACTGTTGCATGTATGTATACATCTCCAAAGTACATCAAACAATACAGTTAAGATCTGCGCATTTTACTCTAGTTAAAGTATACTTCAATAAAATCTTTTTAAAGAAAAAGAATAACAGAGGAGAAGCAAAAGCCAAGTTAATATCAAGCTTGTTAACTGATGAAAATTTTGTGTCCATGATAATCTTTCGTTGGCTCGATTTGTCAGCTTCTGAGAGAAGTGTGTAAAAATTATAATTGTAGGTTTGTCCATTTTTTTCTGGTAGTTTCCAGTGGATGTTTTTCCATCTCTCAGTTTTTTCGACCCGTTTCAACATTTTGCTTTGTCTCTCATAAGATATATTACTAACTTGGTTGTTTTTCATTGTTGCTATATCCTTGTTTTAAATATTCAAGCTACTAACTTTTTATAGGAGAGTTTAATCTACTTCCATTTATTCTGCATCTTTAGTTCCTTCACTTGTCAAAAAGGAGATCTTAACCCACCTCAAAATGATCAGAGGATATTAGTTAATCCTTAACACAGTGTTTCCCTGGAATATTGCACACAATAAACTTTATTTCATTTATTTATTCAATAAATATTTATTATGTTTCCTTTAAGTGTTAGACACTGGGTAGATAAGAATAATGAGACAGTTAAGGTTCTATCTTCACAGAAATTCTTTTCTAACAAGGAAAAATGAGTGAATACACCTAAATAAAATAAATGCAAACAATATAAAGGGAAAATATGTGAAGACTGAGACAGAGAAAAGTAGGTGGGAAAATCCTCAGGAATGTTCTGGGAAAAATAAAAATTGAGAGTAGGGTTTCCATAAGAATAACTTACATATAAAAAATGTATAGGCAAATATATATATATGAAAGCTGATGTTAACATTAAAGAAAAGTTCTAAAACTCTAAAGGCACTTGTAAAATTTCAGTCAAAACACCTACAGTGGTTATTCTTATGCTGGGAGTAAAAGTTTATGAGGATGAGGAAGGATTCTGAGCAGTTCAGTTAATTGGGTTTCCTGTCCCTACTGATATTAGCTCACAGGGAGACCCAGGAAATATTATTCTACGTGGAGAAAGCTCAAATGAGAAAGAACCAAGAGATTCCAGTTTTCTAATTCCGTGTAGGCTCACTTGAGCTGTGCTGCTCATGGTCAGCAATCACCTACAAATCAAGTGAACTACATTTCCAAGCACTGGATTAAGACAAGAAGTACACAGTTGGGTCCCATATTAGTTACCTTTCCCATATCAATGTGCTATGAATGACTAACTTCTACTTTGCTAATTTATCCTGTGGGAAATTAAAATCTGAAATAGAAAGACATTTTAAAGATAATATGCTTCATTTTTCCCTTCCTGCTATCTTCTTCTTCTTTTTTTTTTTTTAACATATAATGTATTATTTGTTTCAGAGGTACAAATGAAGGGGGGGGACGTCGGAGGGGGAGACGAACCATGAGAGACTATGGACTCTGAGAAACAAACTGAGGGTTCTAGAGGGGAGGGGGGTGGGGGGATGGGTTAGCCTGGTGATGGGTATTAAAGAGGGCATGTACTGAATGGAGCACTGGGTGTATACGCAAACAATGAATTATGGAACACTACACCAAAAACTAATGATGTAATGTATGGTGATTAACATAATAAAATAAAAAAAAGAAACATTTAATTTTGAATAATAAAAAAAAGAAGATAATATGCTTCAAACCCTCTCATTTTACAGATGAACTGACAGATTGAGAGGCAAAGCAACTTGTCCAGAGTCACACAACAAAAAAATCAGGACCCTTCAGTAATCTTTCTACTCAACTCATTGGCAAATGGAAGAAGCTACATAAGACTTCCATAAACCATTTTATTAGTTTATGTCAACCCCAGAGAAACAAAACTCCTCCTTAATATTTATAAATTGGTCAACACAGCTGATAGCAGTGGATGTGAATGAACAAATACAATCCTGTTACCCAACGCATATTATGTTCCTTAAAATGGTGGCCAATAGGGCAAGCTTGTAAGTCATAATTTATTTTCCCATGAAACTCTAGTGTAGTAGGGGTCTGATGTCAAATACTAAATGCCAATAACGGTACTTATATGCTCTAAGCATAATGCACTCTAAGATGCATCTAAACTGATTAAACAAGGCAATTCCGATTTTGAGTACATGAAACTGTACATCATATAATATATAATATGCTTTATATAATTTTATTTTAATTTTATTTTAATTAGTTTATTATCTTAATTTTATTTACTCTTTCCTTACTATATTGCTCTAATTTTACTGAAATAGATTAGAGGATAAAAGAGCATCCTTCTCACCAAAACCCAACCTCCCCCCTCCAAAGAGCATCCTTCACCAAACGGATCATACTGTAAGTGGAGTCTCCAAGAATTTTTACAGCAGATTTTTTAGGGAAAAACCTGGTCCTATTCCATGAGTTTGGAGGCATTAATTAAGGAATGTCTTTCCAGCTATCCCCTTTGTTTTGGTTGTAAATAATTTGTGGTTAGACATGTTTAAAGTCCCTGCACTTACTGGGACCACCATTTCATCAGCATTAGAATTTTTTTCTTCTTTTAATGGTTTCATCCTGGAATTAAATTTTCATGCTTCGTAAGGCATACCTTGCTCTAAAATGTACTCTGTGCAAAGAACTTAGTATCCTTTATTACTTTCTAGTAGCACAAAGCCCCCAAAATTTCATTTAATCAGTGATCACATTCCAAGAAAAGTAAATGCATTTTATCATGAATCTCTTAATGCAAATCATTTCTCATCTGATCTACAAACTAAAAGGAGAATATGTGTACATGTATGTGTGCATGTCCTTAAGATTCAGTAGCAGTGATTTTTACATGAAGATGCCGGCAAAAGCATGTCCAAGCATACTGCAATTGCTTGATAAGACAAGTTTGTTAGTTGATAAACATCAATGCTTAAAGGAGACAGGTAATGGCATTTAATAAGAACTGTATGCATTTCTGAACATTTATTTACTTAATCTTTAAAAGGTAGAATCTCTGGGATGCCTGAGTTGCTCAGATGGTTAAGCGTCTGCCTTCCACTCGGGTCATGATCCCAGGGTCCTGGGATAGAAGGGCTCCTGGCTCAGCAGAGAGCCTGCTTCTGCCTCTCCCCGTTCGTGCTGTCTCTCTCTGTATCTCTCTGTCTCAAATGAATAAATAAAATCTTTTAAAAATAAATAAATAAATAAAAGGTAGAATTTCTAATATTGTCTAATATCAAACTCATGTCTCATTTAAAATTTAATACAGCACAAATCATATTTTTAAGAGTACTATGAGTTTCTAATCACTTATTTACTTGATCAAATAACTGTTATGTATTTCTGAGACTTAAGCAAAGGGTCAATGTTTTAGGATGTATTAAAATGGTTGAAAGTTGGAAAAGAAACCAGAGAAGTCATGTAAAACATGCTTAGGAAAGATTAGAGAAAAAAAACAATGTGGATTATAAGACTGAAATTAACCACTGAATATGATAAAAAAAAAAAACCTGAAGACAACAGATGGAACTAAAAATAAGACTGCCATAGGAATTAAATAATAAAAGCACCAGAGAGATGAATAACCAACAGGTAGCAGTAAATATGGAAGAACATGAGAAATGTTACAATTTCGAGTGTTGCCAAGGCAAGACAATTCAAAATATACATTAAATGCTGCCATAATGTACAGCTTTCATCTGACCTACTGCCTAAACCCCTGTATTTGTAAAAGCAGCTTATGAGAATAAGATTGCTAAGAGAGGCCAGTAAATATAACTGAAAGTATAACCCAGCACAGCATTGCCATTGATGGCTCTCAGCTCCTGAATCCAGTCACGGCCATCTGTACCTTGTTTTCTCAAAATGATACTGTACATACCAGATGTTGTCTATCGAAAGGGGGGAATTACATAGCATTGTTATCAAGTGAATATATCCTGAAAGTTAACCTTTTAGTAATAACTATTAACAAATAATAATAATGAATCATAACCATCACTACAGCATTGTTTATTTATTGGCCTTTTGCAATGACTATGATATGGAGCCATACAGTAATAAGGCAAATCTTATAAACTACTATGATTAAATTTAAATAATCAAGGGAGTGCTGTCCTTCAACTCAGCACGTTGGAATGATATAAAATATAAAATCAGTAATAAAGTGTTAGGGATAGGTAATAATTACATGTTATATAATATTAAATAAAATATATAGCATTGTTATCATTAATTCTAATATTAATTATCTTCCCATGTATTCTAAATCCTTTGGAGATAGTATCTTTTATAACCACCAAAACAACTCTAAAATATAATAACTACTACCTTGGGACTGTATAAGATGAATTAAATATAGTAACAATAAATTATTGTTATCGTTTGGGCCATTAATTCTACCATATAATTTGTGCCTATTTTATGCAAGATCCTACAGTAGAGACTTTAGAAACACTATCTTAGTTAATTATCAGTACAACCCTGCACAAAAGTAATTATCATCCATATCCTACAGTTGAAAAAAACTGAGACTCAGAAAAATAAATCAACTTACTTAAAACCACATCACTTAGAGGCGATGGAACTAAAATTTTTCTTATTGTTTGATACAACCACTTTAACTAATTTCAGTGATACTGCCTCTGATTCACATAATTTCTGTACTGCTTAAACCAGATGCAGAATAAAATTACTCTGTTATTGTCAAACCCCCCTTTGGGCCTCTCTTCTTCCTGTCCCACATTCACTCTTTGCACTAAGTGCCATGGTGAGCTCTCTACCATCCATTCCATGCCTCCCTTTGTGTGAATGTGGTTCCAGAGTCACAGACTGTAGGTGAAGAAGATATCAGTCTATTGCTCTGACCACAGGATTGATCTGGGGTGGGTGTGTGACTTAAGTCAAACTAATGATGACTTCTGGGAACTCCCTGAGGATTCTGGAACAGTGACTATTATGCTCTGGGTGATGAAGGTGTGGATGTAGTGCACAGTAGCTCTTTTGGTACCATGAATACAAAAACAACCCACAAAAGAGGGATGAAATGAGAGACTCATTAAAAAGAGGAGCTTGAACTCTTGAACAACAAACTAAAAACAAACCAGTCCTGAAGCTTATAAACTTTCCAGATGTGAGAACCAATACAACCCCATATTGTTAAAGCCAGTTTGGGTTGGCTCTTCTCTTAATTATAACCAAAAGCATCTTGATAAACTCTCTGCTCTTTTGTTCAGCACATCACCATCCACTTCCTTCTCTGTTACAAAAATAAGCTTAAACCACATTCCTAGTGCCCCCCAGAAATATGTCATACTAAAGCTGTGGTCCCAGGAAGAAAGGGCTGTGCAGTATGACAACCTGGCATGTGTCATTCAAGCTGCAGGAAGTTTTATGTCCTATAAGCAACACTGATTGAAATTCGAATAGAAATTTCAGCTGCCAGGAGTCCAGTGACTCCGAGTTAAGGATCACCAGCACTAGTTCATTTCCTTGAATACCTTTCAAAAAGTTCTTACTGAAAGCATCTCTTCTTCCACCTCCCCCTACCCCCAAATTCACCCAAATTCTCACTAATAGAAAGCAATGATGAAGATCAAAATCCAAGCCTTGGACTTCATAATTTCTATGAAACCTGTTGAGCAAAGATTGAAAAGGAAAATGAGGTCAAAATCTAGGTCAGGGTAGAATAGTGCTCCCAGGCCCATATTCTAAAACCTGCGGCCTTCCACATGGACAGGTCAGTAGTCAAGAATTAAAAAATAAAATCAAAGAGATTTCCTTAAAATATTTTAGTATACTGGAAAAAAAGCATTGCTAGAAACCCTATTGTTCCATTCCAGGAGTATCTATGGCAACCATTTTGAGCCGCTAACTCTACAGATAGTTATTTGTGTCACCAGCTGACGGCACTGTCCAGCCACTCCTTAATATTGTCTAGACACCTTTCCCTTGGATTTCCTTCAGAATGTTCCCTGGCATGCTTGCCTCGTAAATTTCCACTCTTCCAATTTCAACTGTGGTACTTTCATTAGTTAAAGTACAGCTTTCCCAGCAAACAGATCAGTGTTGCATTTGATTCTATTTCCCCTGATCATTCCAAACAGCCCAAGTGCTATTACTATTTCATACTGCAACCTAATGTTATGGCAACCTAATCCTTTATGGCCTCAGTTAGTTCATTTTGTGAAAATGTGTTCTTGTGACTGGGGCTCAAATGAGTGTACAGACCCTACTAGAAACAGACTGTAAGCTTCTCAAGGGCAGAGATAGTTTTGTCAATGAGTTACCCAAGTAGCCTGGAAGGAAGGGGGACAGAGCTGCCAGAATAATTATCCCTGCAACCAGTGGGCTGGCTATGTCTTTTGCAAACTCAATTCCTGTTGGCTGCCTCTTGCCATATAGCCCTCTCTGTCCTCAGTTCTGATAACTATACCTTCTCTCTGCCCTTTCAGGCCTAGGATTAATAACATAGACTCACAGGTACTGCATAAATCCCACTTTCTCTATCCCCTGCCTATTCCTTTGTAAAAAGCTCTTTCACTAAACTGTCCTCAAGTTATCTCATTGTATGACACCTGTTTCCCTCTGGGGAGATGGCAACTGCTCTTTATGCAACATGATTACACAAAGGCAGTTCCAAATATCAGTGACTTATATTCTGAATATAGGTACATGGGTAAAATATGCATTTTAATGCTTAAAATAAATAAAGCAATATGCAGTAAAATGGATAAGGGCATCTAACAGAAAAGAGAACATTAGTAGTATCCACAGTCTTAACTGATATTTCTTGATGACCAGTTACATGCATTATATTCGTCTGGGCTCTGGCAGTGATGTGCTGGAGCCAACCTGCATTTGGAGGGCTGATGGGGCACATCTCATCCCACTCTGGGCTTAGCAGTATCATGCTGGTGGCGTGATACTGGCCATAGCGGAAGTATTTACACCACAGAAATTGGCAAATGCAACAAATAAGGGGTTTTTCTTTGGGAGAGCTGTTAACTAGCACTTCACTTTCTGTGTGGTTCATAAAAAAGTTGCAGCACTGTCTGCGCCCTCACATATGACAGTTTGTCTTAGTTTAGGTTCTCTCGAAAGTACAGCCTGAGATAAGGACTTGGGTGTAGGCTGTGTTTTTGAGAAATGATCCCATAGGAAGTAGGAATGATCCCAGAATGATGACATAAGGAATGAGGGACAGCCAATTAAAAGGTGACTTGATCTGTTTTCACTGGGGGCAATGGGGTCCATCTTATGGGGACCCTCTAAGGAACAGTATAGAATGTGCTGAGGGTAAAATCTAAAGTCTAGAGAGGCAATTAACAAAAGTTAATTTTGTGCCTCAAAATTAACTCTTACATATTAGAATCTTCCTGGACCTGCAAAAAAAATGAGCTTGATAAACAGACACTTCTACTCCTGGAATATGGAACTACAAGGCCAGGATAATTTCATTAAATAGGATGATCTATGAATATTACAATATGTGAAAGAACTGAAGCATGAAACTCTCTGCTTCATTTTAATACTTACTCTCTGTCCTGAAACTGTGTTTGGAATGTCATAATATATCTGTTAGAGAAGAGAGGAAACTCACCTCCCAGGGCCTCAAATGAGAAAGGAAAAGTGGTAAGTGGATGTCACCAAGGTCAACCATCTGCTTATTAAAGACAGAGTCAGGTTTCCTTGCCCCCGGGAAGCTGTAACCTGGCCATGTCCACAGATCTCTCCAGTGAATTAACTTCTGTTTTTCTTTATTTAAGGGGGGAGGGGTAGGGCAGGTCTCTATTCTTTGGACATTTGACACAAGAGGAAGAAGCCTCCCCACAGAAGGCTAAGGATCCCAAAAAGTGCCTGATTATGACCTGTATTAAAAGCAGGAAATAAAGGGGCTTTCTGAGAGAGGCAGGAGGCTGGGAACACTTTGGTTTTTATGCCTTAGAATGCACAGTCTCCATCCCAATGCCCCTGGAATATCCAATTAATCAGTTAGAATATGGGTCAAAACAATTTGTTCCTCCCTAATACTGACAGGAATTTCTGATACAAAGGGCTCTTGCTATTCTTTATCATTAATAATTTTAAAGAAAGAAGCAGAAGATACTTTGGAAGATGGTTGTAGAGACTGAAAACTTAGGGCCAGTGGCCTAGGCTTATCCCAGAGATGTGCTGGAGGGGGCTGGAGGGTTTGTGGGTGTTTGTTTCTTCTTTTTTCATTTTTTATCATCTTCTATAGGAGAACCAAACTGTCCCAAGGTACTCTTAAGGCTGTTTCAGCATTTGCCTGGTATTCTAAGGCCCCCTTCCTGTGCTTCTTCCTGCCATAGAATCAACGGGTAATCCTCTTTGCAGCTCACCTGCTTCTAGCCTGCTTCTTCCCCTCCACTACCTCTGCAAACTGGCAGAAGAACCAATTTACCTAAGGAATGACTTCTATAATTTCCGCAGATCTATAATTAAGATGGGTCTCTGCAATTTGCAAGGACAAATAAATGAGTGATTGAGAGCTCGTGTAGAAATCAGTAGAACGTTAAGAAAAAAAATGACAAACATCTTGGGAAACATAATAGTGTAACAGACTGATACACTTTTTCATTTTGCTTTTTAGAGCCTGAGAATTATTCTAAACAATATTATGCAATAAATAAAGAAATAATAACAACACAAATTGGCCCCCTTGAGGGGAAGCCAGTTCTGTCTGGCTTCCTCACTGGCTGGTGATGCAGTTCCCCTTCGAATTGAGAGTGCTGTTCTGAACCACAGTTCAGACAAGCTGCCTGACCCTGGCTGGACTCTCTCCAAGAAAGGCTGGATTGAAGACACTAGGGAGGGCCTTAACCTCTACATGGGTGGATTTTGCTCACAGTTGCCTGGCATTGAGTACTGTCTCTGCCTAGAACTTGCCAACACTAGACCCATACCTAGCAGGTTGGAGTCCTGAGCTACTAATGATTGTCAAGATGGTTCTTAATATACAACAACCCTTCTCTCAACTTAGTTCTTATCCAAGTTCTTTGGGGACCCCCTCTGAAGAGCAGCTCAGTCCTACTAGCCTCAATCTTACCCCTCCCTGAAGACTCACTCCCTATTTACATCATGTCTTATTTGAGGCACTCTCTGCCCCTTGACAAAGTTAAAGCCTCCCAGATGATGGCTGTGACTGAGCTTGGAATTCACACTTGTTACTTTCACTCCTGATGTAGTCTCTCCAGGGTCATCCATCACTGCTCCTAGGAGTCTGAAAAGGGCATGAAAACAGTAGTGCATAATTTCCTAATGTGATAAATTGTTAGAAAATTAAACTAATCCTGGGCAGAATTCCAGAGATTTTTGCATTCAAATTATGGTACTGGGACAATGTAAATGCTTCAGAAAAGGTGAGACAATGGCCATTCTCTGTGGGTGCTACTGATTTTAAAATAAGTGGGTTGTACTATTTGATCATTAAGTGCTTTTCAAACTCTTTGGCTAAACACAAAAATAAATGGCTAAGCAACATACATATTTGCATCAGTTATCTATTCCTGCATGATAAGTCACCCTGAAATTTAAGACAATAACAACTGTTTATTATGCTCATGAATGCGCAATTTGAGATGGTTTGGTGGGAACTGTTCATCCATGCTCCATGCAACTCAACCAGGGGGTGGAGGAGCCATTTTTAAAATGGCTGACTGCCATGGCCGGCTCAGTTTGTGCTGGATACTGGCTGACTGCTTAGCTGGAGCTAGGAGCCAAGGGTCATGGTTTCTCTCAATGTGGCCTCACTGTGGGCTGTTTGAGCTTCCTCACAGCATGATATCCCAGATGTTCTGAAGTACACATTTTTATAACCTAGCCTCAGAAGTCACATAGTGCTTGCTTTCATTTTACTTTATAGATTAAGACAATTACAATGGCCCATCAAGGAAGGAGGGATGTGGACTTTACCTCTTGAAGATGGCTTGTCAAGATACCAGAACATGTGGTCTGGGAGATACTGTTGCTGCCATGCATGAAAAATACTATCTGCACAAATCTCAAATGATCTTTATGAAACCTTATTGCAAAAACTTTGGCCCATAAAAAGAAATCAGCCACAGACAGGTATTTGCAAGTGAAATAATTGAGTAGCGTTGCTCAAATGCGGTTGGACATTCACAGCAAAGGTGTGGGTTTTCCTCTTTGGAGAACCATTAAATTGCTATAGAAAAATTCTTGATCTTTGAGTGCTAGGCCATACATTTAAAGAAATATGAACAACAACAACTCAAATTATCTTCTAAATAAGAAAAGAAATATGAAGACAAGTGAATATAGTCAGCAATTCACAATATGCTTCAGATCTCAAAGGAACATGAGAAGACATGAAGAAAAACAGAGAAGAGAAAAAGAAAAGAAAGAAAGAGAGGGAGAAAGAGAAGGAGAAGGGAAGAGAGGGAGGGAGGAGGAGGGAGAAAATTAGAAGAAATAAAAATTATATAGGAAGAGAGAAAGAGAAAGGCAGCAAGAGGGAAAGGAAAGAAGTGCAATTTTATCGGCCTAACACAGGATTTCCCCAGGTACTATTTTGAGCAGCTGCCAAATTCCAGGTACCATACCTCCAACACATTCTCTTTCAGCATGCCACCTTCCTTTCCCATAGTCTGATTTCCTAGAATTCTGAGCAAGGAGAACTGGACAGCCAGTAGCAATCCCTTCCCTTGTTCAGTGAAGGAAGCTCAGTGACATAAACCCTAGTGGTTTCAAAATTCCAGGAAGTGAAAAATAACTCTGTATTAAAATATGATCAGAGAAGTGGATACCATATGATGCCCAATATCCACCCATTCCAGGAAGAATTCACATGAATCTAAGCATGTTCATTGGCTCAAAATGTTTGAGCAAACTGTATCTACATGTAACAGTAGCTTTCACTCTGAGTGACATGGGGAACCAATAGAAAGTTTTAGGCAGAGAGGATGAATCTAACTCAAGTTTTTTTTTTTTTTTAAGATTTTATTTATTTATTTGACAGAGAGAGACACAGCGAGAGAGGGAACACAAGCAGGGGGAGCGGGAGAGGGAGAAGCAGGCTTCCCACACAGAGCGGGGAGCCCGACGCGGGGCTCGATCCCAGGACCCTGGGATCATGACCTGAGCTGAAGGCAGACACTTAACGACTGAGCCATCCAGGCGCCCCCTCTAACTCAAGTTTTAAAAGAATTACTCTGCAGTGTGGAGAACAGATTATGATCAAGTGGTGAAGCTGGACAGAGTAACAGACAGGTAAGGTAGAAGCAAGAATACTTGAGAGGCTCTTGCAATAATCTAGGCAAAGGGTGATGAGGGTTTGGAAAAGGATAGTAGGATGGCCCTGGTGAGATGTGGTTGAATTCAGGATTTTCTGATGTTACTACAAATCCACATTATATTAGTTTTTGTTAGTACTGTCTCATTTTATCTCTCTAGGACTTTGGGCCCTAAATACCAACAATGGGGGCAAAAGTCAGTATCAGCTTAAGGAGAGTGAGCTAGTAAGTTAGTGTTTCTCAAACTTCACTGTATCTACAAATCTTCTGAGGATCTTATTAAAACACAGCCTCTGATTGAGTAGACTGAGGGTGAGGCCTGAGATTCTGCATTTCTAAGTTCCCAGGTGATGTGATGATCCAGAGACCACAAAATGAAAGGGTAACCTACAAAGTAACAACTGGCCGTGTACAATCTTGGACCTCTGGTGTAGATAATAAAAAAATCTCATATTCACTTACGACTTCATCCAAAGCTTCTGGGGATAAATCATAAAGACATTCTGTTGCTGCTCTTTACATGTTGGCAAGTGGGCTGATGTGTAGATAGATTACTATGGTTTTCTATTTTGTTCCTTTTAAAGTAAAGGCTGATTTTCAACTTACAGATGTTTATCTGTGCAAAGGTTTCTTACACAAATTAGTAGCAATAAGTTACACAAGTTGAGCATGCATATAATTGTACAACACGGCAAATTCAAAACTATGTATACATATTTAACTCAAAGATCACAACACAAATGTGAAGTCAGAGCTCATTAAATTAGAGACTGATTTAACCAAATGATTTGTGCAGCCATTACACAGGTGTTCCATTTCAGAAAGTATTAGAGCATAGTGCCGGGGGCCTCAAAGCTAATTTCTAACCTAGACTAATCATGCCAGGAATAATGAGCTGCCGTTACTGCCTTGTGAATCAGACCCTATGATATTTAAAATAATTAAGATCAAAGCCAAAGTAGAAGGTCACTGAATTCACCAGTCATAAAATGTTAGCACAAAACCAAAGGCTGTACTTGTTTGCTTAACAATCTTTAACGCTCAAGTTATAAAATGGCATTAAGAGGAAGACAAATATCATCTTCAAAATTGTTGCTCTCCCCAAAGGAATTTCCAGCAAGCACAGAAGCCTCCCAAAGAAAAGGCTATTTAACGTAAAGCTGTTACTCAAAAACCATTATAAGTATTAAAAAGACCAGGAAACTTAAGAGATGGACTAGCTGATGGGATCTATCAGCCTGCTGGCTGCAATCCCAATAGATGAACTGGGATGAAGATTTGCTTCCCATTGGAGGTGGTTGGAAAGAAGTGTGAAATGAATTGGTTCGTCCGGGCTGAGTTCCCAGGAAAAGGGTGTCTTTTCATACCAAAAGCTTCTACCCAAACTGGCAGGGTGCTTCAAGCCAAAGATTTAGACAGCCAAATAAGTGCTAATTGAGTTAGAGGTTTGGTTAGGAAGTGGGTTAACAATTAAGTTCAGCTCAGGCCCTTTAATGGCCCAACCACTAGCCTTGAGAAGCTTTGGTGTAGCACACCAAAGCAGAAGAAGGCTTTCTAATCCACTACTAAGACTTTGATTGGAATTCCTAACCTTTGGCTGGAACAAGTGTGAGACAGGAGAGAGATAAGTGGCCCATGGTGACAGAGGCAGAGGAAGTTATGAAGTTGCTACTGAGGGTGTGTCTATTCACAAGATTCTACTAGAGATATGCAAGTCTGCAGAACCACATGGGGAACTCCAAGAAAAAGGAATTTCATCTTTAGAAGAAGACAACACTAGTCAATAGCTTTATGTTGCTGTTTTCTGTGGCCAAGTTCTCAGCAAGTGTTACTACTAAAGAATCACACACACAGTATTTTTATTTAACAAATACTTTTCATCGGGCTTATTCCTGCCAGACCCTGTTCTTACTGCTTTCCGAATGTTACTGGTTCACGTATACCTCATAACAAGCCTCCGACGTAAATAACATTATCATCATCAATTTATAAATGAGCAAACTGAGGCACAGAGAAGCTCAAGAACTAATAAGTAGCATACCTGGGATTCAGAAATGTTGGATGAGGCATCTGGGTTAAAAGAGATGGAGAGAATGTTATAGAAGAAAGGAAGCAAATATTTATTATTCTATTTGGAAGGAAGGAAGATATATAAAAACCCAAGAGAAAATTTAATAGGCCTCTTCACTGCCCTTTTCCCACAAGTACCAAAATGAAAGCCCATTAATAAAGCTTAAAACTGAAATTTAGTACAGATAAAAGCAATCCTCATTACCCAACATATAATTAACTGGAGAATTCACAGCTGTGGGACATTATGGGGGAAGGCTGAGGCTTGCCGATTCAGGCTGCTGATTTTCAAACAAGGTGTTAAAACCAAGCCACCAGATCTCTTCAATGCAGGTTTTAGCATTGGCCACTTTGCCATAGATGGTGGTGAGAATTCTAAATGTGGAAAACAGGTTCTAAGAGTGTTATAGATTAAGGAAACTGAAGATCAACATGTGTCCCCCTGCTAAGCAAAATCTGCCCTTTCAAGCATTCACTCCATTACACCTTGCAACTTTACTAATGGAAGATTGTTCAATCTCCCATCACTCTCAGACAAGTTCAGCATCAGCATTCTCCTTGCTCCTCATGGCCTTCCAAGCTTCTGCCAAACTCCCTCTCCACAAAGCCTTATGACACCTAATTCCATCACTGCCCGTCCCTCCATAGGATTGACACCTAGTGGCTCCTAGAATATTCCCGGGAGACTCTGGTACCTGGATCACAGTCTTCTTAGATCACCACAGCTCTTGCCAATTGGTGACATCCAAGTAGACAACACAGCCATTATCGGATACCTACGGTGCTCTGTCTGCCTGAACCCAGTACTAAAATTTCTACTGCCTTTGCTAATCTACTTCCATGACCATAACCTGAATTTCAGGATTGTTCCACTTCTGAAATTCTAATTCCAGATAGCCCTTCCTTTTGAGCATATTCTTCCATTTTCTTCCTTCACTCATGATGTCCTCTAGCCCTAGTAGCTTTCCTTTTCCTCCATTCAAAGAGCCTCCTCCTGGCTTCCTTTTCTTTGTTTTGTTTTGTTTTGTTTTTTGAGATATTTTATTTATTTTTTTATATTATGTTATGTTAATCACCATACATTACATCATTAGTTTTTGGCGCAGTGTTCCACGATTCATTGTTTGCATATAACACCCAGTGCTCCATTCAGTTTGTTTCTCAGATTCCAAAGTCTCTCATGGTTTCTCTCCCCCTCCAATTCCCACCCCCCTTCATTTTTCCCTTCCTGATATCTTCTTTTTTTTTTTTTAACATATAATGTATTATTTGTTTCAGAGGTACAGGTCTCATCCTGATTTGTTCTTTTGATTTCTACTTTACTATTAGCTCCTATTGCCTTGTCCTTTTACTATACCTCCAAACCCTAGATCAATCCAACCATATGCTTTCTCCTCTTTTATACCCAGGCAGTCAAATACTGGTGGAAAAAATACCATGAAACTTCACAGATGAGTGACACTGTTGAGAGGTACAAAACTTTGAAAACACATCTATAGAATTATACAGTTTCCAGGAAACATGATTTAATCCCTGGCCTCTGGCAAAAGTGACTAATTAGCTCAAGACCCCCTACCTCAGTGCCAAAGCTCATGGGAAGTCAGGCTCAACCTAGGTGGATAACAGTATTACACTTCAGATAACTTGGGCACAATCCAAATTCTCTTATACAATAAACTCTCAGGTTTAGCCAAGTTATTTTATAGTTCTGGAATTTTATTGCATGCAATGCCATGTAAAATTAGTGACATTTGAGAATCTTTTTTGCATTTTAGTGGCATTTGTTTGAAAAGAATTTGACCTATACTGCTAAATAATATGCTTAATGATGGGGTCCAAAGATGGTAATGAAATGGATGTAGAAGACATGCATCACATAGCCGAAAGCAAAAATCACAGCTTCAAAGGGTTGAGGAACATTCTCACGGCTTACGTTCAAATATCTCTTTATTTAACAATATTACTTAAAAAAAAAAAAACCCTCCTGGGCCTGCATTAATTGTTGTCTCTCCAAAATCATCTTCAACTTCAAATCCAACTTTTTTTATACTCCATTAAATAGCTCATAATATCTCATGTATCCAGTATCACTTTCCACATAATTGAAGATTTCCACCTCTGTTAGTGATCTTTCTAAACTTGATTAAACTCTTCCCTGCCATCTTAAGGATAATGTATAAACATTTAGCTATTTCTTGAATTTGCAAAATCCTCTTGTTAAAACCCAATTATAGAACCTGTAACATCTGTTTGGCTGCTCAAAGAATTTTTATGATTCCCTCTGGGGTTTTTGTCTTTATTCCCAAAGTTGAGGTGGCTAGAAAAATGTCTTACAAATAAATTTGTTGCTAAACCACAATAAATATGTGCTATTATCTCAGAGGTATCAGGAAGCTTAATAATGGCCTCTAACCATCACCCTTAGGTTGACCCTTTCAGGTTAACTCCAGAAATAGTCTCTAAGATATATGGAAAGTAACATATTCCACTCGAAAATATGAAAAACAACTCATTTGCAATTTTTAAAACTTCTCCTATCACTTCTGGTTTCAAAATAAGGAGATGTTCAATCCCAAGTTGGCTTTGTTGACTTCCTACTTGTTTGTAGAGCCTGGTGAACAGGATGGGACAAAGTCAAATGACATTTCCACTCTGGGTTTCAGGTACTTCAGCTCTCGACGAGAGTATGACCTCTGGCTTCTCTCTGCTCCGCCAGATTCCAGAGCCCATGGTTCAAATGCCATAGTGCACATGAAAGCACTTTGAACAGCATAATGAGCTTTATCAATGGAAGAGCAAAGCCAACTGACACCAGGAGAGCTTTTGGTGACTGGCAGGAACATTATTCATCTTTTACAACTTCTCACCTAATGTATGTCAGGCACTCAGTAAATGTTTAATGAACAAATGAATAAAGAAGCCCACTTTACATTGCAATAAAAGAATTAATAATATGAAACAATTCTGTCCCCAAAGCTAGAAAACTCCTTTTTTATAAAATTTGAAGCGTGTTCAAATCTGACTTGGGTCACCGGAAACCTCTTTGGAAAGCAGAGTGGCAAACCCTCAAAATTAGGCCAAAGGAGTTTTCCTCAGGAAATTGGTCAAATAACTGAAATTATCACCTCCACAAGTCAACATGTTAACTTTCAGAGAGAAACTAATTTAAAAAATTAGTTGCTCATCTATGTGAAAGCCTAGTACACCTATCAAGATAAGTTATACTGAAGACATAATACTATCCATTAATTACTAATAGAAGAGACTTCAAATATTAGAAAGGGTAGAACAGTGTTCATCATGTCACAAGAGAGTTTACTGAAACAACTCAGGCACGTTTAGCTTGTAAAAGAAAAAAAAATAAGGAGGGATATGGAAACATGATAGCTTCCAAATTAATTGCTCTTAATGCAAAAGAGGGAAGAGATTTATTCTAATTAGTTCCAGAAGCAACAAGCAAAAATAGACACAGATTTTAGGGAAGAGATGTTAGCAACTGGAACTGCCTAAGAATGAGACAGGCCCTTTGGAGAAATGATCTCCCTTTAACGGTATCAAATCCCAAGGCAAAGGCAGCAGCCAGGTGGGATTCCATAATACACCTAAGCTGATGACTTTTCTTCAAAACATTAAAAAAAAACAAAAAAAAAAACAAAAAAACTTCTCTTCGGTTATGACCCAGAAAATGAAGAGGACCAATGTGAGGGGCCAGATGAATGATGCTCTTAGAACTCACAGCATAGACATCTCTTCATTATTTAAAGGTGACCAGCTGAGAACCAGGTGGCAAACACAACAGGAACTAAAGCTCCAGAAGGGGCACCTGGGTGGCTCAGTCATTAAGCGTCTGCCTTCGGCTCAGGTCATGATCCCAGGGTCCTGGGATCGAGCCCCGCGTCTGGGCTCCCTGCTCCGCGGGAAGTGCTTCTCCCTCTCCCACTCCCCCTGCTTGTGTTCCCTCTCTCACTGTCACTCTCTCTGTCAAATAAATAAGTAAAAATATTTAAATAAAAAAAAAATTTTAGGGCGCCTGGGTGGCTCAGTTGGTTAAGCGACTGCCTTCGGCTCAGGTCATGATCCTGGAGTCCCAGGATCGAGTCCCGCATCGGGCTCCCTGCTCAGTGGGGAGTCTGCTTCTCCCTCTGACCCTCTTCCCTCTCATGCTCTCTCTCATTCTCTCTCCCAAATAAATAAATAAAAAATCTTTAAAAAAAAAATTTTAAAAAGGCTCCAGATTTGTGGTTTACAGCACACAAAACTAGAGCCCTTCTTTGCTTTAAGCACAATAAATACTTACTGAATTAAAACATAGGCAGAAACTGAAGGCAGGCAGAGTGACATGGTGAGAAATGCCCGCCCTGATATTTCTAAATATGCCAGAGAAATTTTCAGCCGCATGTTATAACTTTATAAATTATGTGTAAACATGACCTCTGTAAAAATGCCAAGGTCGATGAGGCTGAGAGTGACTTCTTTAGTGAATCATAGCTGCGACAGTCATTTTCAAACTCTGCATGCAATTTTCCACATCTTTTCCAAAATAAGCAGTATTAATGAGTACACTCATGATCCAGGCTTCCTCCTGCCAGCTTCCCATCCCCCCATCACACATCATTTTCCTAGTAATAATTCTCTGCTTTGGTTTAGAATGTCCCACCCTACCATTCCTATCCTTTCTTTTCCCTTTCTATCCTTCACTACTAGAACTTCTATAAATCATCCATGGCATTCTACAGGCAATTTACAAATGGAAAACCAACCCAAAATCCTACACATTATTTTATGCTAATTTTGATTTCTTCCTCTGATATACTGACTCCAACAAATGGAAGGGACTTGGGCAGTTCAGTCAGAATGTCTGGGTTTTCTTGCCTGAAATACTGCCCTAATATAAATAACTACAATTTTTGAAGCACAGATTTATTTAGGCAACTTCTGTAATTGGGTTCTATTAGGATTCCTATTTTAAAGATAAGAAAACTTTCCCAAAGTTGTTCTTAGGAAGTGAGAAAAATGAGATTCAAGCTATATCTATGCACTCTACAACTCAAGCAATTAATCATTACATTACCTTTCAATCAACCCACAACAACTTAAAACTTCGAATTCATCTCTGGTTTCTCCGACTTCATTGTTCCTTCCATATAAGTGATTGGTAAGTCTTGTTTCTCCTCTTACTCTCTTAGGGACAGTCCCATCTTTGACAATTCCACCACCACACCTGCTCAAAACATTTTAATAATTCCCTGTGGACTCCAGAATGGAAGTCCACTACAAAAAAAAAAAACAAAAAACCAACTATTATTCAAGATCCTCAACATTACAGTACCTCCACAATTTGACAGTTACTGCCCACCATTTTTCTTGGATTTGGGCGAAGTGACTTTGTCAGCCCAATGTGGAGACACATGGCATGACAAGGGATTTTTTTTTTATTAATTCACAAATTTATTTTTATGGAAAGGGAATATTTGAAATTAAGACTGGCCCCACCCATCTGGGATCCAAATCAACCAATTCACTCTCTCTAGAATGTTCCTCACACTCTCAGCCTACACAGCACAGCTTCTTAGGAAGGCCTCCTCTCACTAAAGATGTTGGAATCCATACCCATCATTAAAAGGCTGGCCTCTTTTCTCTGCCCATGTGATACAGTTGCTGACTTTCCAAGCAGAAATTATTCCTTCTTCTTCTTACACTCACTTAGGGTCAGTTCTACTTGCTCAGAGCTTTACACATGTTAATATTACTGACAAGTGTTATATTTCCCATTCTTGATGTTAAGCTTAGAAGGGAGTTAGATCAGGCCTTTTAGACTTTAAGTGCCCATTTTTTTTACATATCCTGAGCATTCAGTGAGTGTTACTAAATTAATAATTTAAAATGTATAGAACATAAACTGCTTTCTAGTACGGAGTCATATAAAAATTGGTTACAATTGTTTTTTTAAAAAAAGAAAACTGATTTTCAATTTTACCATTCAGAAACTGCACTTTATTGATTCTTCAAGTCAATATCACTTTTGATTAGAATACTCTCTTCCACAAATCCCATAAAATAGTGAAAAGGTCTTGGAAATTTGAATGTTTGGCATTACTCATAACAGCTAATGAAAACTCCTTTGTCTGACAACATGTGCTGTCTTCAGGTTCAGAAATAAGGGTCTACGTAGCAGGGCATGTTTACTAGAAGGTTATCCAGTTCATAAGCCGTATTTCCTGCTGCAGTATAGAACAAAAGCCCCCAGAGAAACAAGCAAAAATCCTCACAATTCTTCAAGGTCTTTATCCAATATAACCAGCTTTCCATCACAACTACACATTGCCCAGCATGAGACCAGGACCCATACTATCAGCATGTTCACAATTCCTTAATCTACCACAAGAATTCTCATTTGAGGGAGGGGCCATTTCACCTGGGACTAGAATGGAACACCTGCCCTGTCACCTGACTGCCATTGGTCTAGAGGCTCCTGGAGGATAAATCTTCCATTGCAAATATAAAGATCAAATACCCACCCCTTCACCTATCCCCCTCCCCTAACCCCTTCTCTTTCCCCTATATCTCTCCCCAAAGGATGCTCCCAGCTTCTCTTAAGGAATAATTTTTGTTGAGCGAGTAGCAAAAACAGCATGGGATAGAGTGAGAGTCATAGAGAGTCTTAGGTCCAAAGAATCACAGGGAACATATAACCTGCCCTGAGGTACAATCTACAGGCTGCCTAAACAAAAGATTTTTAAAAAAATCTGAAGAGAAATAAGCTTCTTACTAATTTAATAGTAACAGCTTCGCTATTATCTTTAAATAGGAGAAGGAAAAAATAACTTGAATAAATTTGATATGCAAGGTAGCTTCAACTCTGACAAAAGGTTTGTACTTATACAGAGCAAGGTTCTATTACACCTGATTTTTTTTTTTAAAGATTTTATTTATTTATTTGACAGAGAAAGACACAGCGAGAGAGGGAACACAAATGGGGAGTGGGAGAGGGAGAAGCAGACTCCCTGCCGAGCAGGGAGCCCGATGCGGGACTCGATCCCGGGACTCCAGGATCATGACCTGAGCCGAAAGCAGTCGCTTAACCAACTGAGCCACCCAGGCGCCCCTCACCTGATTTTTAATTAACCTGTTTTGCACATGTACGGAGGATTAATGATCAGAGATGGCCTTCTGTTTCAGGGCACTATATATTCTGTGGTTTGGCATTAAGAGAATGTTTGCATCTGCTTTATATCTCACCCAATTATCATCAAATTTGAAAGAACTCAAGAATTTATCCAGGAATATCATAATGAAGCAATATTCGTGGATATTGCTCAAAGGGTCTGATGATCAATCTGTAACATTCTAATAATAAAAACTGTCATTAACTGAATGCCTAGTCTAAGCTAGGCACAGGCCAACCTATTATGTGTTTTATTTATCTAATCACCCAATCAACCCTATGATGTAATAGAATCATTACCATCCATACTTTACAGATGAGGAAACTGAGACACTAGTAAGTGAAGTGAATTGCCTGAGGTCGATGAGCAAAAGGCGAGAATGCTAGAATTCTAATCCAATCAGAATTCAGAGCCAACATAAGTAACTAGTGTGTTATGTGTCCTTCTCAAACAACAATTACCAAGCGTTTAAAAATACCAACTGTTAAAAAAACACCTGCTCCTGGTGGGGATTAGGACCAAAAAAGGTACTCACATATTACTAATGGAAATGTCACCTGATGCAGCTATCTTTAAAAGCAATGTGACAATACTTATTAAAATTATTAGTGTGCACAGCCTTTGATCTTGCAGCCCTACTCCTGGGAGTTAATCCTGTAGGTGTAAATGCATAATATGTACAAACGTATAATGTTAAATTCTACTCCACAAGGGGAAATGTTGAATAAACTGTGGCATAGTCCTACCATGGAAAACAACACAGTCATTAAAAGCAAAGAGGTAGATCCACCCAGTCAGCTGACTCTAAGACAGTGAGCAAAAAGATGTTAAGATAGATCCAATTTTTGTGAAAACAATGATTAGGAATTTTAGGGCAGCGGGACTCTCCTGGATGCTGTTATGGTGGATACTATGTCATTTCGTATTTGTCAAACCACATAGAATGTACAAGAGAGAACCCTTAGTATGGATTTTAATAATTATGTGTAATAATGTATCAATACTGGCTCATCAATTGTAACAAATGTACCAAACTAACACAAGATTTTAAGAATAGAAAAAACTGGGGGAAGGGAGTTGAGGAGCTTATGGGATCTCTCTGTACTTTCCACTCAATTTTTATGTAAACCTAAAACCTCTCAACAAAAGTCTATTAATTTTTAAAAAATAAAAAAAAAATGGTTAGAGACCACTATGCATTTATTTAAATATAAATTCAAATATTATAATGAGCACAAGAAAAAATGTAGGTTGTTAACTTCAGTTGCAGGTTTAAGGGGCAGAAGAGAAGTGGATAAGGGAGTCAAGCCAAAAAAAAGCGTTTTTTCAAATTTTTCAACTTACAAGATGAAAACAGTAGGTATTCTATGATCTAATTCATGTAAAATTGTGTGTGTGTGTGTGTGTGTGTGTGTGTGTGTGTGTGTGTAGAAGGAAAAATACATAGCTGAACAAACTCAGTTGGAATTTTTTCCAGTTACTTTTAGAATACTTAATCCTACCACTTCATAAATATTCCTTTCTTCAGCTCACTTTCAAACCATGAGATAGGAATAATAATTGATAAGAAACTATCATTAAATGTGGAACTGAATCTTCAGACCATGCTCTTTGCACCAAGCAAAATCCAACGATGAATTTGAAGTTCCTGGATGTAATAACTGTAATCATGTTTTGTTTTGTTTTGTTTTGTTTTTCCTCATTCCAAAGCCAACACAAAATAATAATGAATCCTCTGCAAGACAGCCTGAGAACTTCTACAGTTGTTTAAGTCAGCACAGAGTTCTTTGTCTTAGATTTCCTTTTAAACAAGATTTTAAGACCTTGGCTGGGGGAGTCTACACCACACACATACATACACACACACACACACATACACAGCACCAATGTACTCCAACAAAGATCCCCACCAAAAAATATACTTATAAAACTTCAGATGTACAGATACATAATTTATTTCAAGACTGAAATCCTAAAGTCCTCTAGTTGGATAATCTAGTTGAGTAATCAAACAGATGTCTCCTAGCTCCTAAAGGTAGCATTCTCAACTTAGAGTTGTTGCAGGTTTCACATAGCTCAAGGGACAATTTCCAACCATACCCTTCAAGGTGTATTTTCTTCTAATTAAACCTAATCCCTATTACCTCCTGGAGGCCTCTAAGGGCTCGGTTTTCAAGTCACTGTGTTGTCTGGTTTGCCTTCTGAGATAGTTACAAATGCAGCTAGTCCCACCTATGCTCAGCCTGCTGAACCCTAAAAACCATGAGCAGGAAACAGCCAGGGCCTCTTGTGCAGGGTTTACGTGATGAAATGCAGTTCACAATTAGCAGCCCCTGCAATTTTCACACCTGGGGCTCTTGAGCTTTGAGGGTGCAGGTGGCCTAATGCAGGAGTAATTAGTTCCATGTCATTAATTATTTATATGGAGCTTATCACCCTGGATTGGCAATTTTTGTTGACTCAAAACTGCAGGTGCACAAAGGAAAAGTACATTTTGAAAACTTGGCCTCTTAAAAGTCAAGAGAAAATGGTGCTCTTTGAGGCTATCTTCAAGGCATGCTCCAGCAAAGGCGATGTCATTCCTAGCAACCACAGGGTTTCGAAAGTTGACAAGTAATTTAAAATGGTGACTCACCATTGCTACAGTTGCAAAGGTGATTCTGCTTGACTCACACAAAATTCTGTTTTTAATATGTATTTTACAGAAAAAATTTTCCCATTTTGTTGTTGTTGTTGTTGATGAAGAAATGGCAGGGAATGAAATAACAGCCAATGTCAATGTCTTATCATTTGGATCTAATTATTCCTGGAAAACTCAATGTACTTGAAATGACATTACTGGAAATTCTTATTAATTCCACCTTCAGAACTTTCAGACGAGTTTTATTTCAATGGTGCTTTAATACATAACTTCATTCTTACCAATGAAATTCCTCTAACCTAGGCTAAGGCAACTGTTGAGAGGACTCTTCTCTGACTGACATGGTGCTTTATGATTTTAAACTCAGCCTTCCTCTAGTTTCTTACCCTGATGTTAGTTTCCCATCTATTTCCAGTTAGGTATTTTTCCAAATGAGAGTGGAGCAGGTCTCCCCCCTCTCCAGATTTCTGTTGGGTTCAGCATTTTCTTTATTAAGTGTTTAAAATACAAAACTATTTCAGATCTAGTAAACTTTAATCTTACTTCACAATGGTTTGAAAGCAGAGACTGTCTGAAGCTAACATTTCAATGGGAAAGTATTTTTTGCAATTGAGACTCTTCGGATGCCTCCATCTCAAGGTAAACTTGAGGTGTCCCTCCAGTTCAGTTACTCCTTTCCTTCTGCACTCACTCACTGTACCAGTTAACCAGGACCAACTTAAGAAGCTCCTAAATCTGCATTTCCTGCAGTCTCCAGATGATACTGATGGATCATGGACACACTCTGAGTAGTAAGCTTCTTGAGCATACATGTAGAAGCAATTTTCTCCTTTCCAATTGGATAGCCTTCCAGTTTTGCCCTCAAAGACTGGTCCTGTGCCTGCTGACCAAAAAAAATGACTGGTCCAATCCCATTTCACCTTACCTTTTCCCATGAATTTTATATTTCAAATTAACTTTTCCCTCCACCCCTCTAGTTGTTACTGTAAGAAAATTATGGCACATATAAAATAAATTATATATTGAGAAGAAAAAGTGAACATTTACAGCTAGGGAAGGTGCACAGTCATGAAACTCGTGCAAATGTTGCCTTAACACTGTATAGGTCTGAGGTTCTCAAAATGACAGCACCCTGCATAAGCAGCACCAGCATCACTTGGGAGCTTGCTAGAAATGCAAATTATCAGGGGGGCCTGAGTGGCTCAGTCGTTAAGCATCTGCCTTCGGTTCAGGTCATTGTCCCAGGGTCCTGGGATCGAGCCCCGCATTGAGCTCCCTGCTCAGCAGAGAGTCTGCGTCTCCCTTTGCCTCTCCCCCCTGCTTGCGTTCCCTCTCACTGTCTCTCTCTCTCTGTCAAATAAATAAATAAAATCTAAAAAAAAAAAGGAAATGCAAATTATTAGCCCCACCCTAGATTTCTGAAATAAGAAACTCTAGGGATGGGGCCCAGTAGTCTGTTTTAACAAGCCCCCAGGTAATCCTAATGTAAGCTAAAGTTTGAGAACCACTGGCACCTGCACTGCTTAGTCAAAAATCCAGGGGTTTTGAATTTATTTAATTCATCCTAAATCATGAATGCATCAGGATGATAGATTTAACCCTGGTCTGGAAGTTTAGAGAGTCCATCTCTACTTTGCTATAACTCAGTTCGGTCTAGTTGAGAAACCTGTGCAGCTCTATCAAGGCTTGAGATTCCATTCCCTTCCTGGGAAGATAACTATATAATTTATCATTTAAACCGGAAATTTCTGAGAGTGGCAGGAGGTGCTTTTATAATTACACAAGGACAACAGGCATAGATTGGGACTGCCCTGGGCAAACTAAGACTTTACTCTTTAGGACTGGTTTGGATAAGACCTATCCACCAGGCTCACATGACTAGTTCTTTTTTCCTAACTCTAAATCTAAAAAGGATTTAATATACTTTTCAATTGTGTCAGCAGCTTTTTTAACTGTCTTGCTAAACTCAAAAAATTTATCTGACACCCTTGGGATATCAACCTGGGGGATAGAGTGTTCAGGGTAGAGTCCTGAAAATCCACAAGTCTCAAAGTCCTGGGTGCAAAAAGAATGCCATTTCAGCAGCTAAATATCCCACTAATTATGTGTTAGTTTGACTCAGAAATGGCAAAGAGAACAATTTGGTCTAAGAGTGGTGTATTGGTGTTTGCTTAGAGGTTTTTTGTTTTGTTTCGGCTTGGTTTTTTTTCCTACATAGAGTTGTACAATATCTTGAAAGGTGGAGGGTACTGATAACTTCACAGGTTTTCAGCCTACTTCAAAAGTTTCAACAGACTGAGAAACTGTACTAATAATCCCCTTACCCACCTCCACAAAGAAAATTAAATCAGAAGGAAAATGCAAATGATTATCACAGAGAAATTCAGAAAATAGCATCTTTCCTTTCTAAGTGTTACCAAGCCATAAACTATGATATATGTATGTGTTCCAGGTATTGGAAGTATTTTCCATTTCATTTAATGTCATAGTACAAAATACAGTCCTTAAAAGTTCATCATTTTCAGCCTTCCTTCAGGCCTAACATTAAGAGAACCTAAAGTACATTTTTTTTTCTAGGAGATCCATGAATTTCTAAGTGTTTTCCTTAGTGATTTTATTTCCCAGTAAGCCTCCCAGTTTGAAGCCCAGCTTTCAAAAATTTACTCCCAATATCTAAATGACAGCTTTAAACCACTGTCCCAACCAAGAGTGCTACAGAATCAAGAAACCAAGAGGCATTTAATGGACACTTAGTATTTTATGGTATTATCAATCATAAGTGAAGCTCTGCTTTTTAGGTTTCATGGTTTTCTTCATCACCTAAAAGTATGTTTTCCTAAATAATATTGTTGAAATACAGAAAGGCTTGGTAATTTGTGCTATTAATTATCCATTCTGACAGAACATTTCAAAATATATTTAGGAAGAGCTCGTAATAGGCAAAAAAGGTATGTGAAAAAAAACACAAAAGAATATAAACTATATAAAATAAAAGTAATAAAAGACAGGAAAGAAACATTAAAATATTAACTGCTAATTTTTGAGCAGTGCTAATTTTTGAGCAGTAAGATCAAGCTGGTATTTTCTTTTTATACTTTTTACAAATTTACATGATTTCCATCACAGGGCATATGTTATTTGGAAAGTGGAAAAAAATCATAAATGTTACTTTCAAATTGAATGGAGATGAGGGGACTGTCCAGCAAAAATGTCATGTTTATTTCATCTTTTACTTAACAAGTGCCTTTGGTTCAAATTATCAGAAGCCATTAAGAAATGGAAAACAAAAGTTACAGTCTTTATAATATAATTATGTGGCACATTTTAAAACTTTA
Organism: Neomonachus schauinslandi; assembly: GCF_002201575.2. Classification (NCBI taxonomy): domain Eukaryota; kingdom Metazoa; phylum Chordata; class Mammalia; order Carnivora; family Phocidae; genus Neomonachus; species Neomonachus schauinslandi. The sequence continues at coordinate 106,104,334 of NC_058412.1, forward strand.
ATGCACCATTTCTTTAAAGCTTCAACTAGGGAAATATGGAAAAACTTGGTGAATATGCAAAACATCTTCCTTTGCATAGTATCATAGGCTATGTACTTAATATGTAAATTGAATATAAATTCAATAACAGCTTCTAAGCCTTCAATTAAGATCTTACTAATCAAAATATCATCTGAGGGCACATTATTTGTTTACTGTGATTAAATATTCCTAATAACATTTTATAACCACATTCTAACACAGATTTTTCCCTCTAACATTTACAAAATATTTGATAAACTCTGAAACCAAACTCTGTTCCCCAAATTTCGGAAATATGTTAAGTAGCAAGAAGCAAAGGTCTGGGTGTATCAGAGAAATCAAAATGCTCAGATATCTTTACTAGGAATTCAGTGATAGTTGTAAATAGTCATTTGTTGACAAGCCCATTCTCTCTTGCCCTCTATGAGTAGGCCCTCACCTCATTTGCCAGTAGACAAAACGGACCACAGAGATAAAGCAGAAGATTTAGTTCTGAAAATGATCCTTGTAGTGACTAAACAATTCCAGACCCTGCAAGAATCTTCCTTGATGTTAGATGTCACCATATTTAATTTTAAGTCGAAGGTGATTTTCCATCATGACTTTTTTTACCCTGCTCTATTTTGATATCTAACCTCCTCCAGATGATTGTTATCTGGGTCTGAGGAAAAAAAATACATCATTTTGCTTATTATAAATTCTTCAAATGATCATCGCTATGTGTTCAGCTATTTCTCAAAGCAAACCAGAATTTAAAGATCAAACTTGGATCTAAGACATTGTCGAATTTAGCAAATTCCTTCCACATCCCCTTGCTTTCAATCAACTAGAAAAAGGCATTACAATTAAGACTTAAAGTCACCATTACTTACAAGAAAGTGGTTCGCTGATGTAGACACATGCACTCCGTTTGTCCTCTCTTGCTGTTATTCAAGTATGTCGAAAGTTTTGGATTTGATTCTTGGTTAGATTTGTGTAATATTTGGACAGGGTCTCAGTCAATGCATACTTCCAGATTATCCACCCTGGAACAGCAGAAGCAATGATGAGTCTGTTTTGAGGACCAATGATGTCAGTAAGAATGCCAATAATCCAACCTGAAAGATATAAATAGCAGTAACCAGGTACCCACGCAGACTTCACCAAGAAATAGTTGGGCCTCATTTTATAGAAGGCATGTATCCCTGTGAACTTGTCTGGACAAAAGCTTCTGCAACACAAATACTTTCTTTCTTTTCCCTCTTTCTACCAATTGGGAGGAGATTTCTTCCTGGAGGCAAAAAGTACAGGATCCCATTTAAAAATGAGGTAAACTTGAGGCGGAGCAAGATGGTGGAGGAGTAGGAGACCTGGATTTCATCTGGTCCCAGGAATTCAGCTGGATAGGGATCAAGAACACCAACGAACTCAACAGGAGATCGAGAAAAAGAATAGCAACAACTCTCTGGACAGAAAAGCAACCACTTTCTGGAAGGTAGGACATGCGGAGAAGTGAATCCGAGGCGATATTCGGGAGGATAGACCGCGGGGGAGGGGCCTCCGTCGGCTGCTTCTGGCAAGTGATAGAGCCCCGGAGCACAAAATCGGAACTTTTAGAAGTTGGCTCCACTGAGGGACGTCGCTCCAGTGGCTAAGCGGGGGGTGGAACCCTCGTGGGACAGTGTGGTCTCAGGACCCTCCGGGTCACAGAAAGCCCGGGGGTGCCTGAGTGTGGCAGAGCTCCCAGGTATCGGAGCAGGGAAGCCGGCTGCAGAGACAGAAATGAGGAGCGGGCTCTCAGCTTGGGGTTGCCATAAACCGTGATCCCGGGCACAGTGGGCCACTGGTCCTCCAGCAGGGACCCAACAAGCGGCAGATCCAGGTAGACTCCCCTTCCTCCCCCAGGAGGAGCGGCACGGGAGCGCACCACAGGGATCTGCTGGGTTTGGAGACTCCACACCGAGTCGGGTGCCAGAGGTAGAAACACTGGGTCACAGGCCGGGTGAGCATGGAGTGTGGCCGGAGACCGGGGAGACGGGAGTGATTGACTGCTTTTCTCTGGGGGTGCTCTGAAGAGCAGGGCCGAGTTCTCGGCTCCTCCGGGGTGGAGATTGGGAGGCCGCCATTTGCACTCTCATCCTCCAAAGCTGTACGGAAAGCTTGCAGGGAACAAAAGCTCCTGAGAGCAAACCAAGGAGATTACTTAGCCCAGACCCAGCCAGGGTGGGGCAATGCCGCCTCCGGCAAAGACGTATGGGAACCATGGCAACAGGACCCTCCCCCAGAAGATCAGCGAGAACAGCCAGCCAAGACCAAGTTTACCCATCAATGAGAACAGCAGAACTCCAGCGCTAGGGGAATAATGCACATAGAATCCACGGCTTTTTTACCATGATTCTTCAGTCTTTCAAAGTTAATTTTTTTTAACTGTCTTTTGTTTTTTGTTTTGAATTTTTCTTTTTCCCTTTTTCAACCAACATCTTATCAATCCCTTTTTTAAAAAAATTTTTATTTTTCATTTTTAGAGTCATAATCTATCCCCTCATAGTAGTTACCCATATCTTTGGCATATATATATAAGTTGTTCACTCTTTAAAATTTTGAGATAGTTTCTTCTAACAGATCAAAATATACCCTAAATCTCTAGTGTATGGTTTTGTTCTACTCTCCTGCCTGATCACATTCTCTCCCTTTTTTTTCTTTTTTTTTTTTAAATTCTCTTCTTTCTTTTTTCAACTTATCCATTCCTTTTATAAAATTTTTTATAATTTTCATCTTTACAGTCATATTCCATCCCTTCATCATATCAACCCTTATTTTGTACATGTATAAGTTTTTCTTTCCTTAAAACTTTGGGAGACACTTTCTTCTAACAGACCAAAATACACCCAAAATCTAGTGTGTGGCACTGATCTATGCACAAGCCTGATCATATTTGATCACATTCTGGTTTTTTGTTTTGATCTGTTTTTGTTTTTATCTTTTTCTTTTTCTTTATTCTTTCTTTCCCTTTCTTTTCCACCAGTTTCAGGTCTTTTCTGATTTGTTTAGAGTATATTTTCTGGGGACGTAGTTACCCTGTTAGCATTTTGTTCTCTCATTCATCTATTTTCCTCTGGAGAAAATGACAAGACGGAAAAAATCACCTCAACAAAAAGAACAAGAGGCAGTACTGACTGTCAGGGACCTACTCAATATGGACATTAGTACACTGTCAGACCTAGAGTTCAGAATGATAGTTTTAAAGATACTAGCTGGGCTTGAAAAAAGCATGGAAGTTATTAGAGAAATGCTTTCTGGAGAAATAAAAGAACTAAAATCTAACCAAGTTGAAATCAAAAGGCTATTAATGAGGTGCAATCAAAAATGGGGGCGCTAACTGCTAAGATAAATGAGGCAGAAGAGAGAATTAGTGATATAGAAGACCAAATGATGGAGAATAAAGAAGCTGAGAAAAAGAGAGATAAACAACTACTGGATCACGAGGGCAGAATTCGAGAGATAAGTGATACCATAAGACGAAACAACATTAGAATAATTGGGATCCCAGAAGAAGAAGAAAGAGAGAGAGGGGCAGAAGGTATATTGGAGCAAATTATAGCACAGAACTTCAATAATTCAGGGAAGGAAACATGCATCAAAATCCAGGAGGCACAGAGAACCCCCCTCAACATCAATAAAAATAGGTCAACACCCCGACATCTAATAGTAAAACTTACGGGTCTCACAGACAAAGAGAAAATCCTGAAAGCAGCTCGGGAGAAGAGATATATAACCTACGATGGTAGAAAACATGAGATTGGCAACAGACCTAGCCACAGAGACCTGGCAGGCCAAAAAGGACTGGCAGGATATATTGAAAGCACTAAACGAGAAAAATATGCATCCAAGAATACTATATCCAGCTAGGCTGTCATTGAAAATTGAAGGAGAGATAAAAAGCTTCCAGGACAAACAAAAACTAAAGGAATTTGCAAACACCAAACCAGCCCTACAAGAAATCTTGAAAGGGGTTCTCTAAGCAAAGGGAGTGCCTTAAAGCAACACAGACCAGAAAGGAACACAGACAATATACAGTAACAGTCACCTTACAGGCAATACAATGACACTAAATTCATATCTTTCAATAATTACCCTGAATGTAAATGGGCTCAATGCCCCAATCAAAAGACACAGGCTATCAGATTGGACAAAAAACAAGACTCATTGATATGCTGTCTACAAGAGACTCATTTTAGACCCAAAGACACCTCCAGATTGAAAGTGAGGGCTGGAAAACCATTTACCATGCTAATGGACACCAGAAGAAAGCTGGGGTCGCAATCCTTATATCAGACAAATTAGATTTTAAACCAAAGACTGTAATAACAGATGAGGAAGGACACTATATCCTACTTAAAGGGTCTATCCAACAAGAAGATCTAACAATGGTAAATATCTATGCCCCTAACATGGGAGCAGACAATTATATAAGCCAATTAATAACAAAATCAAAGAAACACATTGACAACAATACAATAGTGGGGGACTTTGACACCCCCCTCACTGAAATGGACAGATCATCTAAGCAACAGATCAACAAGGAAAAAAGACTTTAAATGACACATTGGACCAAATGGACTTCACAGATACATTCAGAACATTCCATCGCAAAGCAACAGAACACACATTCTTCTCTAGTACCCATGGAACATTCTCCAGAATAAATCACATCCTAGGTCACAAATCAGGTCTCAAGCGGTACCAAAAGATTGGGATCATTCCCTGCATACTTTCAGACCACAATGCTTTGAAACTAGAACTCAATCACAAGAGGAAAGTCGGAAAGAACTCAAATACATGGAGGCTAAAGAGCATCCTACTAAGGAATGAATGGGTCAACCAGGAAATTAAAGAAGAATTAAAAAAAATTCATGGAAACCAATGAAAATGAAAACACAACTGTTGAAAATCTTTGGGATGCAGCAAAGGCAGTCCTGAGAGGAAAGTATACAGCAATACAAGCCTTTCTCAAGAAACAAGAAAGGTCTCAAGTACACAACCTAACCCTACACCTAAAGGAGCTGGAGAAAGAACAGCAAATAAAGCCTAAACCCAGCAGGAGAAGAGAAATCATAAAGATCAGAGCAGAAATCAATGAAATAGAAACCAAAAGAACAGTACAACAGATCAACGAAACTAGGAGCTGGTTCTTTGAAAGAATTAACAAGATTGATAAAGCCCTGGCCAGACTTATCAAAAAGAAAAGAGAAATGACTGAAATCAACAAAATCATGAATGAAAGAGGAGAGATCACAACCAACACCAAAGAAATACAGACAATTATAAGAACATATTATGAGCAACACTATGCCAGCAAATTAGATAACCTGGAAGAAATGGATGCATTCCTAGAGATGTATCAAGTACCAAAACTGAACCAGGAAGAAATAGAAAACCTGAACAGACCTATAACCACTAAGGAAATTGAAGCAGTCATCAAAAATCTCCCAAAAAACAAAAGTCCAGGGCCAGATGGCTTCCCAGGGGAATTCTACCAAACATTTCAAGAAGAATTAATACCTATTCTTCTGAAACTGTTCCAAAAAATAGAAATGGAAGGAAAACTTCCAAACTCATTTTATGAGGCCACCATTACCTTGATCCCAAAACCAGACAAACACCCCATCAAAAAGGAGAATTACAGAAAAATATCCTTGATGAACACAGATGCAAAAATTCTCACCAAAATACTAGCCAATAGGATCCAAGAGTACATAAAAAGGATAATTCACCACGACCAAGTGGGATTTATCCCTGGGCTGCAAGGTTGGTTCAACATCTGCAAATCAATCAACGTGATAGAATACATTAATAAAAGAAAGAACAAGAACCATATGGTCCTCTCAATAGATGCAGAAAAAGCATTTGACAAAGTACAGCATCCTTTCTTGATCAAAACTCTGCAGAGTATAGGCATAGAGAGTACATACTTCAATATCATAAAAGCCATCTATGAAAAACCCACAGCAAATATCATTCTCAATGGGGAAAAACTGAGAGCTTTCTGCCTAAGGTCAGGAACGCGGCAGGGATGCCCACTATCACCACTGCTATTCAACACAGTATTAGAAGTCCTAGCCAAAGCAATCAGACAACAAAAAGAAATCAAAGGCATCCGAATAGGCAAAGAAGAATTCAAACTCTCACTCTTTGCAAATGATATGATACTTTATGTGGAAAACCCAAAAGACTCCACCCCAAAACTGCTAGAACTCATACAGGAATTCAGTAAAGTGGCAGGATAGAAAATCATTGCACAGAAGTCAGTGGCATTCCTATACACCAACAAGACAGAAGAAAGAGAAATTAAGGAGTTGATCCCATTTACAATTGCACCCAAAACCATAAGATACCTAGGAATAAATCTAACCAAAGAGGCAAAGGATCTGTACTCAGAAAACTATGAAATACTCATGAAAGAAATTGAGGAAGACACAAAGAAATAGAAAAACGTTCCATGCTCATGGATTGGAAGAACAAATATTGTGAAGATGTCAGTGCTACCTAGAGCAATCTACACATTCAATGCAATCCCTATCAAAATACCATCCACTTTTTTCAAAAAATGGAACAAATCATCCTAAAATTTTTATGGAACCAGAAAAGACTCCGAATAGCCAGAAGAATGTTGAAAAAGAAAAGCAAAGCTGGTGGCATCAAAATTCCGGACTTCCAGCTCTGTTACAAAGCTGTCATCATCAAGACAGTATGGTACTGGCACAAAAACAGACACACAGATCAATGGAACAGAATAGAGAGCCCAGAAATGCACTCTCAACTCTGTGGTCAACTCATCTTCGACAAAGCAAGAAAGAATGTCCAATGGAACAAAGACAGTCTCTTCAACAAATGGTGTTGGGAAAATTGGACAGCCACATGCAGAAGAATGAAACTGGACCATTTCCTTACACCACACACAAAAATAGATTCAAAACAGCTGAAAGACCTCAATGTGAGACAGGTCCATCAACATCCTAATGGAGAACACAGGCAGCAACCTCTTCGACCTCAGCTGCAGCAACTTTTTCCCAGAAACATCGCCGAAGGCAAGGGAAGCAAGGGCAAAAATGAACTATTGGGACCTCATCAAGATAAAAAGCTTTTGCACAGCAAAACAGTCAACAAAACCAAAAGACAACCGACAGAATGGGAGAAGATATTTGCAAATGACATATCAGATAAAGGGCTAATATCCAAAATCTATAAAGAACTTATCAAACTCAACACCCAAAGAACAAATGATCCAATCAAGAAATGCGCAGAAGACATGAACATTTTTCCAAAGAAGACATCCAAATGGCCAAGAGACACCTGAAAAAGTGCTCAACATCGCTCGGCATCAGGGAAATCCAAATCAAAACCTCAAGGAGATATCACCTCACACCTGTCAGAATGGCTAAAATTAAACAAGTCAGGGAATGACAGAAGTTGGCGGGGATGCGGAGAAGGGGAACCCTCCTACACTGTTGGTGGGAATGGAAGCTGGTGCAGCAACCCTGGGAAACAGTATGGAGGTCCTTCAAAAAGTTGAAAATAGAGCTACCATATGATCCAGCAATTGCACTACTGGGTATTTACCCCTAAGATAGAAATGTAGGGATCCAAAGGGGTATGTGCACCCTGATGTTTATAGCAGCAATGTCCACAATAGTCAAACTGTGGAAAGAGCCAAGATGTCCATTGACAGTTGAATGGATAAAGAAGAAGTGGTATATATATACAATGGAATATTATGCAGCCATCAAAAGGAATGAGCTCTTGCCATTTGCAACGACGTGGATGGAACTGGAGGGTATTATGTTGAGTGAAATAAGTCAAACAGAGAAAGACATGTATCATATGACCTCACTGATATGAGGAATTCTTAATCTCAGGAAACAAACTGAGGGTTGCTGGAGTGGTGGGGGGTGGGAGGGATGGGGTGGCTGGGTGATAGACATTGGGGAGGGTATGTGCTATGGTGAGTGCTGTGAATTGTGCAAGACTGTTGAATCACAGATCTGTACCTCTGAAGCAAATAATACATTATATGTTAAAAGAAGAAGAAGAAGAAGATAGCAGGAGGGGAAGAATGAAGGGGGGGAAATCAGAGGGGGAGATGAACCATGAGAGACTATGGACTCTGAAAAACAATCTCAGGGTTCTAGAGGGGAGGGGGTTGGGAGGATGGGTTAGCCTGGTGATGGGTATTAAAGAGGGCACGTTCTGCATGGAGCACTGGGTGTTATATGCAAACAATGAATCATGGAACACTACATCAAAAAAAAATAAAAAATAAAAATAAAACCCCAAAATGCCTGAAAAAAAAAATCTTTAAAAGAAAAAAAAATCACTCATCTCTACCACAAATATTTCTTTGCAAACAAAACAAAAGCTATTTTTTTGTGGCTCAATCATTTTCTGAATGAGAATTTGGATAAAGAAGTATGATATGGGAGGATTCAGGATAAAGAAGTGTGAATGTGAATAGGCCAAAAGTAACCATCAAAACAAATCACCTCGTAGTTATATTATGGAACACTTTTTCAAGAGAAAATGAATGCCATTAATCAAGACCTGTAATTTATAATTTGTGACAATCTAAATAAAACTTTGTCTATTCTCTACGTCTCTACCATTTACTTTCCCAACGTAAAAAAATAGATTGATTAAACAAATTAATAATGTAAACAAAAGAGGAGGTGGGAGGCATTCAGATTTACTTAAGGGAACAAATTGATTCCAAACACATTTACAACTACCCAACAGTGTGTTAATTATAAATGATCCTTATCTATTCATTCAACTAGGTCTAGCAGAGTGTTTATTTGGAACAGCTTAGTAGCCTGCTTGCTATTACTTTAACTACTGGAATATTAAAACTGTATTTCTCTTAAAATAGTCCTAGTATTCCTATGAATATTTTTCATCTTCATACTATCTCATAATCATTCATATTAGGAAGACAAAAGTCTCTAACAAATACGTGCATAATAAGGTATTATCCTGTATGGTAAAGAAGTATTTTCTTTTCTAGAAACGATTCCAGGGGGAAAAAAAGCCAATTCACCTAAATGCATATTCAAGCAGCTCTAATTGTGTTACCTTTGTAATAGGAATACGAAATAGGTTATAAACCAACCTCATCAAGAGCAAAAATAAATCCTTTATGTAAGTGTGTATGAGTGTATGAGAGTTTGTGAGGTGTGTATGAAAGTGTGAGTTTGTGAGATGTATGTGTATGTGTGAGTGTAGAAGAGAGTGTGTGTGGTGTGTGTGTACCTAACTGCAGGATTGTTGTGTTGCCATTCATTTACCAAATATTAAATTGAATGCCTTTGTATATCAGAGATGTTTGAGGTACTTGGGATATTCCACTAAGAAAAAATTATACAAAATTCTTGCACTTAAAGAATTTATGTTCTAGATGGGGGAGACAGACAACAAGCAATAATCATAATTAATAAATGAGTGTTCTGAAATACAGAAAACACAGAGCTAGACATGGGTTATCAATAATGTGAGGAGTGTGGGTGGGGGCAGTTTGCATTTTTAAAAAGTCCAGGTAGACTTCCTTGACAAGCTGGCATCTGAGCAAAGAATGGAAGGCAGTAAGAAATTTCACTATGTGCATATCTGAGTGAAGAGCAATATAGGCAGAGGGAATAGGGAGTGCAAAGAACCCAGTATACTCAAAACATAGCAAGGGGGCCAGCACAGTGACATGAACAAGGAAAAGGAAAGCAGGAAATGGGGTCAGAGGTAAGGGAGTAAGATTGTCTAGAGCCTTGGAGGAGATGGTAAGACTTTGGCTTTTCTCTGAGTTGGACGGGTGAAGTGCCAAGCCACATGGTCTAACTAACAATTAGCACATAAATAAGCTATAGTCATAATTAGTTGTTAATATTGTTATATATTCTATAGTGTCTCCAAGGCAGGATTATTACCCTATTTGATAGATGATTAAATGGAAATACAAAAATTTTTGACTTACAAGCAGTTAAAATGTCAGTTATAGGCAAAACCAAAGCCATAGCCCAACGTCCTACAAGGAGCTTTTCTAGGTGGTAAGGTAAATATAGATCTCACTTTTTTTTTTTTTTTAAAGATTTATTTATTTATTTGAGAGAGTGAGCCAGCACGTGTGAGCGGGGTGAGAGAGAGAGAGAATCTCCAGCAGACTCCCCACCGAGCGCAGTGTCCAACACAGGGCTGGATCCCACCACCCTGAGACCATGACCTGAGCTGAAATCAAGAGTCAGATGCTCAACCAACTAGGCCACCCAGGTGTCCCCTAGATCCCACCTTCTTAAAAATATGACAAGTTGTTGGTCTTAGAGAGAGAGTGAAGTGGGAAGAGGCCTCATGGATGATTAGAACTGCATCTCAGGAAACTACTAACGGCTCATATTCTGAGTGGGATGGGAGGTGAGAGGTTTCTGCAAAATGCTCACACACTTGCTTTCAGAGGAACATGAAGGGATCATTTTTAGAGTTGCCCTGCTAAGACTGTGCCTCCAAACCATGTCCTCATATTTTTGTATTTATTGCCCTTGACATATTGTGATATCTGAGGCCTCACTAATTTATTAAGTCTATAAGGTAATTTTGAGCTTAGACCAGACTAAAGCACAGGGCAAGCTTATCCTCACTCATTTATTGCTTGTCCCATCCTCAGCCTGCAAAGGATGCCCTTCCAAGGGCCTGCATCCCTATGGAGCAGATGTACCCTCAAGAACACTCACTCCCAGTTGACCTCATTCCTCAAATAACCTTGTACCTTGGATCTGAAAGAGAGCTTGAGACCCTCATTGTGTATGTGACAAGTCCAAGCATGTCCACCCTGCCATACTGTGTTTGTCAAAACACTGGTTCTAAAATCACACAGAAGCCACAGCAAGGGGCAAGTCCCTCTCTCTGAGTTGGCCTCCACAGAGAAATGGGACTCTTCACCAACTGGCTGGGAGTCAATGCCAATGAACCCCTTTGACCACAGCTGCTACCAGCTTTAAAAATTAATGAATTCTGTTGTTCTCTCATGTTGGCAAATAACGCAGTCATCCCTTCCTAGCTTTGTAATACCCCACTTAACAGGGTCAAATTAGCTGGCTCTTGCTAAGTCTTCTAAGTAGTAAATTATTCTTTGCCACTTGTTTTCAGAGTTGTTTTAAGAGGCCCATAGGGGCAGGCAAGTCAAAAAATGAGAACTCTTTTACAAACGCTGGCAAACCACCCTCCCCTTGATGTAGAGGAAAAGATCTACAGGTTGTTAAAAGGACCTCCCTCTGGTTAATAGAGTACTGACCTCTGGTCTAAATCAGTGTTGGTGGAAGAAAGAAAATGGGCTTTTGGAGAGGTGAGATAGAGTGGTAAAATACATTTCTTTTTAAATAAATAGAAGTCGTTTCCCTTCTGCATACCCTGGCATGCCACCCTTCTTAGTTATCCGCAGAGATACTAACCACTAGGGTTTTTCATTCTATTGCACCCGCTGTTGCCACCTGCTGGTGACATATCATGATTGACGTACAAGGCATGGTGTTGGGGGTATATTCATGAGAAGCACAAATTGTAAGCTTTAGGCCATAATCAAAAGTTTTCATTCCCTGGGGTCTCAGTCTTCCTTGAGAGAGGAAAAAGAACAGTCCAGAAAGCAAAGGGAAAAGATCCTATTCACACTCAACTTTTGAGAAGTTCTGGTATATTTCATTCCTATCATTCCACCAATACAGGAGATTTAGTTAACCTGCCATTACCTTTCCCTCTACAAGCTATACTGGACATGCATTTCCCTGATCACTGGAGATATAATTTTGTATCTTGCTATGTATCTTGAAGACTATAAGTTTTTAATGTAATGGAACTTGACCTCAAATGGAAGATTGTTTTTCAGTTTTCCCTAAGCAAACCCTCAAGGCAAAAGATAACCTCTTCTGCCTATTTCCAAGGAGCCTGAGGGTGACAAGGTTCTGGTACACCACATCATTTTTAAAATAACCATCAGAAGTGTATGGTACCAACACTCCTGGAAAAACTCAGTAAGCATGTTGTTTGAAGTAAAGCAAATCGATTTTCTTTTAAATTTTTATTATGTTAATCACCATACATTACATCATTAGTTTTTGATGTAGTGTTCCATGATTCATTGTTTGTGCATAACATCCAGTGCTCCATGCAGAGCGTGCCCTCTTTAATACCCATCACCAGGCTAACCCATCTTCCCACCCCCCTCCCCTCTAGAACCCTCAGTTTGTTTTTCGGTGTCCGTCGTCTCTCATGGTTCATCTCCCCCTCCGATTTCCCCCCCTTCATTCTTCCCCTCCTGCTATCTTCTTCTTTTTTTTTCCTTAACATATATTGCATTATTTGTTTCAGAGGTACAGATCTGTGATTCAACAGTCTTGCACAATTCACAGCGCTCACCATAGCACATACCCTCCCCAATGTCTATCACCAAGCCACCCATCCCTCCCACCCCCCCACCACTCCAGCAACCCTCAGTTTGTTTCCTGAGATTAAGAATTCCTCATATCAGTGAGGTCATATGATACATGTCTTTCTCTGTTTGACTTATTTCGCTCAGCATAACACCCTCCAGTTCCATCCAAAAGCAAATCGATTTTTTAAAGGCCCATATTGAGCTGTAATTTGCTATAGAACATGAAATGGAAATACGTTTCCTTAAATTCCTCCACACTAATAAAGAGCCAATATATGGTACATGTTTCTTGGAAATTTAGACACATTAGAAGCCACTGTGCACAGCTATACATGTTCGACTTTTAAATTTATGGTCATACAATAGGAAAGTTTCAAATGAAAGTACACCAGGTATTAGGAAGTTCAAGAGTTAAGGTCCCATAGTAGTCTTAACACATACCCATGGTGTACAAATGCCACATCATAAAGAGGTTTAAAAGGTTTCTTCAGTAGGAATGCCCAATAATGAATAGGCCCAGCATGAACAACTTAATACTTATATGTATTTTGAGTTTTAATTCATAAAGTGAGCTGTGTTTTAATATAGATGTTCATTTTTCATTCCCTTGTCAATGTTGAGAGACCCAAGGCCATGCCCTGCACTCTCTCCAGGTTATCTCATCCAGTTCCACAGCCTGTAAATGCCACCTATATTCTAGAGACTCTTCAATCTATTTCTCCTTTCCTGAGTTCTCCCCAGAACTCCAGACTCACAGCCAATTGCCCACCTGAGAAATAATCAACATCTCAAACATGACATGCCTGAAAGTGAAACTCTTACGTTACCCAAATTTGCCCTTCCCTCTAAATTTCATTTTTGTAAACAGCACAAAAACCCTCCCATTTGCTCAAGTAAAAAATCTGAAAGCTAACTTTGATCAGACTCTTTTCTCTCACTCCTTATACATAATCCATCAGAAATTCTTGCTAAATTAAAATTCTCTAAAATCCTAATATTCTCCATCTCCATTGATATCATCTATGTTAGCCATCTATTTTGGTATAACAAATAATTGCAGAACATAGTGCCATAAAACAAAAGGGATTTATTATATCACATGGTTTGAGGGTCAAGAATCTGGGACAGACTTTGCTGGGTAGTTCTGGCTCAGAGTCTCTCATGAGGTTGCAAACTCATGTGGGCTGCAGCGTTGACCAGGGTTGCAGTCATGTCAACAGGGGAAGGATCTGCTTCCAAGGTCACACAGAAAGTTGTTGGCATGCCTCAGTTCCTTGCTGGCTGCTGGCTAGAGGTTTCAGTTCTCTGCTACGTGAGCTTCTCCCTACGGTAGCTCATAACATGGTAGCCTATTTCTCCCAGAGTGAGAGATCAAGGAAAAGACCAAGATGGAAGCCATAATCTTTTATAACCTAATCTCAGAAGCAACAGAACATCACTTCTGCCGTATTTTACTGGTCATATCGACTAACCCTGATAAAATGTGGGAGGTAGTGACACAACCATGTAAATATCAGGAGAGAATCACTGGAGGCAGATGTGGAAGCTATCATCCTAGTCTAACCCTCCACATTCAACTGCCTGAATGGGGCCTGAAATAGCCTCCTGATCCATGTCCCTGCCTCTCCTCTTGCCATCTCCATTCATTAACCGCTCAGAAGCCAGAAATGAGATCTTGTCATTCTTGTACTTAAAAGCCCTCCAATGGATTTCCCATTTTACATAGAGTGAGGTCCAAACCCTTAACCTGGCCTTACCCACCTATCCAGCTCATTTCCCATCACACCCAGCCACAACAGACAGATTCTCGTTCCTCCAACATACCAGGTTGGGTTCCTTTTCCCTGGGGGAATTCAGATCACAGCTTAAATATCACTTCCAGAAAAGCCAGCCAACACTACTCTAAGATAAAGTACTCATTTAGACACTCCCCTGCCCAACTGTCATTCCTGACCCAGCTCCACACACAAACACAAGTGCACTTCTTACCTGCTAAAAGAATCCTGATTCTTTAAGAGCAGGCAAAGAGATCTTGATCTTAGGAAATACAGGCTCCTCTCATCTACAGGGAATGACACATGATTTTTCTACAGCAGACACGGTAATCCTTTCTTTCAATGATGAAGCAAAAGGGTCTACAACTGTCATGTGGTCCTACACTGAGTAATGAGAGATAGGAGGATATTTATTGGGAGCTTCCCTTCTAAAATAAAAAGAGCAAGCTTGGTGAGAACAGCATCTTTTTCTTCCATTACTACTTTTCTAAATGTAACTACCATAAGGATGTAATATCCAGAACTATGAGATAAGCATAGTTGTGATGCTTATCTTGTGATGTGCACATTGATGTGAGACATCTTGTGATGTGCGACAAACAGCATGATAATGAAAATCTAATATACCAAGAATGACAGAACAAATCAGACTCTGATCTCTGAACCACTACACCATTCTTGGTATACCAACCAACCTCTAGATTCCTTGGCATAAGAAAATCATTACATTCCCTTATCACTTAAGATCCTGTTAGTCATAACTTTTTGTTATATGCAGCAAAAAACATTCCTAATTGATATGTTCACTCACACAGAATCTTCCTGCTAAATGATGATGCCTCACTCATTAGAAATCGTAGACTCTATAATGTAGCATGCACTTAAAAATACCCGATGACAAAGAACCAATAGAAATTACTGAGGTCTATAATTTTCTTGCTAAACTTTCTTGAAGATCTTTAGCAATAACGATGAAGGCTGAAGTATAAAAGTGACTTGTTTTATAAGCATTTCCATGGAAAAGTTTCTTTTAATAAACTGAATAAAAATTAATCTTTAATGAGTCTACTGAAAAATAGTATTAAGTATTTTACCTCAATGATCTGAGCTTGTGAATGATCCGAAAGAGCCAGCATTATTAACCCCATTTCACAGATGAGGAAACTGAGCCTCTGAGAGGTGAATTTATCCAAGGTCATTCAGCTTACAGGACAAATCTGAGACTTGAACCCAGGTCCGCTGACCTGGTGTTCACAGGCTAACTCCAGCACCACACCCAGCCTTGAGCAGGCTGGGTCCATCATCAGCTCTCTATCCAGTAAGTATCTCAGCAAGTGTCTCACTTGGTTGACCCATATATCCACACCTAAGTGCAGCCGGCTCCTTGGCCATCATTTGGCATCTATATCTTAAAGAGTGCACATTAGAGAAAATTAAGATATAGTTGTTACTCACACAGAAGGAATATTTTTAAACCTTCTGAAACTAATTAAATACCTGGCATGACAAGGAGAAAGGCTTGTGCTTTAAAGTTGGGAATTTAATGTCATAGCTGTTGAGGCTCATGATCACTTTTCTTACTCCCTGATGTTTGTCTTGGTCAATACTCAATTTTAGCACAAACCCTTATCCATTAACTGATCTCCCTACTTGTACCCATCCCCCAAACCCCCCTAACTCTTCTCCACATGTAACAGCCAGAGTGATCCTTCTCAAACCTAAGTCAGATTACACCACTCCTCTGCCCAAATTGTCTCATGGCCTCACATGTCAGGGTAAGAGCTGAAGTCCTTACAGTGGCTGACCAGGTCTTCTAAACTACTGCCCCCTTTTGCACTCTGATCTCACTGCCTAAGACTCTTCCCTTTGCTTGTTTCTCTTGGGTAAATTGGCCTTCTTGCTGTTTCTCAAGTAAGCCAAGCACTCTTCTACTCAGGGATTTTGCCTCCATTTATACTGTTCCTTCTACTTAGAAAACTGTTCCTCCAGCTACCTGCATATCTTATTCCTACAATCCGTTATCTCTGCTCAAATGTTTTACCTTTATTGCATACCATGTATAAAACAGTAACACCTCCCCTCCAATACATACACTTCCTCTTCTTTGTGGACTTGTTTTTTTTTTTAAATACTACAATCTGATACAGTATAAAATCTATCTACTTCTTTATTGACTGTCTTCCCCCCACTGTCATATAAGCTCCTCAAAGACAGGGACTTTGTTGAGTGTGTTTTCAGAATTTAAAGCATGCTTGTCATCCAATAGGTACTCGATGAATACTTACCAAATGAATGAATGAACAAATTTATCTTGGGCAGTGAAGTCATATCACTGCTCTGTCATTTAATTTCCTTGTCTATGAAATAAAGGAGTGAAGATCAGAAGGTCTCCTTGTTTTCTCCTTGTTCTCTTATACCACCACATTAACCAAAATGCAGGCCTTCCTCTAGCTGGAGAACCATAGGGATGAGCATCGACCCAGAGCCATGAATGGTTAGTTTTTCTCTGCCTTTCACGTTTTGGCTTCCTGGGTGGCCCTGGGTAAGTCACTTAACTCTTTAATTCTCCATTTATGAAACAAGGCTAACACCTACCTACCACATTAGGGGAGTTGTGAGCATTAATTAATGCTTGTAAAGTGCTCTGGCATTTCTCAATTAAAAGATTCAATTAGAGTAAACTGTTACTAGTACATAAATGAAAATGAAATAACAAGACTGTTCTAGGCACTATAATTCATACATGAATTCCATCTTTAAAAATTAGAAGAACCATCACTTACATTCTAAAACAATCTACAATGTGCTCTACTCAAAAGAAGTTTTTCCAAAATTTTAATCATCTGAAAAGCTCAATTTCAAAGAAGATGTGCTAACTTTTCCTAACCTAGAATGTTCCCTGGTTGTCACATCTAGTTCTATATATGTGACTAAGATTACAGTTCAAAAATTTATCATTAAAGAAAAAAGGAATATATGTTAGCCCACTGCCTACTTTATGTATCTTATCCTTAAAGACCAAAAAGAAAATAAATAAAGCACAAAATATATCAAAGAAAAATGTATTGCAGTTGTTTATATTTGTGAAGACATCTAAGACTATTCAAGAAAAAAGAATACAAAGAGCTATATTTTGAAATACCAGCACTAATACATAGAGCTGAAGCTCTACTGACTGGGTAACTCCAGACAAGCTAAGGCTCTTTACTTAAAGAGCTTTATTATATTAAACTTCACATCATTTTTAATTAACCCTGCCCAAAGAGACTGCTTGCTCACATCTTAGCTGCATTTTAAACAAACCTTTTCCTCAGTTTTATTGCCTTACTACTACCCATGAAAGAGAATGTCATGGCATTGCATGTCCTTCCTTTACTCCTTCTTTCTAAGCTAACTTCCTTCCTTCTCTCTCCTTTTCCTTCCTTTCTTTTCCTAATGGCCATGAAGATCCTTCAAAGTAGATTTCCTCTACCTGTCCGCTATCAGGAACTTGGGTGAATACTTCCTGTTTAAGGACACAACTGGCCTCATGGGATGTAGGGATTAATTGGTGATGCCCACAGAGGACTCAAATTTGGGCATCAAAACACCACTCTAGAAACACCTGTGAATATGTGCATATGGGGTTTGGAGAAGGCCCGTCAAGTGTTTACCAGCTCAACACTCAGGGAAGGGAAATTGAGTGTGAAACTAAACTAATTCACTTATATTTTCATTAGATCCCACCCCTGAATCTCCTGTTTACCCATCCTGTTGAGTTGCTAAGGATAACACAGGTGAAGGATTTTCTAAGTAGTAAAAAATTATGTAAACCTTCTAAATTATTATTATCTATTAAACCTGCTTTTTGGGAAATGGACTTCTTTGGCAACCAGCTTAATATTATGGTTTCTCTTCACAGAAAAATGCATGAAAGCAGAATTGTATATACAATTTCAGGGGTTTGGGGTATCTCTAAGATTCATGAATCCTAGACACTGTAGCCAAAGTGAATCAGGTTAGGAAAACTATCTGAAAAGGCCTACAGATGGACTCCAGTGGTATCATGAATTCCCCATGTCGAAAGATATTCCAAAAACAATTTACTGATCTAGGAGGCTTTTATTCAGTGATTCGTAAATCAGGCAGCATCTAAACTAGCAAATGGAAAGAAGCTCCAAAGAGTTGTTCAAGATGAGAGATTTTTATAAATCAAAGTGAGCAGGATCAAGGAAGTTCTACAGGGCATTTTCTGATTAGCTAAAACAAAGCTGATTTCCTTATATGGAACAAAGAGAAGTCTTGGAACCAGGGCAGGTAACGGGCTAAGCAGGCAAGTACTGATTGCTTGACCTAAGGCGTTCTTCTTCTGGGAGAGCTGATTATAAAAACTTATTTAAGTTTTGGTTTGCTGACATAAGGCCTAGCATAGGCAACTCCATTTTGGGCCTAATCTGGTTACTTTAACATCCAAAATTATGGACATTTTCCTGAGAAAGTCTCCTTAGCTTCCATAATGCTATCACCAGAGTTTGTGACCCACTTGAAATTAAGAATATCTGAGCTAGGGCTCCTTGAAACACTAATTTTGCTTCCCTGGCCACAGTCTGAATTTCTCAAGAAGAGAGGGATGTCTTCATCATCTTTTTATTTGCTTTGTACATAGAGTGTTTAATACAGATTTATGAAATACGTAAGTCAATTAACCATTCAAAAGCCAAGTTGGGGGGGCGTCTGCCTTCGGCTCAGGTCATGATCCCAGAGTCCTGGGATCGAGCCCCGAATCAGGCTCCCTGCTCTGCGGGAAGCCTGCTTCTCCCTCTCCCACTCCCCCTGCTTGTGTTCCCTCTCTCGCTGTGTCTCTCTGTCAAATAAATAAATAAAATCTTAAAAAAAAAAAAAAGCCAAGCTGGTTCACAACAGAATAATTGTTGGCATAAAATAGAGGAGAAACATCAAGCTGAGGCACAGAAAGCTATATACACACAGATAATCTCACTCATTTTATTCCCCAGGTATTTCCCAGGGTAGGCACTTTAGTCATGTGAAGTATATTTTAGACTTTATCAACTTAATAATCAACACTTCGATGTGAAGAAGTGTTATTTATGTAGATCGTGTGGCAGCTTCTCAAACTTTAATGCGCTTACGATTCACCTAAGGATGTTCTAAAAATGTTGGTTCTGATTCAGCAGGCTGGCATGAGGGCCTGAGATCTGCATTTCAAGCAAGCTCCCAGGTGATGCTGATGTGACCAGTTTGTAGACAGCACTTGGAAAAGCAAAGACACAGGGAACAGAGGAAATGGACGTTAAGGATTCTATTCTCTACTTACCCGTTCACTACCTTTGGGACAGATATAATGGCCACTTGAGGATGAATTTAAGGTAAGGAAAATGTCCCTAACAAGGCAAATGAATAGACTCTCATGCAGAAATGCAAGAATCACCTCCACAATCCAGCTGAAAGCAATATTAGATTAATTGTAAAGTGAGACATTGATGGGATTTTCCCATTCTCCACCTAATTATATTGGTATAGAATTAGCAAACATATTTCACTTGTATTTAGGTTTTTATTGACCAGAAACACAAAGGCTATTTATTTAAACATTTATCAAATGTGATCAGATTGTCAGGGAATTTAAAAGTTCTTACCCAAAATAAGAATTTCAGGGCAGAATTTTATATACATTATTTAGCAATGAGTTGTCCTTTCTCTTTTTCCTTTCAGCCCTGGGCCATTTTGCCTTGTCTTCTCACCCCAGAAAATTACTAGGTGAGGTTCTATTACCCTCAACTTTCTCTTTATGGTTTCTCAATGTTCCTGAAATACATTTACCAAGGGAAAGTGTTCATTTTCGTCTTAAGTACTTGTAACTCCCTACATAACTTGTCAAAATTTTTGAAAGGGTGGATTTTAAAAGCTTCATACTCTTGTTTCAAGTAACAGGTTAATGGGCCTTAATAAAACCAGAGTTTCAGGGGTTTTTTCCTACTCGTAGGATCTTTTATTGAAAAGAAATTCCAAAGGTTCCCTATCCTCTTTACCTATGGTGAATTTCTTTCCCACTGTACTTTAAATTGCCAACAGTTTATTTCAAGTGGAATAAAAATTTTAATTTTCCTAATGAGAGTGTTAACCCCAAAGGCATTCTTATATATTGACCCATTTTCTTCCAAAGGAGTTTTGGAATGGGTCAAGTCTTCGTGTTAGAGAAGGAAGACAGAGTAACATAACAATGTAGCAGTCAGGAAAAAGCACTAGATGAAGAGTTAGAAATCCTAATATCTAGCCCCAGCCCTATTTTGGAGTAGTCACACACATACAGAAGCAGCTACCCCTGTGAGCCTCTGTGAATGGTAGCAGTAGTCTGGAGTTAACATGAACTCTGGTTGAAACCTTGGTTCAAGCTCCTACTCTGACCCAGAGACTAGATTTCTTTCTCCTCTCTGACTTCAGCTTCTTCCTCAGTATAAAGGGTGTATTGTGCTAGTTGGTCACTGTTGATGGTTACAGCTCTAAATGCTGCTTCTAGTGGAATCCACCTAGGGGCAATCAGAAAATCTAAATCAGCAAGACCAACTCAATGCTCAGTGGGTACCTACCCATAAGAAAGGTGTGGGGAGCTTTAGTTCTGTTACCCACTTTTATCAATTATCAGATGACAGGGCTGCTGATAAATTCTGCAGCACGTGTTCCAATGCTTGTCTGATAGCTATAGAAAATCAGAAACAAATAAAACACTCTTGCATCTTAAATTGCTTAAATTGAGTTTGCAGAAAAATAGAGGACAAAGAGATTATTCAGAATTTATACTGATGTTTTATCTCTGGCAGACCATGTTAGAAATCTGTTGCTGTTTTCCTTCTGTGGAATGAATAAGCCAAATGTAAACACCTGGTATCAGCACATCAAGAATGAAACACTATTATCTTGATGCAGTTATCTAACTTGTGTCCATTTTGTCTCAAAAAAGGGGTGGCATCCTTACTTATAAGATAAACTATAAGGTAAATTATAAGGTAAACAGTAATAAAATGATGCTCATAGTCTTTCATGGTTTGTTTCAGGTAAAAAAAAATTTCCTCAATTCCCGTTAAGTCCATCAGAAAGACTCTGCTCCATATCCTCTTTAAAAAAGTTAGTTTGATATCCGTACAAACCAAATGAGTATTTTATTTTCACAAAACCCTCTTGAATTCCAAATAATCAAATTTGTTTGTAAACAATAACCCAAGTTCATAGCTTGGTAGACTGTAGAGGAATAAACAGATTTGTGTGTGTGTGTGTGTGTGTGTGTGTGTGTGTGTGTTTGTATATGATCAGTCTATGCATAAATCTGAGGGGAAAAATGCCCCTAATCTAAATGCAAGTAAAATTTATTATTTTGATGATGAGAAAACCATTTAGCATAATAAAGATAAGCCCCAACATTGTAAATTTTTGTTCCAGTATCATGAAGATAAATATTTCTTTTTGCTAAAACCACACATTGCTACAATGTAACTGTAATGGAGGAGGCTTTTCAACAAGTCTCTTTCTACAGTGCTTAACTTTATTATCCTGTTACAGTATATTGGGCACAAGGGGGCACTGAAGGAGTGAACAATTCCATCTACCATACTGGAACTGCGACACCTAAGTGCTCACCTTTCACTCTGTCACCTTGTAGCATTACCTTCTTTCTTCCTTCCTTTTCTTTCTTTTTCTTTTTTAATATGTCTAGCTACTCTGGTCACATGAGGGAAAATTCATCCAGCCCTTGGACAACACCATCTTGAATGGCCTTTTCTAAGAGTATACCTGTCATAACATCATGAAACAGCATCATGTTTCACTAAAATGCCAAACATCTGTGGCAAGAGTCTACCAGTTCCCTACTCAATATTCATAATACCCTTCCTTCTTACTAATAAAATCCCTATGTTGTTGGAGGCAGCTACAAACTACATTTCCCAGTGGCCCTAGAAGAACAGTGTGGATAATGAAATGGAGGAAGAAGTCCTTGTTGTGTGACACATCTGGGAGAATTATCCAAAGTGGTATCCAAACTGGTAAGAGTCCTTTTCTCCTTACTCTTTCTTCCTGCCTAGAGAGTGAATGCCACAGCTCATGCTATGGCAGCTATCAATTTTGAAAAGATGGTGGAACAGAAAGAAAGAATAAGCCTATGATCTTGGTAGGGCTACAGAATTTTCACTACATCCCTGCACTGTCTCCTTCCAAACGTCATGTTATGAGAAAGAAAGGAAAAAGTTCTTATCTGGTTCAACTCCCTATGCTTTGGGTCTCTGAAGCTTTAAAATAAAAGTATTTGAAAACTGCAATTCCCAAATGATACATCATCCTAAAAGTATCATGATTAGCAACAGAGATTATTCAGTTATATAGAGCAAAGGAAAAATTTCACTGAGCTTCCATCCAGTCCCATGAAAAATAATGCATGACTATGAAAAGGCATGAACTAAATGTATTTTTAAACATCTTTTTAATCTAATTGAACAAATAAAATATCAACTAGTATTCCACAGAGTAAAGTCTTATCCTGATCACAATAAATTCCAATTCTCCCCTAAATTACTGTTGTGCAAAGGCAACCGCCTCTGTTACATCATCCACTGGACGCCACACTGGACACCCCAATGGGAAGAGCTGCAGGGTCAGTGCAAAACTTTGTCCATCTCCATCACTCACTGGAATGGACAGACAGAGGCACTTTCAACAATCTCTCCTCTCAGCACCCTGGTCAGCGGCCTCACCCTAAACTCCCACTGCTCCCAGCACCCTTAGTTCTCACAATAACCTCACCAGAGGCCCTGTCTTCAATCCTGCTGGTAAAAGAATGCTGGAGAAACCAAATATCCAAAAGCAGCTTCTTCTAAAGAAATATCCTGGGCTTCTGAGTCTATTTTTCCCATGAAGAAAAGAAATTATTTTTATCACATTAGTTAATTGAAATTTTAAACTCCCCTACCATTTGTACTGTTATTTCCCAAGTTATGTCAGTGGGTGGAAAATACAGTCTAGATTTTTTTTTAAATAAGTGTAAATATTTTTAAAATGTGATTCTTTGAATTATCAAAGTTTCATGATGTTATTTTACTTCTAGACAGTCTAGTCAAAGGACACTTATTGCAAAATAATAGTCACTGTTTTACAGAATAAAGGACGAGGATGAAGCTCTACTTATTAGACGAGTTCCAAAGAAATGTCTTATTCTACAGAAAAATGATAGTGCTTAGAATTATAGGCCATAATATTATTTTGATAGAGTTTGCATCATTTAAAAAAAAAAATCATCTTTAAGCCAAAAACGTCTTGCTACTTTGAAAGGAAATCACATGGCTTATGGGAAATAAATCCTACCCTACTATGATTCCTTTAAATGGGTAGTAGATTTATATTATCTAACTCAAATGAGTTCAGGGACAAAATCTTTTAAATTGCAGATCTTAAACACAAAGAATTGGTTTTTAATCAAAAAGATAACTTAAAGACCGGGCAGGCTATATTAAATAAGGTTATAAAATTTCAGTCTGGGGGAGTGCTTTTAAAGTAAAAGTGACAGCCGCCAGTCATAGAAAACGGCCAAGCAGGAGCTGATCTACTCACTAGAGACGCTTTTACCTGTTTTAGTCTCCTAAGTTTGCAACTCAGACTTCAAACCTTGATAGTAACTATGAACAGTTTCAGTACTGAGTTTTTTTTAATATTAAACCAAAAATATACATGTATACATTATAAAGAATAACATAAATATTTTCACATTAAAAGTATTTGTACATCTGTTCCAACTAACTTAAACATCTATTTGTTGTTTTCAGCTGAAGAACTGGAATTAAGGCATTTTCAGCAATTAGTACACAAAGGCACAGGTGAAGGCAGATGTCACGACCAACAACTCTTTCTTCAATTCCCCATACTTATTCCATTACGCTCTGGCTATTCACTGTATAGTCTGTAGACCAACAGCAGCAGCATGACTCAGGAAATTGGAAATTCAGAATTTCAGGTCCCACCTCAGACCTTCCAAATCTACATGATCCCTCAGGGATTCATAGGCTCACTGGTTTGAGAAGCACTATTTCAGGCTATACTGCCACCTCACTGAAACACCACTCTTTGGAAGAAGTTGAATGATACTGCAACCAGAATGTCTTACCTCTCTGAGCATGCATGTTACAAAAACTCAAATTAACATTAGAAGTGTAAGTTTACACCACCTGCAAATTTAACTCAGCTATTGACTTCGAAACCTCACCCTCTGTAAAATGAGACTCTACCATTTCTCTTAACCCGCATGAGCAAGCAATCAATTAACATAAATTAATTTGGAGATGCTTAATATTAAAACAGAAAGAAAGAAACCAGCAAACAAGAAGACCACATTAGTCTCTCCATCCATTCCTCTTTCACTGCTAGGTATGTGTTAGAACACAAGACGGTTTGGCTGTCCAGTGGTCTGCATAAAGATTCTTCTTTAATTTCTTCTTTTGGTCTGATTTGGTTGTTGTTTAATTTTAGCTTTAGTGAAAATCATTGTCACATTAAACACACATGCACCCATATTCTTGAGGCATGAGGTAAGAGATCTGCAATGGCCAATTTTACCATTCTCTATTTTTACTTTAAATACAAGCTTGAGAACCTATTCTCATGTAAGCTGTTATCCACTTACGTTTTTGGAAAAGTATATAAATACCTGTTAAGTTCACCATTGCTTGCTTATTACATGTCTTGTCCTAGATGGATCTGTGTCACTGAGCAATAGTTTAGAAACATTTAAGCAATAATTAAGCCCCATGAGAGATGGCACTAATGCATTAATCATATAACTAATCATATAACTCAGATGTGGTAGGAAAATGAGTATGAATGTTTAAGTAGTTATTATCTAGGTTGGAGAGGAGGCGGGGATGTTAAGGAAGAAAGAAAAAAAGAATGGGTGTGAGAAGGAAACATCACTGGAATGCTGAAATTGCAAATGAAACCCACAGAAGTCAGGAAATTCAAGAATTAAGGCTCCCCCTGCTCCCTTAATTCTGCCCCTGGTATTGGGCAAACACATTGTGTATATATCTTTCATTACCAGATCCCATAACACTTAGCAACAGAGCCCACTTAGGATGGTGATGAAGAAGCATATGGCTCCTTATGAAATGAGGCTTTAAATACATCGAAAGGTTAACAACTAGTATAACAAGGTACTTTTTCCTATAAAAATTTAATGTTAATTATAAAATCGGATAACATTGTTACGGCGTGAAATATGAAATATACAAGGCAGCACTCCCCTGGGGCATAGTTGATGTGCACCATGCTCATGATGGAATTTTCCCAGTGTACAGACCTGGAAATAACTTTTTTTCCCTGGAAAATATATGAAAATTAGCTAATGTAGCAAAATTTCAGAATCTCTACTTTGATTTAAACAAGAGGAGTAAATTTCTGAGGCTGCAAACTATAGTTAACAATATACTAATAAATCAATGTGGTCCAAGAGATGGAAAGTAACAGATGATTCTTCCCTCCCTCGCCCCTCCCAAAAAAAATCATTTATGGCTGGTTTGCTGTTCTCTCCCTTCAGATTTACTGTCCTAGTGATGTTTTTTTCTTGACAAATGTTTCTTGCCTCTCTGAATGTATTCAAGGTAGAAAAAACATCTCAGCAGGGTGCCTACTTGAAGATCAAAACCGAAGCAGTATAGAATAAAAAGATGCACAAATCATTTGAAAATCCCCCCGCACCCCATGAAGATACAGTAAACAATGAAGAATGAACTTTGTAGAGATATCAGTTTTAGTGATTCTTAAAGGCACTGTTAAAAGTTTTCATGAGTAAATTAACCATTCCAGGAGTGGCTATATAATTTGTATGGCCCAGTGCAAAATGAAAATATGGGGCCTTTGTTAAAAATTCAAAATAGTGACAGTAGAGCATGTAACCAAGGGCCAGAACGTCTAAGGATGGGGCTCCAGAAGAACATACACCCTGATCCCTTCTTTGATTAAACCAACTTCTCCACATTTTTTATGGCACTTACCACTTTCTACTACTCTTAGTCTTTTGTGCCTCATCCTTAATTCTCCCACTAGCCTATAAATTCCTGTAGGCAGAGACTCTAGAAAGAACATGGGCCCTGGAATCAGGTAAATCTGCCTTAATTTATTTATTGTATGTTATATATACATTATTTCTTATTTGTTGTATGAATCTTAATTGCATTATGTAATTTCTGAGACTCAGTCTTCTCATCTGTAGAATGGACATAATGGCAATACCTTCAAGACATGATTGTTGTGAGGATAAAACAAGATAATTCATAGTGTGACTACTTAAAAATGGTGAGTATTCGTATTATTGCACTATAAGGTTGTTGTGAGAATTACAGTGAGATAATAAAAAGAACTTCACAATGTTTAATGATATGGGGTTGGTTAAAAATAGTATGATAAAATTCATACAGTGGTGTCCTGCTTTGCTGAGATGGATCTCCACATTTGCTCAGAGCATTCAATCACAGCACGACATAAAGAATGGTGCACGACTGTCAGCATCTGAAAGCTGGTTAGAAACGCAAATTCTCAGACACCCAGCCCAGACCAACTAAATCAAGAAATCTGAGGGTGGCGCCTGGTCATCTGGAGTGTACCAAGTCCTCCAGGTGATTCTGATATGCTCTCAAGTTTGAGAACCACTGAGCTAGATCTGTGAATTGATGAAGAAAGTCTTCTAAGCTACATTTTTATTAAATTACAAAGCAAGGTGCAGAGAGCTCCCAAATTGATTTCAAGCCCACAGATTTTCCAGAACTGAGGCCCATTTCTCCACCCTGGCAGATATTAATGAAAGTGTTCCCCTTGGGACAGCTAGGTGGCTCAGGTGGTTAAGCGTCTGGATTCAGCTCAGGTCATGATACCAGGGTCCTGGGATAGAGTCCCATATTGGGCTCCTTGCTTAGCAGGAAACCTGCTTCCCCCTCTCCCTGCCTGCTGCTCCCCCTGCTTGTGCTTGCTCTCTCTCTCTCAAATAATAAATAAATAAAATATTTAAAAAAAAGAAAGTGTTCCTCTGGCCAATGTTGGAGGAATCACACTCACTCCTACAACTTACACCCATTTTGCTTCTGGGAAGAAGGTCTCATAGAGATTTTTCCTTTTTTTGACTTTTGTACTGTATATATATATATAAATCTCTTCTCATGTGGTTCTTTAAAAATACACCTATTTGGGGCGCCTGGGTGGCTCAGTTGTTAAGCGTCTGCCTTCGGCTCAGGTCATGATCCCAGAGTCCTGGGATCAAGCCCCGTATCAGGCTCCCTGCTCAGCAGGAAGCCTGCTTCTCCCTCTCCCTCTGCCGCTCCCCCTGCTTGTGTTTCCTCTCTTGCTGTGTCTCTCTCTGTCAAATAAATAAATAAAATCTTAAAAAAAATACAGCTATTTATTTTATAATGAACAAAGTAAATAAACGTAACCTAAATGTGGGGAAAAAAAAAAAAAAAAACTAGAATGAAGCTAGAATAAAAGGTATTTGAAAGTCAGGCCAAGTAGTGAAGGCTGTTCCTCTAGAAGCAGAGAACTAACCCTAATCTGTGGACTTCCAACCAATGGAGTTGAGCAAACCCTCCTTGCCTGGGGAAATCCTGACAGCAGGGCCTCTAATTTCATGAAATAAGCCAGGTCGACCTCAAAAACTGTTGGCAAGGAAATTACACAGGACGAGGGCACTTCACACAATTCTCTCTTTGGTTTTCATTCTTTTAGGGTTAGTTTCCATGGAAATCTGCACCTGCCAGTTCCCTGGGGTCTCTAAGCCTGAGGACTCAAAGGAAACAGGGAACAGAAAAGTGGGAACAATGCAGATTTTACAGGCTTCTTTCACTCTGCATTTTTGCTTATGAGGTTCTCAGAAGACTGTGAGGCTGCGAAGAAATTCCACTTGTAATATCCCCTTTATTTACCACTCTCTTGCTTTCTGGAACCTTGAAAATGTAAGATAGTAAGGCTTCAGTGCATAGTTATTTTGTATACAGATATGAAATGGGGTCAAATGCCAGGAACAGCATTGTTTTCAGAATGTTTTGGTAATGATAAGAATCCTTTATATTTACAGGGAGAAATACTTACCCAAAGAACCCAGGGCCCTTTAAATCTTTAAAATTTGCCTTGAGCCAGAGAAGTAAGAGCACATATTTTTACTATTTTGAATCCAAAGTGTTAGAGTCACTAAGACAGGTGGTCACCAGCTGGGAAGAAGTGAGCTCAGTCAGGTGACCTCTAAGAACCCTTTCAGAGTAAGAACGTGTGACAACTGTAGTTACAGACCAGAATCATTTTTGCTGGCCCACATATGAAGCTCAGTCCTGATCAGCTCATGGCTCTGTGCCCTCCCTCTCCTCCCACAAGGAATTTAGGTTGAGAAAGGATTACATGCAGTTCTCCCCTGACTGGGAGGGGACAACAAGCTCTTTCACAGACATCAGTCAACAGTGATTGAGCTTTGACTAGAGACTGGGGGGGGGGGGAGGTGATGACAAATAAATAAAAGAAACAAGTACCTAAAGCAGCTTACACCTTTTTAGGAATAGACAGTATATAATGCACCTACCATTGTCAAAGGGCAGGGTACTTGTGCTAATCCTTGCTCCGCAAATTAGCCTTGTTTCTGGGACACTATTTCAACATTAACCAAGAAGTTCAAGGCAAGGCTGTTGTTTTTTGTTTTGTTTTTTGTTTTTAGTTTTTGGTATACGTACTTTTATATTTGGTTTGCTTGCTTTGCTTGTTGGTTGGTTTTGGTTTTACCTAGAGTATTTTCTTTACAGTTTTAGTTTACTGTAGTATAACCTACATACCATAAACTTCCCATTTTAAGTACTTCTACAAATTATAGTGTATTTATAGCATTATACAACCATCCCCACAATCCAGTGTTAGAACATTCCATCACCCAAAAAGATCCCTCAGGCCCATCTGCAGTCAGTCTCTACTGCAGACAACCTCTGAACTGCTTTCTGTCTCCACAGATTTCCCTTTACTGGACATTTCATATAAAATACATGATTTGGGGGCGCCTGGGTGGCTCAGTCGGTTAAGCGACTGCCTTCGGCTCAGGTCATGATCCTGGGGTCCCGGGATCGAGTCCCACATCAGGCTCCCTGCTCGGCGGGGAGTCTGCTTCTCCCTCTCCCCCTCCCCCTGCTTGTGTTCCCTCTCTCGCTATGTCTCTCTCTGTCAAATAAATAAATAAAATCTTTAAAAAAAAAAAAAAATACATGATTTGGGCACCTGGGTGGCTCAGTCGGTTAGGCATCTGCCTTCGGCTCACATCATGATCCCAGAGTCCTAGGACTGAGTTCCGTATCCGGGGCAGAGAGGCTGCTTCTCCCTCTGCCTCTGCCTCTCTGTCTCTCATGAATAAGTAAATAAAATCTTAAAAAAATATATGATTCATATACTGGGAATCATATATATTGTTTGTTGCCTCTGGCTTCTTTCATTTTGCATGTTTTACAAATTCACCCATGTTATAGAATGCATCAGTTGTTTGTTTTATTGCTGAATAGTATTCCATTGTATGAATATACCACATTTTGTTTATCCATTCATTAGTTGATGGGCACTTGGAGAGTTTCCACTTTGGGGCTATTACGCATAAAGCTACTACATTCATAATAAAAGTCTTTGGGAGAACATATGTTTTCTTTTCTCTTGGGTAGATACTTACGAGTGGAATTACTGGGTTGTATGGTAAATTTATGTTTAACTTTTTAAGAAACAGTCAAATTATTTCCAAAGTGTCTGCACCAGTTTACATTCTCATCAGCAATGTCTGAGCATTCCAGTTTTTCTACATCCTTGCCAATATTTGCTATAGTCTGCTTTTTTTATTATAGTCTTTCCAGTGGTATCTCATTGTGGTTTTAATTTGAATTTCCTAAAGGAGTAACGATAGTGAATATCTTTTCATGTGCTAATACACTATTTGTATAACTTCTTGGTAAAATACCTATTCAAATAATTTTTCATTTTCTTAAATGAGGATGTTACTCTCAGTACAATTGACCCTTGAACAACATAGGGGTTAGGGACACCAACCCCCCCTTGACATCAAAAATCCACGTATAAATTTTGACTCCCCTCCCTAAAGACTTAGTCTACTGTTAGCCAGAAGACTTATGATAACACAGCCAATTAACACATATTTTGTATAACACTATTCTTATGATAAAGCCAAAGAAAAGAAAATATTAAGAAAATCATAAAAGAAAATATATTTATAGTACTGTAAAAAATCCATGTGTAAGTGAACCTGTGCAGTTCAAACCCATGTTATTCAAGGGTCATCTGCATTGAACTGTAAGAGCTCTTTATATGTAATGAATATAGACCCTTTATCAGCTATGATTTGCAAATATTTTCATCCAGTTTGTGACCTGTTTTTTATTTTCTTAACGGTGTCTTTGGAGGTGCAAAAGATTAATTTAGATGAAGCCCACATAAATTTATGAAATTTTATGAATCTCAATTTTGGTTTCATATCTAAGAATCATCTGCCTATCCCAAGGTCATGAACATTTTCTCTTATGTTTTCTTCTAGAAGTTTTATAATTTTTTACATTTAGATGGTGTGTTACATTAATTAATCTTCAGGTATAAAACCAACTTTGCTTTCCTAGGACAAACGGTACTTGGCCATGATGTATAATCTGTTACATATGCTGCTGGATTTGGTAAGCTAAGTTGTCCGATTTGTTGACATCAAATTCTCCATAATATTACCTTCTAAGCCCTTTAAATTCTTCAGAGTTAGCACAAAACTCCCCTTTTTTCATTTCTGATTTTGATAGTGTCTGGAGGGGGCGGGGTGTCACACTAACTAATTGTCAATTTTGTTGACTTTTCAACTTTTGGCTTCATTAACACTCTATACTGCTCTTCTGTTTTCCATTTCATTGATTTTCACTTCAATCTTTATTGTTTACATTATTCTGCTTGCTTTGCATTTAGTTTGTTCTTCTTTTCCTAGTTTCTTAAGGCAAAAAGCTAGGTTATTTTTTTTTTTTTAAAGATTTTTATTTATTTATTTGAGAGAGAGAGAATGAGAGACAGAGAGCATGAGAGGGAGGAGGGTCAGAGGGAGAAGCAGACTCCCTGCCGAGCAGGGAGCCCGATGCGGGACTTGATCCAGGGACTCCAGGATCATGACCTGAGCCGAAGGCAGTCGCTCAACCAACTGAGCCACCCAGGCGCCCCAAAGCTAGGTTATTGATTTGAGATCTTTCTTCACTTCCAATGCAGGTGTTTAAAACTAAGTTTTCTTTAATCTGCTTTGGCTGCTTCCCACAAATTTTGATATGCCATGCTTTTATTCAGTTTAAAATATTTTCTGATTTCCATGTGATTTCTTTTTTGATCATGGATTATTTGAAATGTATTAATTTCCAAATTGAGGATTTCCTAAATTTGTTTCTGTTGTTGCTTTCTAATTTAATCGTGTTATGGTCTGAGGACATAACTGAATGATTTCAATCCTTTTAAATTAGTGAGTCTTATTTATGGCCTAACATACAGTCTACCCTGGAAAATGTTCTATGTGTGCTACTGTTGGGTTAAGTATCCCACAGGGTGTCGGTCCGTATTGGTTGACAGTATTATTTAAGTCTTCTGAATGTTTCTTAATTTCTATCATATAAAATACCATTTAATAAATTATTGAGAATAGGCTTTGATGTTTTCAACTGTTATTATTGAGTGGTCTATTTCTTCTTTCAATTCTTTTTATTTTTGCTTCATATATTTTGGGGATCTGTTATTAGGTGTTTACACTTTGATAAGTATTATATCTTCCTGACTAATGGGCCCTTTTACATTATTAAATACTCTTCTTTGTCTCTAGTAACATATGTTGTCTTAAAGCCTCTTTTTTCTCATAATTGTAGAGCCATTCCAACTTGCTTAAGGTTATCGTTTACATGGTACATCACTATCATGCTTTTAATTTTTACCTGTTTGGATCGTAACTGTCACTCTTATAGACAGCACATAGCTTGAACTTGAAGTTTTATCCAGTCTGACAATCTCTGCCTTTGACTAGAGTTTTCAATTCATTCACATTTAACATAGTTATTGATATGGTTTCATTCACATCTGCCACTTCGCTTTTTTGTTTTCTCTGTTTCATGCCTCCCTTGTTTATCTGTTTGTCTGCTACTACTCTCTGTGGGAGTAAACAGGTATTTTACAATGCACAATTTTAATTATTTTGTTAGTTTTTTCTTAAATATTTTGTGGGGTTTTTTTTAGTGGTTGATTTAGGACTTGCACTGCAAGTTCTTAGATTATTATGACCTACTTCAGATTAATACTTACTTAATTCTTATAAAATATAGGAACTTATTCCAGTATAGCTCCATTTCTTCCTCCTTCTTTTTTGCTATTATTTTCATATATATTACATCTTTACCTGTTACAAGCTCAGTAATGCAGTTTTATAAGTATTGTTTTATGCAATCTCATATATTTTCAAGCAGTTAAAAGAAGAAAAAAGAGAAAATATTTATGCAGTCTTATGTATTTACCTGTATATTTATTTCTTGCAATGTTATTTCTTCATGTGGATTCT
Source organism: Neomonachus schauinslandi (assembly GCF_002201575.2). Lineage (NCBI taxonomy): Eukaryota > Metazoa > Chordata > Mammalia > Carnivora > Phocidae > Neomonachus > Neomonachus schauinslandi. The sequence goes on from NC_058412.1 coordinate 106,137,176, forward strand.
ACGTACCATCTAGTAAAATTTCTTTTCAACCTAAAGGAATACCTTTAGTATTTGTTATAAGACAGGTCTGCTAGCAACAAACTCACTCATTTTTTAATCTGGGAATGTCTTTCTTTTTGAAAAGTCAATTTTGAAGGATAAATTTAATGGATTTAGAATTCTTGGAATGTCTTGAAGGATAATTTTAGTGGATTTATATATCTTGGTTGACAGTCATATTCTTTCAATATTTTGAATATGTCATACCACTGCATTCTGGTTTCTTTTGTTTTGAATAAGAAGTCAGCTGTTAATCATAGTGTCGTTCTCTTATATATGATGAATCATTTTTCCTTTCTTCTTTTCAAGATTTTCTTTGTCTTTGGTTTTTAGCAATTTGACTACAAAGTATCCAGGTGTGACTCTCTTGGCACCTATCATACTAGGAAGTCACTGAGTGTTGGATCTGTAGATTCATTTTTATTATTTTCATTATTTTAAAAGATTTATTTATTTATTTTAGGCAGGGAGGGGAGAGGGAGAGAGAGAACCCTGAAGCAGGCTCCCTGCTGAGCTCGGAGCCCAACGCAGGGCTCCATCCCAGGACCCTGAGAGCATGACCTGAGCCGAAATCAATAGTTGGACACTTAACAAACTGAGCCACCCAGGTGCCCCTGTAGATTAGTTTTTAGTCAGATCTGGAAAGTATTTGGCCATTATGTCTTCAAATATTTTTTTCTGATATTTTCTTTCTCCCCTCTTCTCTGAGACTCCCAATTTGTGTATGTTAGTATGATTGATAGTACCCCATAAGTCTCTGAGGCTCTCCTCATTTTTCTTTTTTTTTTCCTTTATCTTCTCCTGCTTGAACAAATTGTACTGATCTATCTTCAAATTTGCTGATTCTTTCTTCTGCAATCTCAAATATGCTGTAGAGCCCCTATAATGATTCCTCACTTCATTTATTTTACTTTTTTATATATAGAATTTCCATTTATTTTGTATAATTTATATCTCTATTAAGAATCTCTATTTAATTAATCATTATCATCATATTGTTCCTTCATTGCTTGATAGTTACCTTTAGTTGTTTGAACATATTTATAATAGCTGCTTTGAAGTCTTTGTCGACTGAGTCCAACAACTGGACTCCTCAGAGATAATAGCTATTGGCTTTTTTCTTCCTGAATATGGGTGATACTTTACTATTTCTTTGTATAACATCTGGCATTCATTGTACGTACTTTTTGCTGTTATTATTGAAAACTGAACACTTTGTTGAAAATTGGACATTTCAGATAATGTGGCAACTTAAGATTTCTATTTTTTCCTCCTGGGCACTATTATTGTTGCTGCTTTTTTTAAGTGTTTAGTCATTTGCCTGAACTAATTCTACAGAGTCTGCCTCCCTCACAGTGTGTAACCACTAATGTCCTTGCTCTGGTATTTTCTTTATTCTTGCTTTGTTAAGCCTGACTTCCTCAGGGTTTGCCCTTGTATTAGCATAGCTTATGGTCAACCAAGGATTGGTCAGAGGTTGTACTCAAACACTTTGAACCAGTCTACCATTTTAAGATAGAGCTATGTGTAGGCTGGGAAGTGCATTTAAACTTCAGGTGGTTTACAGAACTGTCTTGACTTTAACTTTCTGTGTGTGCAAAGACTCACAATCAGCCAGGATGAATATATAGCCAGGGATCTGTCCAGTCTCTACTGAATATGTGCATAGCCTAATCACGTACACAGCCTTCCAGATGACCAGAGAGATTTTGGAGCTTATCAAGGCCCACTATGGCTATCTCATTCCCTGGCTCTCCCTGCTAAAATGTTTTCTCCAACCAGAATCACGGCTTTAAGCTAGTTGCAATGTTGGCCTTCCTTCTTTGTTTGCTACTGAAATCATACAATTTTCAGTAACACTTAGGAATGTGATTTTTTTTGCACCCCGTTCCAAATCAAGTCATTCCCCTCTAGCAGTGAAGCTGCTAGTTTTCTCAACTTGCCGTGTCCTAACAGAACTTCTGCACAGACTGAAATGGGTCTTGTGGATAGAAGGAATGGAGATATCCCAGGCTAAAATGCCACAGATTTTCACGTTCTAACTCAAGCTTCAGTAGAATTTTAAAAAATAAATGGTTCTAAATTTGTTTTTATGTCTTTGGTGGACTTATTTCAAGAGTTCTAAAATGGTTTTCATAATTTTGTTCAGTTTCATCATTGCTTTTTGTGGACATTTACCATGCTCCTCACGTCTACCTAGCAGCCTTGCTCTCTAGATTAAAATGTGTGTCATCAGAACCCCAGCAAAGAGATTACTAGCAGGAAGGTATCTAAAAATGATCACTTTATTTTTATTTTTTTTAAGATTTTCTTTATTTATTTGAGAGAGAGAGAGAATGAGAGACAGAGAGCACAAGAGGGAAGAGGGTCAGAGGGAGAAGCAGACTCCCCGCTGAGCAGGGAGCCCGATGTAGGACTCGATCCCAGGACTCTAGGATCATGACCTGAGCCAAAGGCAGTCGCTTAACTAACTGAGCCACCCAGGTGCCCAAAATGATCACTTTATTACAAAATAAAATAAAAATCAACAATTAACCTAGAGTTTGGAAAATCTGATTGAATAGCGATAGGAAAGAGTAAAAGAAAAAAGAAAAATGTTTTATCTGAGAATTAAGATAACTGGGTTCTGGTTCTGCCACTGCAAATTCTATTGCATTGCTTCATCTTGCTGAGCCTCATACTCTCAGCTATCAAAAAGATAAATAAATAAATAAGTATGTGGAATCAGAGCACCTGGGTGACTCAGTTGGTTAACCAACTGACTCTTGGTTTTGGCTCAGGTCATGATCTTGGGGTACCCGCATCAGGATCTGCACTCAGTGCAGAGTCTGCTGGACATTATCTACCTCTCCCTCTGTTCCTCCCCCTCCCCCTTCCTAAAATAAATAAAATCGGGCGCCTGGGTGGCTCAGTTGGTTAAGCGACTGCCTTCGGCTCAGGTCATGATCCTGGAGTCCCAGGATCAAGTCCCGCATCGGGCTCCCTGCTCGGCAGGGAGTCTGCTTCTCCCTCTGACCCTCTTCCCTCTCGTGCTCTCTGTCTCTCATTCTCTCTCTCAAATAAATAAATAAAATCTTTAAAAAAAAAAATAAATAAAATAAAATAAATAAAATCTTTAAAAAAAAATGGCACATGGAACCATATTACCTATACAAGGGTCTTTCTATGTCTAATATTTATATTTCAGATGAAAATGGCAAAACATGGCAGGGAGATGCTTAAAGGACCACAGTAACAGTGAAAATACAAGCAAGTCTATTGCACTAAAACACTTAGAGCTACTTTCTTGGTAAAACTCTCTGGTAAGCATATATTTGGCTCAGTGCGCACTCAAAAACATGAATGTGTCACTCGACCCAAGCACTCATAGTCCTTTGACATGCTCATATAATCAAAATGTACAAACAATGGCTTGCTTGAGAATATAAATAATAAGTAGATAACCGAGGCCTAAGCACCACAAATTATTGTATAACATGATGTCTGTCCATCTAAAGACAAGATTTCAAATCTCTACTCCCCACTTAGTAACTGCAGGTAAGAATCCTTACTATTCTAGGCCTCAAGTTCCTCATCTGAAAAATGAGTATAAAATCATTAAAACAAATATGGCATTTCAAATATACAGCACAGAGCCTGGAATATAAATGCTCCATAAATTGTCATAGTTATAATGATTTCATATACCCAGGGGTGGTCCTCTGGGTTGACAACAGAGGTATCTGTGTACATGAAGGTGGGAATCCGCACCCAATCTCCCTCCCCTTTACTGACTGATGCTAGAGTAAGTCATGCTAAGAAAGCCCTCCTAAAAACAAACATCAAGGACCCATTGTAGTTTCACAACCCTATTGTGTGGAATTGGAAAAAGTGCAACTGGGTGAGATGGGAGGAGAAGCAGGAAAGATGAGAAAGGAGAGGGCACTAAATAGAAGGTGCAGAGGGCCCCTGATTTGCCTTGGGCGGTACAAGAAGCAAGGTGAGAGCTTTTGAGGGTAGCAAGTCGCAGGCAGGGAGCAGAGAAGACTGATTCTGCCTCAGGCCACCTCATAGATCCCATTTCAGGAATCCAAGGGCTTCTCCCTTCTCTTTCACAACAACCCCAAACATCTGTATATCTCTGACTCACCATTCTCTCTCCTCTATCAGCAAGACATGTAGTTTCACTCCTCCACCTTGCCATCCAATTTGATTCCAAGCCCAGAGATTTCCCAAAACTGTGTCTCATTTATCCCCTTTGGTGGGCGGCAATAAGGGTTGACATAATGCTGACCAAGTTCACCTATTCTGGTGTGTGTTGTTTTTTGACACATGGGCCTTTCTACTAAGGCTCTAGGATATAGCCTCTTCTCAGTTAGGATGTTAGGAGATACACTGGCTTCTATAACAGACAAGGTCCAGGGGTAGGATATAATTCAGTTGGGTTCTGCTCCAAGTTCCTGTGATGCTCTTGCCTCTGCCCATCCTCACCTGCATCATCAGGCTGCAGCAGTTTCAGGAATTGAATCTGAACATCATAGTAGACAGAGTTTGGAGAAAGGGACTATTCCTTCCCCTGGCTCTCTCTATAGAGAAAAGAACTTCCTTTACCAGCATCTCCTTGAAAACATACCCATTTCTGACCCAATTCCTATGGTCCAAGAAATGGCATACAATGGTTGGCTATAGCCTGAGTTCTTAAACTGACTGGCAAAATTCTCAGGATTTCATGCCCACATGAATACTCTGGGAATCTTGGTAAAATGCAGATTCTGGTTCAGGAAGTTTGGAATGGAGTCTAAGATTTTGCATTTCTAGTATCCCAGGTGACACTGATAGTCTGCACTTTGATTACAAAGGAATAGTGGGTATGTGGATTAGATAGGGAAGGGCTTGTAAGCTTTTATCCACCTATGAATTCACAGGGCCTATAATACTACACAGTGCACAAAAGGTATCCTACAAATATCTGTTAAATTTTGAAGAGTATCTTCCCCAAAATTGAAAAATTGATGCATAGTTAGGTAACAGATCTTTGTTATCCATTACCCCTTTTCAGACACAACTGCCAACCTCTGAGCTTTTCAAAATTATTTAAAACACTCAACAGATTCCGAAAGTTGAAAATGAGTAAGTGATAGAATACTTGTACTTTGAAACCGAAGTTACAGAAACCTTCTTTCCTTGTGAACATGTGTAAGAGATAAGCTCAATAACCCTACTGAAACATCAATATTTAGACACACAGATCATTCAGGTGCACAAAATTTTGCAATTAGATGTATTATAAACAAAGTTACTAAATATTTGAGCCTAGAAGAAAACTGCATTATTCTTTGCAAACATTTTAGCATGGCTTCTGGTATGGAACAAGGATAAGTGGCATGTGGAAAAAAAATTTTAAATGACACAAAGTATCCAAATTCAAACTGAGATACAGAAATGAATGCTGAAATAAGATACTCTTTTGTTCACACAGGGTTCTCTGATTCATTAGAAAACATTCATTCTTACTGTTTGCAGCAGTAGCTTTGTGTTCTAGAGAGGGAGCAAAGATACTTGGATAGATTCTTCCAGAATTCCATTATACTCACCCAGAATGATGGTTCTTGAGAGAAACCATTATCTCCAAAAGAAATCCCTCAAAAGGAATACTGTAAAACATTTTAAAAAAGGGGGGGGGGGACCCCTGGCACTTGCCAATTCTGATTCCCTACTAAAGCAACTTTTCTGGAGTTACAGAAGATAACCATCTTTATAGCAGGCAATGCCAATGGCTAACATAAACTATGCATGTACCTCCTATCTCATTTATCTGCTGAGTAGCAGGTCTCAGAAGACTGTCAGAGGCCCAGTCAGTTCCTGTGAAAGGGCTAATCCCCAATCCCCATTTCCTCATTCCCCTGCCCTTATCAGGGCAAAATGCATATTTATTCCTTCTGGTCTGATTTCTGGAGGTGACAATTAGTCTCATGGAAATGACTACAAATTTGTAACTGAGATTTCGCAGTTGCCCCTAAGCTCTAAGCCTGCCTCCTGCCAAGTTCATAGGTGCCTCTCTGGCCAGGCAGTTTAAATGTGGCTGACTTTTTTCAAGTATAGCTGGAAAGAAAGAAAAGAGAAAGCAGGAGACAGATATCATCATCTACTTTTCCTTTCTCCAAGCAAAAATCAGCCTATCCCCTCCAACAAAGGACACGTATGGAAGCAAGGATTTCCCTGGCAATTAAAGTAACAAAAAAGCTTCTTGAACCAAAGTTGAGACAACTTTGAATGCCTCAGTGGAGCCAGTTCTACAGCTGAGAGGCTGAACACCCCATGAACAACTTAGAAAAAAAAAATCCCTACAGCTAAAATTTCTAAAAAAACCTAAAATTTGCTGCCTTCAAAGAGACTTTTTTCCCATTGAATTCTCTAGGAAGACCGGGGGACTGGATGGAAGACAGAGACACTTGAGGAGGTTCCTGAACAGTAGTAGCCTAAATGGAACCCCAAATTCCTTAGTAAAACCAGAACTGTCATAACTCTTGACTCAGAACCAAAGAAAATTTTCCATAGGAATGACTATGTCTTTACTTCAATCTACCCTCCCAACTGCCCTCTAGTGTGCCCCATATTCTTTTCTAGAACTACTTAGTTTTGCTCACTCTCTTTTCCTACAATATATGCCAGGTCTGAATTCCTAAGAACTGGATGAACCAAAATGGCCACAAAAAGATCAAGAAGATAGTTCAGTTCACTTGTTCCTAAAAAGTCTTCCCCATTTCCCATCCCTTATTGATTTTAGACTCAGGAATTCTGAAGAGTGGTGTTAGTGATCAAGACAAAATTAGGGAAAGAGGGGCTGTGAATGGTCTATCTATTAGGAAATATATTAGAATTAGGAAAATTTGCTTAGGGAAGTTAATTCTCTGAGCTTATCATTGCCTTTGCAATATTGCAAATCTTTCAGCAACTCTAAATAATGGGCTTTAAGAGAGCGTTCTAAAATAAAATCTTCTTTGAAATACTAAACAATCTAGAGAATTTATAGGACCATAAGTATTCAGATGAAAGTTTTATACAAGCTTTCATCACTGCAAAGTGACAAAAATTTTCCCCATCCTTCCCATTTCTATGCAAATCTTTAATTAAGGAGGTGGCAGTGACTACTAAATATGTACCTTGCCACTTGAGTTTCAGGACACAGTACAAATAATTGAAGTCATTCCTTTACAAGATGAGACATAAACGAGTAACTATGAAGATCATACAGTCAATCTGTGTAAATTAACAACATTTTAAAGGTCAATTAAAATCCACCTAAAAAGTCCTAGTTTTATAATTCTAAACGGTTGCTGCTTCTGAACAAAAAAAGTAATCTTTTAGTCTTCTCTTTGGTAACTATTCCTTCCTTCCCCACTCTCATTAGCCCTACTCCCAGATTTTTCTTTCTAACAAACATAGAAAAAGGAAAAGCAAAGTAATAACTGTTAAAATTCCAAGATTTTACTTCAAGCCAAGGCCACATTTCTAAGCAACTCTGACCAGGCAAATTACCTCTAAGTGTCTCAATTTTTCCCTCAGAAAATTGAAATAATTTATCACCTTTGATCTGCAAATTTGTGAGGGCATTTAAAGATCAAAGGAAACTTACCTGCTGGTATTTGTTTCCAGGAAGATATAGTAGGCATACTTTTCCGTATTCCTACTGCTAAGTTCAACTAAAAACCCTGGACATTATATATAAAACAAACACCAGCAGATCTGAAAGGTTAATTAGAGGAAGGCAGTACAGCTAGGGACCTTGGGCTGGAAGAACATAGGAGGTAAGTTCTCTGGGGCTTCTTTCTGCTTCACATATTCCAGACTAGATACTGGAGAACTGGCACTTCATGATCACAGACACAAAGGAAAAAAAAGAAAGACAGCAGGAAAGAAAGACAAAAGGAAAGATGGACGGACGGAAGGAAGGAAGGGGAAGAAGCCCAAAGGAAAGTCGGCCCTCTCTTGCCAAAGGACCAGGGAAAGAGTTGTCTAGAAATACAAAAACTTCTAGATAATACAAGGTCTACTCCAGCCAAACAACACAGAAAAGAACTGCAGCCCACCCCCCACTTCTGCCAGCAAAAGCCAAATGGAGAGCCTAGATATGCACCCTTAGCAGGCTGTGACACGGTGCTCCAACTCTCTCTCCCTTGAGTGTTTGTCAAAGGAAGCCTAATGGAGAATCAGAATTTTTACCAGTATTCAGTGGTAACAAGAATACCCCAACTCACAGTTGTCAATGGCAGCCATAAGGGAACCCTGAAATTCCACCCCATCCAGCAGTATGAAGAAGTCCCTTACCCCCTGGGTGTCAATGGAGGCACAGGGGAAAACCTAGCAGCAGGAGGTGGCACCCCCACTTCACCCACCAAAGCACTGTCAGAGGAGGCCTGTTACACAAGACTTAAGTAAGATCTAGAATCTTATAATACCCAAACTGTCCAGGTTTCAATAAAAAAATCACTTGTTATACCAAGAACCAGGAAGAACTCAGACTAAATGAGAAAAAAACAATCACGAGATGCTGCTCCAAGATGATACAGATGTTAGAATTATCGGACAAGGATTTTAAAGCAGCCATAATAAAACTGCTCAGAAGAATAGTTACACACATACTTGAAATAAATGAGTTTACAAAAAGGCCTGGCAAAGAAATAGAAGATATAAGTAAAAACCAAATGGAAATTTAGAACTGAAAAACAAAACAACTGATAAAAGAAACTCCACAGATGGGCTCAACACCAGAATGAATAAGGCAGAGGAGAGAATCCGTGAACTTGAATATAACAAATTATTCAACTCAAGCAACAGAGTATAGACTGAAAGAAATGAAGTCTCAGGGATATATGGAACTATAACAAGAGATCTTGCCATTGAAGGCCTGGAAAGAAAGGGGAGAGAAGATGAGATTGAAAAGAACAGTCAAAGACATATGGCAAAAAATTTCCTAAACTTAGAAAGAATGGGGGGTGCGGCCTCCAGATTCAAGCAGAGTGAACTTCAAACAAACAAAAAAGCCAAAAAAATCCATTCTGAGACACACCACAAACTTCTGAAGACTAAAGGCAAAGAAAATCTCAAAAGCAGCCTGAGAAAAATGACTCATTGCTTATAGGGGTAAAAAACAATTCAAATAGCAGAGCATCTCTCACCAGAAACCACAGAAGGCAGAGAAAGTAGCCGTTGGGGGGGGGGGGGGGAGAGGAAAGATCAACCCAGAATCCTATACCCAGTTGACAGTACCCTTCAAGAATGAAAGCGAAACCAAAACATCCTCAGGTGAAGAAAACCTAAGAGAATTTGTTGCCAGCCGACCTACCTTAAAAGAGTAACTGAAGAACAGCGCGTACCACGGGGACGCAGAATCGCAGCCCCAGGTGCCCAGCGGCACTGAGGAACCGCTGCCAGGCCGCCATGCTGCTCTGGCGGGACTCTCACCGCCTCCAGCTCTTGCGGGAGCGCCGTCCTGGTTGCGCGCGCATCCAGCCACCGCGAGAGCTGCGGCTGTGAGCGCGAGAATCGGTCAAAGGACTCGTGGAACTTCCATAGCGAAGAGGGTCCACAGAAAGAACAGATATATGGGGTAAGTACAATAGGCTTTCCTTTTCTTACTGACTTTTCTAAATTATGTTCAATGATGGAAGCAAAAATTATAACCTTGTCTAACATGGTTGGCAATGAATGCAAGGAAGTATTTGAGACCTCCATGTTCTAAATGAGGATAGGTAAAGGGAGGTAAGATTTTTTCACTTTAGTTTCTCTAGTACCTAGTTATATACTAAAAATGCCTTACAGAGAGATGCACTAAAAAAAAAAAAAACCTATAGGTAAGTTAAAATAGAATTCTAAAAAAGGTTCAAGTAAGACAGGCAGGAAAAAGAAAACAAAAGGTAGTGAGTACAAAGAGAAAAAATAAAAAGGCAGACTTATGCAGTTATCAATAATGTATTACATGTCATTAAAAAGACACTGTAGCATTAAAAGACGAGGGTTTACAGAGTGGCTTAAGAAATATGGCCCAACTATGTGCTGTCTACAAGAAAGTAACTTCATATATAAAGATTTAGGTAGACTGAAAGTACAAGGATGAAAAAAAAAATATGATGCAGGATATTTTCTGTTTATGCATATTTAAGGCAAAAAATTGACAAGAAAAATAAAAAAATCCACTGTTACAGTTAAGTACTTCAACACCTTTCTCTCAACAATTTATAGAATAACTAGACATAGAGTCAGCAATGATGTAGAAAAATTCAACATTTTCAACCAATAAATTCTAAAGACATTCACAGAACACTCCACACAACAGCAGAATTCACATTGTCTTCAATTACTCACATAATATATAACAAGATAAACCAAATCTTAGCCATAGAATGGATGCCAACAAATTTAAAAGATTTGAAATTGTATAGAGTATATTTAACCACAATGCAATCAAACTAGAAATCAACAGCAGAAAAGCAAAATGAAAATATTCAAACACTTGGAAACTAAACAACACTTCTAATTAATCCCTGGGTCAAAGGGAAATTCTCACTGGCAAAAAAAAAAAAAAAAAAAAGTGAAAATATAACACCAAAATGTTCAAGACACAGATAAAGTAGTGTTGAGAGGGGAATTTGTAGTACTAGATTGCTTACATGAAGAGGAAAAGTCTCGAATCAATAAATTAAGCTCTCACCTGAAGAGCACAGAAAACGAAGAGCAAAAATAAACCCAAATAAGAAGGAAGGAAATAACAAAGAGCAGAAATTAAGAAAATCAAAAACAAGAAAAAATTAGAGGAAATCAATGAATAGAAAGTTTGGTTTTTTGAAAAGATCAATAAAATCTATAAATCTCTAGCAAGAATGACAAAGAAAAAAGAGAAAAGACACAACTAGTAATATTTAAAATAAAACAAGATACCACTACAGATCCTGCAGACACCAAAAGAATAAGGAAATAGTACAAACATCTCTACACATATATTTGAAAACTTAAATAAAATGAGCCAATTCCTTAGAAATACAAACTGTCACAAATCATCTAATATGTAAGAGATAATTTGAATAGCCCTCTATTTTAAAAATTGAAATTGAATTCATAATTAAAAATCTCTCCAAAAAAGAAATCTTCAACCCAGATGTTCACTGAAGAATTCTACCAATGCTTAAAGAATTAATGCCAAATTTATACAATCTCTTCCAGAAAATTCAAGAAGAGAGAACGCTTTCTAATTCATTCCAGGAAGCCAGTATTACCCTTATAACAAAACCAGACAAAAATAATACCAAAAAAAAAAAAACCACTGCAGACCAATATCCCTCATGAATATGGATGCACAATTTTTTAATAATATATTAGCAGATAGAATTCAGCAATGTATAAAACTATTATGCCATGACCAAGTAGGGATTATTCCAGTGATACAAGTCCGGCTGAATTTTTGAAAACCAATCAATGTAATCTACCACATTAACAGACTGAAAAAGAAAAATATGATCACAGCAACTGAAGCATAAAATGCATGAAAACATGCATGTTAAAAGCTCTCAAAACACAGGAATAGAGGAGAATTTCTTCAGCATGATAAGGAAACATCTTTTTTAAAATACCTACAGCTAACCTCCTATATAGCGAGGAAAGGAATTCAAGATAAGAAAAACGTTAAGCTGAAACAGGCTGCCTGATAGTTGGTCAACATTAGTGAGAAGATCAGCTAGGGTAGAGGCACATGTTGGAGCTAGGAGGGCAAGGGTGGGAGAAATGCCCCTTCTTTTTTTTTTTTTTTTCCCCTAATGAAGTCTTAAGGGCATCTTGTGTATGGGAGGATAAAAGTGTATTCTACCTGGTGAATGTTTTAAGTTCCTAAAAAGTAAATAACTGTTTCAGCCTTTTAAATTCCATATGAAATTATCAAATGAGTCATGAGAAAAATGCTAATGTCAAAATTAAAATCAAATGAATCACTGTTTCTGGCTGCAAAGCGGAGCACTTTGCTCTGTGCTTACACTCCGCAGAAGGCCAACTGGCTCCCTGCTCCCTCCCTCCCACCCCCACCCACTGGAGCAGCCCTTCTCCCCAGCACCTCAGAGGCTGGGTTATGGCTTGGAGGGGCGTGATATCTCACCCCACAACAAGCATTTTCCACGAGGTAAGTCTGTGGAGTTACTTGTCTCCCAAAACTCAGTCCCATCACCATGGAAATGAAAAATAACAATAGGATTTTGTGCCTTCTCCAAGTTGGCATCTCAGAAGAGACCTTCAGCACAGTGTCAGTTGTGTTCAACAAACTCTCAGGTTTGTGATGACAGAGGACCAAATCCCTCTCACTTTGTGTCCAGTCAGGTTGGTTTTTCCAGCTCCTCTTTCACTAACATATTTCCTTATCTCCCAGAAGGTCCTAATACCCAGAGGAAGGAAATGAGAGAGCTAATGTGAAATAGAACTATAAGAAAATTCTGGGCGCCTGGGTGGCTCAGTTGGTTAAGCGACTGCCTTCGGCTCAGGTCATGATCCCGGAGTCCCTGGATCGAGTCCCGCATCGGGCTCCCTGCTCAGCAAGGAACCTGCTTCTCCCTCTGACCCTCCCCCCTCTCATGTGCGCTCTCTCTCTCTCTCTCTCTCTCTCTCTCTCTCTCTCTCTCTCTCTCGTTCTCTCTGTCTCAAATAAATAAATTTAAAAAAAAATCTTAAAAAAAAAAATTCTAATTGGTTTTGGAGGATCAGGTTAAGTGATGGGTACAAAACTAAAGGTACCAATTTGCACTCCAGCCAGAGAAGGACCACCATTTAACTTACCTCATCACTGGACAGCCTTGTGAACCCCAACTCCTTTGGGACCCAGAGGTCAGTGCCCCACAGATCTACAAGGCAGGAGCCTTCCTGAGAGTTGTGTTTGGGCAACAGCTGTTACAGAGGGAGGCTCTTATTTTTACACCACTGAGGCTGAAACACTGAACTTCCCAGAAATGGCACATAATACATGGACTTGTCCCCATCCTAAGAAGTTCCTTAATTACTATCCCTAAGATGAACAGCAGTGTTTTTTTAAGATTTGTTTGAGAGAGAGCATGCTAGAGAGAAAGAGAGTGAGAGCATGCAAGCACAAGCAGGAGGAGGGGGAGAGGGAGAAGCAAACTCCCCGCTGAGCAGGGAGCCTAATGTGGGGCTTGATCCCAGGACCCTGGAATCATGACCTGAGCTGAAGGCAGATGACTAGCCAACTGAGCCACACAGGTGCCCTGACAGTTTCATTGTCCTGTCTTTAAAAGTTCTAGAAATGGGAGCTCTTTGAGACACTGCTCACCATGCTACGAGAATGCACCTAATTGTACTTTAGGAATGTCTATCAGTATCCCTTCTACTCCTTCACACTATGTCCTAAAATTACCTTAGTGAACCCAAGAGTACATCAAGGGGTGAGGTTAAACAGATCCTTCCAACATCCAGACCTCAACCTGGCCTCATCAGTGAAAGTGATATTCAGGTCTGAAAGGTACTCACAAAAGAGAGAGAGAGTCTGGAGCTCATTTCCATGTTATATAATGACAACCTTCCAGAGATATATTTCCCCAAAAAGGAAGGGTTATCTTTTCTTTAGGATATCTGTTGTTGGTAAAAGGATTCTAGAATTCTTCAGCTCAAAAACTGTTCTTTCATCCCAGTTATATAAAAAGGGAGCCATCAAAAGTAACTTCTAATCCCTTCTCTACACAGGTAAAATGTTCTGTAACATCACAAAGGAAAGGGTTAGGTCGAGCTCCCTGCTCAGCTGCTCAGCGGGAAGTCTGCTTCTCCTTCTCCCCCTCCTCCGGCTTGTGCAAGCCCGCTCTTTCTCTCTAGTATGCGCTCTCTCAAACAAAATCTTAAAAAAAAAAGAAACGAAACTAACACTAGTGTTCATCTTAGGGATAGTAATTAAGGAAACTTCTTGGGGTGGGGACAAGTCCATGTATTATGTGCCATTTCTGGGAAGTTCAGGGGGATGGCGGTGTTTCAGCCTCAGTGGTGATTTTTCATGAGTGATTTTTGAATATCATCATATATATTTTGTGTGTGATCAAAGATCTCGTGTGTGTGTGTGTGTGTGTATTAAACCACAAAAAAACCCTAGCTTCTCCAATGTTCTCCATTTTCTCTCATTCAGCCAAGCTATCTTCAGGCAGCAAACACACACTTAATCCTACAAGATTAGAAAATATTAGAATCTTCTCCTGGGCCTATTTTCCTATCTCTATTTAGCTCATCTGTTGATTGTCTTGAGGTTTGCGGTCTGATTCATTTCAGGGTCCCGGTGTTTAAGTATTGTACCTTGTAATATTGACAATACTAATGTGCTGGTGAGAACTTGCAGGTTTACTGCTTAAACCAGGCGATTGAGCAATTTTTAAGTCAGTAGTAAGGTTTCTTTATAGGAGAACATTTTGTCAAATTTATATGTACAGGCTAGACGGGCTTCAGAAGATCCTCATTTCCAAGACAGCTTGTGATGAACAAACTTTAGGGCTCCCTGTTTGATCCCCATGCCAGGAAATCCTGCCTGTAAATGAATCAGTAAAGTTGGTCAAGTTTTCCATGGATTTGACTGAATTCCAGCATGGGGAACCCTGCGAAGAGGAGAGACAGGGAGGCAGCATCTCAGAAGATGAACAAGGGAAAAGGGCAGACCCAGAGTGAGGAAAGCGTGTCGGCTACAAATTATGTACACATGCAAGGCAAACTTGTGAACACACGTCCAACTTGGCAGATGTATAAAGATCGTGTATTTATAACACGCTCCTGAAACACCTTACTGAAATGAGCAATTTACATGACTTTGATTTAAAATTAGGCTTTTAAGAATTTTTTAGAAACATTTCCAATCCGGTCCACCAAAAAAGCAAATGCAGCTCCTCAGAGACGGTGTTCTCCACAAAGCCTGGACGTTGCCTCAGAAAGTGATCTCTTCTCCACCACTTTGCCCCACAACAATCGAAGTGGCTGGGAGCTGGAGCTCAACTTTATTAGTGATTTAAAACACACCCTTGGAAACTAAGCTGGCTTTTTCTTGTCCATTCAGGTGGGAAGTGTGTTCCAGCAAACGGGAACAACACTTAAGATAGTTCTCAAACAGATAATGCCTTAAGAGCTCGACTTCAAAAAAAAATCTCCGACCGGCCAACTACCCAACAAAAGGAAGGGTAACCTGGTAAGAAAACTAAGCCTTCCATATTAAGACAAAGATAAAATAGTTCAGCCGCCAGGATTCGACATCTTTAAAAATGCCTTTTCAATCTTTAACTTTTGTCTGCTTGGTTGTCTAGCAACCAAGTGCAGACAAGAAACTCCACCCAAAACAAAGTGAAACAATACAGACACTTAACTTCACGAGTGTGTGCGCGTGTATGTTAAGATCCTCAGCATGCAAAGATAGAAACTCGCTTTCAGGCAATTAAAACAGAAAAAGTCCTGATTGTCGATGGCAGGAAAGGAAGTCAGGAGTGAGTAAAAAGCAACTTGGAAATGCGTAATGCGGGATGAGGGTCTAGTTTCCACACACCGGGCTAAAGCAAGGTTTACACTCTTTAAGTAGTAAAAACAAACCATTAAGCTAGGCCCAGCACTGTCAGGAAGTATAAAACAGTTCTTGAAACTTTGCAGTTACTATACAAAAGCTTTTCATAAACTCTGTTTCCTGATCTTCATTAAACGTTCACATCAAGTTGCCATGGGGCAATTAGCTTGCCTCCTGAAATCAATAAAAAATCAACAATTTGGAAATAGTTGTACAGTAAAATAGTTCAATAATTATTCTCTCATAGTGTTGTGGCCAAGTGGTTCCAGTGTAAATGCAGTCCAGATGAGATCCTGCTCCTTATGAGGGAAGCTTTGAGCAAATCGGTGGTTTGCAGAGAGATCTCCCCATCCGAGCGGACTGCAACAATAATGGACTCCTGGCCCTGCCTTGGAGTGGGGCCCAGGGCGAGGGGCAAACACAGCCCTGACATGGGGGTTCAAGTCAGCATCTGGCATACTGCTCAAGCACCTCAGAGGGACTCCACTCAAAATGTAGAGACCTAAATGAAATGATAAACCCAACAACAACAAAATACTAGGTGCCCTCCACTCAGCTATGGACTCGAGACAGGAGCAAATCAAAATATTTCCTTTGGTTATATGGGGAGAAGATACATGTGTATATGTATGTGTGTGTTTGTTAGGCACATGTATAGATATATAGTGTATGTTGATATATTAATATATATTTTATATATATATATATACACACACACACAAAGGGTGTTGGTTAGGAGTTCATTCATTCCAACATTTCCACAAATACTCAAATCTGTGTTGCTTATAAGAAATCTTCATAGCAGGGCGCTTGGGTGGCTCAGTTGGTTAAGCGACTGCCTCCGGCTCAGGTCATGATCCCGGAGTCCTGGGAGCCCCACATTGGGCTCCCGGCTCAGCGGGGAGCCTGCTTCTCCCTCTGACCCACTCCCCTCTCATGCTGTTTCTCCCTCTCTCTCTCTCTCTCAAATAAATAAATAAAATCTTTAAAAAAAGAAATCTTCATAGCAGTCCCCTAAAAAGTAAAAATGAGGTTGCTGAACACACAACCCTCATAGGACATTTTGCTGAAAAGGAGGCACCAACACGAAGTTATTTCTTTGCTGACCCCCCACCTCAGAGGGAAATCAATTCCTTTTGCTTTTTCTAGGTGAACCCATTCACCTCAGTACCTTATTCATCACAAATTCCAATATCCATTAAATCAAACCTCAAAAACCAGCCTGGGAAGCTTTGTATCACCCTCTAGGCTCAGTGGTGGTGTACAGTGAACTGTCTTAGAACTTAAAAAAAAAAAAAAATCAAGTATCATTTTAGTATAAACAAATGCTTCAAATGTATGACATCTATTTGCTGCCTTCAAAGGGAAAACTTTTAACTCAGACACTTGGCACTAAGATCACACGGGATCAACTCAGTGGACTGACTTAAGTGTTAAACTTTTTTAAAGTACGTTAAGGGCTTGCACCTGCTCCCCCATCCACATAGATGTACTGACATGTATTTGACTAAACTGACTGCGTACATGCCCAAGCAAGCAAGCAGAGCAGATTTTACAAGATAAGCAACCAAGTGTTTTCATGTCTGAGGGTGGCTAGAACACAAAATTGCCAGTCATCTTGTGGGGGAAAAGAATGCCTTTGAAAAAAATATGTAGAACATCATTTCAGATATGGTGAAATGTATTCAAATACCATTCTGTATACAGGTTTTGTTGTTTTGTTTTTTCCCTTAAGTACTACTTCTTAGAGAGGGGCCTCAACTCAGTCCAACTTTCTGCTCTTGTGATTGAGAAGATAATTATCAGAAGCTTGCTACTCAAAGTGTAGTCCATGGGCTAGCACGTCTCAGAAATGCAGACTCTCGGGCCCCATCTCAGATTCATTGAAACAGAACCTATGTTAGAACATGATCTCAAGGGGTCTGTGTACACATCGATTTGCATTCCCCTTGAGGCAGTACTGGTGATTCATATGCACATTAAAATCTAAGATGATTTAGAGCATTGGTCCCCCAAGTTAGGTAGAAGTTCACTTTGAAATTTGCAGGGCAGGGGGATAGTTTAAAACAACAACAACAACAACAAAAAACTCTGCCCTGGAGAATACCGTAAAGGCTGTAATTTGTGTCAACAAAGTAGAGAAAAAAAGGAAAAGCATTTCACGTGAGTGAAGCAGACTTGCGCTGTATCCATCTCATCCTACTTGCCCCCTAAAAAAATAAACCAGGAAAGGAATAGGGCAATATACTTATTCTACACTTCAATTATTTATTGCAAGGCTGTGTACCGTTTGCCTTGTGACAGATTGGGGGCTGTGGCATCTAACATTCAGTGAACCAATATCTTAACATTAATGACTGCAGAAAAGAAACACACTCTTTAAGAAAGCACAAATGATTTCTCCACCTCCAATAAAAAATTGAGGGAAAAGACATAGATCATTAAGATTATCTAGCGATAATCTTGGCCTCTTGAGGTACAATTTAAAGCAGCAATTGGAGTAGGAATTATGAAAAGATGGAAGTACAGATAAATATGTAAACTTTCACCTTCCCCCTCCCCAATTTTGAAGGCAAAAAATGAAAAGAGCAATCTGGACCTGCCATACAGGTTAAAACCATGCCAGGGAGAGCACACAGCCCAGACGAGCACAAAAACAGATGACACAATTTAATCAATTTTGAAAGGTGATCCTCCAAAATTCAGAAACTAATACATTTTCTTTAAAGCCAACTCTAAAAGGGTTCAAAGATTCCTACAGAATAACCACTAAAGATTCAAAAGATTCAGTGTCACGGAGATAGTTATGACACTTTTTTTCAGAATGGAGAATGTGAGCCAAAACATCTGTAAGAATGTAGAATGTATGTAAGAATATTCTGTTTCTCAAATGAGCTGCCAAGCTCAGAGTCCTCAACTATTACAAAATCTCTGAGACTAAACTGAAGCTGAAAATACTATTATGTATACATATGTAATATATATCACATATCTTTGTATGTTTTTATACAAATTACATATTATATGTGTATATATTTACATGTTTGTGTATATATAGTTTATATACATATAAAACACGCAAGAGAACGCATTTGAGTTGATACCACTGAAAACCATTTTAACAAAGAAAATCAGAACCAATGAAGCAGAAAAATCAAAAGAATGGGTTGAATTGCCAAATGGAAATTCTTGTGCTATAATCTCACGCTTTCATCTAGAGTCTTCGGAGATGAGAAAACATGAGTTATTATTTAAGATGTTAAAACAGTGCAGTCTGTCCCCCACCTCCATGCCAAGTGAGGGTGAAGGGTGGCTGGAGGACAGAGATCATCCTGCCCTCCAAAGTTGGTTCTAATACGAATGACTCCCACCTATGCAAGAGCAATAGATAGGCATGAAAAGGAATGGACAGACTTTTAAAGCAGAAGGAGTAAAAGATAACTAGTATTAATTTAAAAACACAGTCTACCTACTCTCAAGGCAAGGGTTAAATCTATCACAGTCAAAATGTAACTACATTCATGGTCATCGCAAGTTAATTCCTGGGGAGACTCTGATTATAAAAGTCTGTTCCTTGACGAGCACACTCTTTTTTCAGCCAATTCCAAGGCAAGGCTAGGGAAGATTAGAACTAGGCCTCATCAATCACAGCAGGATCAGAGGCAACACAGAGTCCTAGACGTTGACCTAAAACACTTCCAGTAAAATAGTGGGGAGTTGTGGGTTGCCTGGCTGTACAGACATACCCACCGAACCCTTCTTTGGGTCTGATTTCGACACAGAGCACAGGAGCCCTGCCGCTGTGAGAGTTCACTCTGAGTGGCCTAATTTGACTTCGTTCTGCTTGGGCTTCTGTCCAATTGGCAGATGTCCTTGTAGAAGCTGATCTTAGACACTTTCCCTTTCTAATTTTTTGGCACCATTGCCTCTGTTGCATGGGCTATCATCTCTGAAACTTTATCTTGGGTTTCCCAGGTTTTGCTTGTTTTGGGGCTTTGGTTTGCTCTTAAATCTTTCTCCTAAATCATGGACCCCAGAGAGGGTCACGTGAAATACTAAATCGTGGCTAATTCCTTTGAGGCAAATATCAATTATCAAGTGACTTGCTCGCACATTTCCAACCATTCCTTGCCTTTTCCCCACCTCCCTCCGAAACAAGTAACTTCAGAAGCAAAAAGGCAAACACGAGGTAATCATCATGAATGCTGTACAAATGCACCATTTTCTCTTACAGGTTGGACTTTATAGAATGAAATGCCAGGGCTCTGATATTTATTATCTGAAAGAGATTTGACATTTGTAGAAATGTGTTCACATAACCTTGGAAAGAAAAACAAGCTGATCCAACAGAGAAGAGGAGGTGGGCAGAAAACATGATGGGCACAATTTTGCTGTGTGTTGGGCAAAGTCAGAAAACTGGGTCCTTCTGAGCATAAAGAGCTCCCAGGTGAGGTAACAGTTAAATACAAACCAATTTCCAACTCTTCATGAGAGCCACTACATATCAATTTTAAATATACATGACCACAATCTTAATAATGAAGAAATCTTATGTTTTATTTAATACTTTGGCCAGACCAACCCCTTTGAAGGGATCACTAGTTTAGGAAAGAAGAACAACAAACCATCATCCACTTTCCTGCAGGTTTATCATTTTCCTAATTATTTCTATTGGTCCTGCTTTATTCTTTCTGCAAATTAAGGGGTAGGGGAGTGTTTCTAAATTAGATCAGCAATGTCTGGTTCTTATCCAAATATTCCACCTAATAAGGACGTAAGTTCTCATGGATTGGACAACCACTCTGCAACATTCCTGAGAATTGAATAATATAATAATCTTGAAAGTCAGCAGAGTGGATTATCCACTTTTTTTTTTTTTTTCTGGACTTGAACTTGTGACCTTTAACAGTAGCACTGCAAAAAAGCAAATGTGCTAAGCACTTTGCCGGAGTAACCTTCCATGTAGACATTTCATCTTAAATACACACAACTGAAAACAACTACAATTTCTGGAAAATTATGTACAAACCCAATACTTCTTTTGATTACATATAAATACAAATTAGCTATCTTTCCTAAAAAGTGGTTATAATAGTAAATAAATACAAAATAAATCTGACCATTATACTTCATGTGCTGGGGTTGAACCCATATAAAATGTACAACTAAATACACTTTAAAATCTTTAAGGAATAATTCTCTGATTAAAATATTTGTTTTCCCAACTTCTTTTTGTAGATATAAATATATTTTCAAAATAACTGTTTTTTTTTTTTTCTCCATTCCATTCCATAAATAAAGTCTTCATTGGGAAATATTAAAGTGTCAACTTGGGTTTTTTTTTTTTTTGCTTTTTTCTAAAATATATATATATTTATTTATTTCATTTTGCTGTGCTAACGACACCCACAACCCTCCACAACCATGTCCTGATAGTTCTTTAATACGACCTTTTCGTTTTCATCAAGGTACAGCATGGAGATAGCACTGAGTTCCGTTGGTACACAGCACGCCTTGGGAATCTTAGAATTAACGGAGTTGACCAACGTCTGAACAATGGCATGATTAGTGGAGTTCAGGTGATCTGCCAGGGGAAAAGGGCATTCCCCATGACAATAAAAGGCATGGTACCCCGGGGGTGCTACGATCCAGTCATTCCACCCCACATCACTGAAGTCCACGTACAAAGGGTGTCTCTTACAGCTGGACTTAAGGCGTTTGCGCTGTTTGTGTTTTGCTTGGCGCTTTTCTCTTTTGTGGAGGGGGTGTCCTTTCCCATCGTGGCCAAACGTTACTAGCAGTGGCCTGATCTGTGACCAGCTGTGCTCATCTTGGTGCAAAGACCTGCTAATCCTGACGTGTCTCTTGGAGACACCTTGGTTCTCCTCCAAGTGGGTCACTTCCACCACAAATCCATGGTTGGCGAGGCCCTGTGCCGTCCACCTCATCACAGCAGGGGTGACATCAAAGCTCTCCCACCTGCTTGTGTTCTGATTCACCAACCTGGTGTCCAAAAGTCTGGTCACGGGGAACTTCAAGTTGGCTGCCGCAGGTTTAATAATTTCATAAATATTAATTCGGTGATGGAAACTGCTATTGTTTTCCAAAGTTTCCTGCATCTGTTCCCGAAAAACCTGAAGTTCTGCTGAGGTGATAAACTCGTCGGTAGGGATAGAAGTTAAATTAAAGAAGAATCTCCGGGTTGTTTTTCCACTCATTTCTGGCAGTTCTTCCAAAGATTCTAATGTGACATAAAAATAGGTGGAAAAGAAAAAGAAAAAAATCATTCAGTAAAGTAAGTAATGACAATCTGATGATATATGAGAATTTGTAAACCTCATTTCAGGGTTTGATTTAACCCATGTAAAAGTCTGCAACTAGAAAATAAAAACCTCCCCTTTAGATAAAAAAGGAAGCCTCCCTTTTCTGTACATTTATGTCAACATGCACACCATGAAGCAAAACTTCATAATTCATTGTTAGGTTTTTTTTGGTTTTTGGTTTTTGTTTTCATTGTGACGTTTTTAATCCAATACATGAATACTGCTTCCAGGTGGCTATAATAATGGGGAAAACACTGAAGCATTTCTTTGGAAGTCACAGACTTTAGGGCAAAAAAAAAAAGTCAGCACTATAGTTAGTAGAGGTCTAATGAGTGAGGATTTGAGGAAATTATTGCATTTCTCAAAAAGAAAAAGGCTTTAATGTCAATCCCTTAAACAGTATTCTAGAACATTACTCTGCAATTTAGATGATTTACAAATCTCAATATACAGATTTCAGTTTCCTAATTAAAGAGTCTGAAACTCAACATCAACGATGACATTTTGCAAAGCACACCCTACTATTTTACTCCAAGTCCAAGAGACAAAGGCATTTACAGGGATCGACTTCTTTGGAAGCGTAAGAGTAGTACTGAGATACTGTAGTAATTAAGGCCAGACAATTTCAAAAGAAGGAACTTCCTAACTGTTGTCTGTTCTCTCACCTCCTTATGACCTCAAAAACCAAATCTCGTGGTAGATAGTTTTGGAAGAAAAAAATGACTCTCTTCTCTTTAATTCTTATGTCCTTAAAAAAAATAAACCATATTAAAAACACACACCTACCAAATAGACACAAAACCAAAAAAATTATGAAAATTTATAAAAATACCATCATGAGATTCATAAGGGATTTCACCGTACTACAGAATAAACATTCTGTATCTGGTATCATCACTTCAAAATAGCCATTTAAGTGGGCTATGCATAAAAGCTCTTTCTGATTTAAGATTCCTGAATTTAAATTTTAAGGAGTACTGTTTTCCAAGCAAACAATAAAATATAACAGCACCTTGCATGCTTTAGTCTGCAAATCATCAAAGGTACACATTATCATTAAATTGGCAGTAAACAGCAATAGAATTTGAGACATTTGGGTTTATTTTCTTCTAGCTTTACCACATCCTGTCCTTTCATTGTCAAAAAACTTAACCTGCTTCATTCAGGATCCAACCTAAGTGCTAGCAAAATCTGTCTGACCATATCATTATCATAAATGGAAACTATATTGATTAATTTTATGGTTGTATTTCCCCTACGTCAAGCAGCTATAAGTTGTTCAGAGAATGTAGATATCTTAGCAAAGGAGAATCACTTAAGATCACTCAACTCAGAGGTTTTACTTGTATAAACCTTCATCATCAAAGCACCAGTCATGACTGCAAGCTAAGTGGAAGTGCCAAGTTCAAGAGGGACAGTTTACACCAAATCATGGAGTAATGCTTTAAGGGGATGCTTCTCAAACTTCAATCTTCACACAAAACACCTAAGACACCTTAAGTCTTTAAATGCAGATTCTGATTCAGTGGGCGTGGGGTGGGTCTTGAGATTCAGCATTTGCAGCAAGCTCCCCAGGTAAGTTGATGCTAGGAGCTCATGGATTGCCCTTACAGGGTCAAGGTTTTAAAGGATGCTTTTCACATTCAAATGTAAATTCCAGGAGCATATTTTAAAGTGATTCTTGCCAAATAATACAAAAATGAGGAGAAGAAACAGTAGTGTTGGCCAAGGAGTAAGAAGTGAGTCCTTGGGTGGACAGCCAGGGACTCAGAACAGAAAGATCTTCCAAAGCTCATCTACCTGGGACATGGAGACTATTAGGCCAAGAAGTAAACCCTCCATGGTCCCCTCACACCTGCCACACTCTACACCTGTTGGGAATACCTTTTGGAAGCTATTCACACTCTAAGCTAATGGTACTTCAGGCCAGGCACTATTTTTATTTTTTGTTTTATTTTGTTTAAATTCAATTAATTAACATATAGTGTATTTTTAGTTTCAGAGGTAGAAGTCAGTGATTCATCAGTTGCATACAACACCCAGTGCTCATTCCATCATGTGCCCTCCTTAATGCCCATCACCCAGTTACCCCATCCCCCCACCCACCTCCCCTCCAGCAACCCTCAGTTTGTTTCCTATAGTTAAGAGTCTCATGGTTTGTCTCCCTCTCTGATTTCGTCTTATTTTATTTTTAAAATAATTCTCCAACCAATCAGAGCAGGGCTCTCAATGGCTCCAACAAGTATCAAGGATTGTGTTTAGCTCCTTCTTTTCTTTCCTCCCTGTAATTCAGGGGCCTTCTAATGTTCCCACTGAAGGGGTTCTTTTAGCAGAGAAGCCAACAGATACCAAAGAAAAAAGGAGTGACATAAAAATCAGCAGTGTCCCCCAGATGTAATGACATAAAGCCAGATCTGGCTTGAACTACCAACTTCTCTGATAGCAGCACATCTAAAAACACTCTTTTCTTTTAAAGAGGGGGGAGGAAAGGCAAATTATCCAGGGCATTTACTGAACAGCTGTATTAATAAGGTGCCCAGAGAAATCACAATTGCAACAAAAACTCTGATTCCAAATCCATAAATGAAAAAGAAGTTATGAACACATACAGACATGAGCACACACACACACACACACAAGCAGCCAGAGGATGATAATGGACACTCATCAAGACCAGCATGAAATACAGGTAAAATGAGTAAAGATGGGTATAAAAAAGGCATAAAATAGAATAACCCTCCAGAAGATAAATCCAAGACTGAAGTGAATCATATAAAATTGTCACTGTTTGACTAGACTTGACATGTTAAAAAAAACAGCAATTTCATGTACTTCAAAATCTCACAAAGTTAAGTAGCAGAGACGATAATCACTTAGCAACTAACTTCACAAAGGAAAGAACTGCACTATTAAACAGTAAGTAAAGTGAAGACCTTTCCCTGACTTCCCAGCTTCATTAAGAACCTCTATTCGTCCTTAATACAAAGGACTCTGGTGACACCCCTGTGGACGCAGGTCACAGAGGTAAGTCAGAAAACTCCAAACCCAGTAAAAAAAACTGCTCAAGTTTGGGGCACCTACCACCACTTCCTTTGATCTGCAAAGAATGAATTTCTTCTTAAGGGTAGAAAAATCAAAACCTATTCGAAATAAGTAAAGAAAAAAAAAGTTGCAAATCATCACACCACACCTGGGGATTCTGAAAATCTAGAGCATTTACCTAAGTAGGTAATGTATGCTCTTTTAGAGGCTTATATAGTTATTAATTCTCTGTAAATAACCCTTTTGAATAAGCTGAACTGATCAAGGGATTTGGGTATTCCAGCCTGTTTTAGACCTGCGTTCTTGAACCTCTAAGTTCTTATCCAAACAGATGGAGCTATGGTTGCAGAAATGTGGGGAAGTAAAAATAAGGCACCAGTGACATTTGACCTCTCCTCCAAAAGTGAAGTTCTAATTTAATCATCTACACTCTGTCAATTATTCATCTACATCCAAATAATACAAAAGATGAGGCTGAATTCCCTCAGCCAGCCTGGGTTCACTCTGGCCTCCTCTTCCCTAGACAAGTGGGGGAACTGGACATTAGAGAAAGAAATCATCAGGATAACGCATCTAGCGTGCTGGATGGCACTAAGATCTTTACAGGAATCATCTCACAACGAGCCATTTAGGTAGGGACTCCTATTATCTCCATTTTGGAAATGAAATTGTTGGAGCTCAGAGAGGTATGTGACTTTCCTAAGGTCACAGAACTAATAAATGAAGAGCAGATCTATGAACTTGAGTCTACCACAGTTCCCAAGTTTCTGGCCACTAGGCACCACTACCTAACACAGGGGAGGAGTCAAAATCTCAAGCAAGGGGTGCCTGGGTGGCTCAGTTGGTTAAAGGGTCTGCCTTCAGCTCAGGTCATGATCTCCAGGTCCTGGGATCTCTCACTTGGGCTTTCTGCTCAGCAGGGAGTCTGCTGCTTCTTCTCCCCCTCCCCCTACTCATTCTCTCTCTCTCTCTCAAATAAAGTCTTAAACAAACAAACTCAAGCAAATGTCAAAACCATTAGGAGCACATTTATATTTGCTACAGTAATAACCACAGTGTGAGTTCTTTCCCAACCAAAAGGATAGAAATACACTATCACCCAAGTATGGTGGAGAGAAGACACAACTAAAGAGTAGGCGGGTACAGTGGCAGGGCCCCCTGGGACACGCAGCTCTTGTCTGAAACCACTGATGTCTTCCAGCTGCCTTTCTGTCCTCAAGAATGGTGAGTTTTAGCAGAAAAGGGAATTCTCGTTATGTTTTGAGAATTTTTGCAACACTCTTTGGACCAAAAATGGCCATTATGACAAAAACAACAAAAACCTGGGGGATGCTATAACAAATCAGTAAGACTGGAAGTCACTGCCCTGACTTGAAAGTAGCTGAGAATAAGAAACAATATTTTCTAGACTATAAAATAATGGCTAGAGAATTAATATTATCAAGGAGAAAAGATATATAAAATAGGAAGATTAAAAGGAAACAGTTTTTTTGTTTGTTTGTTTTTAAAGAAAAGACAACGAAAGATACGGCAACTAAAGCAAAAGTACTGTCATCCTCACAAACCCCGATCCGGCTTCTGCACACCCTTGACTCCAACACCTTTGGAATGACCAGGTGCCTACTTACTGTCCTTTGACTACTTAGTGAAACACACAAAGGACAAGTCTAAAAAAAGACAAAATAGCTCAATGAGAAGGATACAGAGGAACCACCAAAAGAGTGGAGGACAGAAAATATTAGTCCAAGAACCATCGTTGGGCACCAAAGCTTCAACCTCCAGAGACTTCCAAAGAGAATGCCTGTTCTATTTGATGGGGCCCTTCTTAAGGCCACTTAACTTCTAGGGAAGCGCATCGGGTAAGTGTTGCTCTGGGGGCGTACATGTCCAAATCCTTTGCTTACACTGGGCATTTGTGATACAAGTTCTCAATCACAGGGCAGCCACTGCTTCTTGAACTCTCCTATTATACGGATATTTTCAGGATAATTACATTTGTGGGAAAAGGGTTCATCTCTATTCAAAGGCTTTAGTCATGGAGGCAAATAAATTCCATGGTTCCATACAAAAAGAAGACTGTGTCCTTCAGAATCTGGAGAGCAAGCACATGGTCCTTCTATATTCCACTCTGACAGGAAAGCATAAAGACTTTTTGCAGCGCCCATGAAGGCCACCAATTTCAATGCGTTTTTAACTACACAGAACACAGAACAGCACAGAACACAGAACAATCTTTCCAGTTGAAGAAGTGATTTTTCTGTCCTCAGTGGCAGTTGAGAAAGGTCTATGTGGCCAAAGAACTTTTTAATGACTGAAAAAAAAAACTGTTGCAGCTCTTGGGTCCTCCTGAGTGAAAAGTATTATACAGAGGACTAGGCCAAGTTTAATAGGAGAAATGACAACTGATAATTTTGTTTCAGATTGCCTACCATGTGGTCCCATTATCTTCATACAGCGGTTGATAGCTGATAACCATGCTATCTCTGGTCTTGTAGTTTCACCAAATCACCCAGAACCCACCCACAAATAAAACCAACAGGTAATTATTGGAATCAGGCCTTTAGTCCTCTACCAAACAAATGCCCGTTAAAGTGGCATGAGCCAAGTTCTGCTCTTAAGCCAGATGCCTTAATCACATGGTTTATTAAAAGATTTTTAGTGCCATGCATGGCACAGGATATTCATAAAAACCAAATCCTGGGTTCCACAAAAATGAAATGGTCTTCAAAAAATGCATTATGTGGCCTAACAATGATACACTAGTCATAACAAGAAAAGAAATGGATTTGATGAAGTTTGAGGGAAAAAATTACATGGCTTTCCTCTATCATGTAACTGCATTAAGATCTGACCTTACTCTTAAGTTGATATGAAGCAGGTTGATAACTTCCATTCTATTTTGCACATAACATTTATACTTTTAAAGTGATAAATTCTGACTTATAAACTCAAACATGCTATTTAAGTTAAAATAACACTCAAATAATTTGTAGCCTGTTTAGTTTTGATCAAGCCACTTCTAGAGGAAGAAGGAGAAATACACAGACTTCACTGTGTAGAACCCTCATGCAACTGAATGTTTTAGGTGTCAAATGACTTAAATGTTCCTCCTTTTAAGTTAGAAGAGACACATAGTACCTTCCTGGCCTTAAAAATAGTTAAGAGTGGTTCCAGGCTAAATTTCCAGGAGAGGTGACTGAAATAGCTACTCTCGCTACTTTTCTATGCAGAAAAACAATTCTAATCAGCATCAGCTGAGAATGATGAGCTGCATCTATAATCATCCCAAGGTTATGTTGACAGAACACAGAGGAGTGAAAACATTTCTACATATGACAACAGACAACTTCTGCTTTCAGGGAATAAATCCTGAAGGAGTAGAATGATATCTTAGATCCTTTCCCACTGGATCTCTACTGCAAAAAGCACCTCACTTGGAAATGTGCTGGAAAATGATGGATTATGATAAATGGATTATCAATTCGGTGTCCCCTTCACAGGGTACAGCTGCTTTGATAAAGAAGTACCTTTTGTTATGCAACCTGCCTTTGGGACTTCTTCCCAATACCCAGTACTGTTCTCACAAGTGTAGTCATCCTTCACACTGGGAGAAAATGCCTGGCTGTACCGTTTATTTGTTTATATCAGAGCATAGATTTCTACTTGAAATTTACCACCTCAAGGCAAGGCAAGAAAAGGGGAACTTTACTCCCATTTCCCCAATAACCTACAAGAGGTTGCTCTGTGACATACAGCTTTGGACCTTTCTCTAGAACTTGATGAAACCCATGCTCTATTTGGAATGTATTAAAAGCCAAAGGGAATTTAAAAGTGTAGAAAAAAACTAAACTGGAACATATTTTTGACTAATTGATCCAAGAACTTGGGTACAAAAGATGTCAATAGCTTCTCTCAGACATTTCAAATCCACTAAATGCTTTTCTGATGAAACAAGCAGAAATATCCTACCTTAGGAAAACCACATCCAGTATCATAAAAGGAAAAAAAAAAATCCACATTTCAATGCTCATAAAAAAAAAAAAAAAAAACAGGCAGCTACTGCAAAAGCTTTTATCTGAAGGCTTGCCTTGTCTCTACTAGGGAGTTCATCTCAGATTTAAGTACAAAACAAGAAAGTCATTGTGGAAACAATAAGATTGATTGTGGAATTGATCTCCCACGGGGATTAGATAGGGATTCGAAATCGTCCAAACCAGGCCCAGATCAACTGTAAATTAGAAAGACTTGGGGCCCCGGGCTTTGATTTTTCAATAGTACCTCTGAAAATTCTGCCCTTGGCTGTGTCTAGCCTGAAACCCCAGTTTAAGCAAGAGAAGCAGACTTACAGGGCAAGGGCTTCCAAACAGACGTAAAGAGATCCCAATCTGCCCCCCTCCTTTTCATTCCTCCCCTATGAAATTCTTGCACGTTTAGCTGACTAGGGGCATGCCTTTTGCCCTCATCTTCCCCATCACTTGACTTCTCTCCAGTTCCTGGAGGAGGAGTCGCTCTTCTGGCGGCAAGCCAGGAAAAGGGTGCGGATTTACCAAAGGGGAATCCCTGGCTCCCGCGCCACACAAGCAGTGCGTTAAAGCCAGGTTCGGAAAGGTTCTTTCAAAGGCAAGAATGGAAACGTCTGCGGCGGCGCCCTGGCCAAGCTGCTTTTCCAGGGATGCCAGCAGTCGGCCCACGATGGGGAGCTTTTGGAGGTGACTCTCCGCCCGCATCTCCGCCCCCGCTCTCTGCTCCACGCCTCACCTTCGTGGTGGAAGCTGCGCACGGTGTTGGCGAGGCTGGCTGCCCGCTCCAGCCGGTGGTCCGGGGCGGGTGCGCCCGGCTGGCCCGAGTGCCGGTGGTAGAGGTCCAACATGTAGGGGGGCACCACGGCGTCCCTGCTGGGGGTGGGTCTCCGCTTCAGGCCGAACATGCTGAGCAGCCGCAACTCGAACTCGCTCAGGACTTCGTCCGAGGGCTGGGATGAGGAGCGGCCAGGGGATGCCGCGAACTTCCTCCGGCCCAGCTCGGGAATGAGACCGGCCGCGCCGCCCAGGAGGACCTGGGGAAGCAGCAACGCTAGAAGACAGCGGGTCCCGGCCACCATGGTCGACCTGCGGACAGGGCCGACGTGAGTCACCGCGTTCCCCGCCCAACCCTCTCCCCTTCCACCCCCACGTCCCCCGGCTCCCGCTCGGTCCGTTGCCGCCTCCTCCAGGGTGCCCACCTGGTTTGCAGTACTCGAGGGGATACTTCAAAGGGGCTGAAGCTCGAACGTTTGGGAGAATGGAAAGCCCCTAGTTCCTGAGCCCGAAGGCTTTTCCCCTTCCATCTCACTCTCATCCATCTGACACGATTTGCACACACGCACAGACACCCCACCAGCGTCAAGACTGTCACCTTTTTTCTGTGACACTCGCGCTGACAGCCTGTGCAGGGAACCTGGGGAAACCACCGCTTGGTCTGACACCTCTCCTCCGTTCCCCACAAACCCAAACACATTGCCCAGCGCTCGCTTGCATATAAACACGCACGAATGGTGCATGTGACTTCCTTACAGGCACTGTATAGAACTTCCTGATACAACGCGCGCGCACACACACACACACACACACACACAGAGTCTATAACTTCCAGACCCAGTAAACTCAAGGCCACAACTTCCGAAGCCACTTGCAACTTGTGGCCCACACCTAAGTGTGACTCAGAGGTGTCAAGACAGGCCACTCCGACCCCGAACCCCCCACCCCCATGCAGTCAAGATACACATGTACATTCCTCAAATTACGTAAATAACTAGTATCTATTAATTCACGTGTCAATAGAAGCTGGTATTGAAGTACTGCCCCCCTTGCATTCCTGCAAACAGGGAGAACCCCAACTTCTAGTATTTTCCTAAATGGGACTTGGCTCTGAGTAGAGAGCAGGTCTTTCTGAGAAACTTGAAGAAGGGAGAAAGATGGCCATGGCAAGGCGTGAAGGTTGGCAACTAACGGGTGAAATCCAGGGGCCACCCTCTCAAAGGGATTTCTTTGACTTTTTTTTTTTTTTTAATCATCTAAGTGTTAACAGCCCTAATAAAATACTGAAGAGGGGGAAGGGAGGAGGGGCGGAAGAGGCCGAGCCAGGAGGGCCAGGCTGACGGTCGCCGGGGGCTGTCGGATGGGGACATCCCCGCAGGGGCTCGGCAGCACGTGGACCTGGAGGGGGGTCTGTTTACGTCTGGCCAGGCACGGCCCCAGGACGGGCTCAGCGGCAGCGGCGGCCCGGGCCCCGCGCCCAACCCCCCAGTCCCAGCCCGGGGCCCACGTCCTCTACCTTTAGGAGACCGCAGACCGTCTAAGAAGCACGCGGGGACACGTCCATTGAAAGAGCCTCCACATGGAAAAAGCTCTGGTCCAAGGACCTGGCGCAGGGACCGGGTTCCCTTCTTTTGCCTCCTCCTCCTCCCGGGTGTCGGCGGGGCCGTCCTTCTCCTCACGCAGGGAACGGCGTCTCGGGGTCTGGCCCAGCGGAGGAGTGGAGGGGCGCGGGGTCCGGAGGCGGTGAGGCTGGGTCCGCTGGGGCAAAGGCACCGGCGCGAAGTGGGGAGCGCAAACTATTCTCCCTGCAAGTTCAAGAAGTCTCCGGCCAAGTGCTGACACACAACAACAGCGAGCAGGGGGAGGAGTGCGGGGCAGGGAAGTGAAGGGAGAAAGGAAAAGCTGGTGCTGTCGTTGTCCTTAGGAACCAGCGCCCGCCGGACGCGTGGCCACGCGCGGGGCCGACTGCGGGACTCGGGGGGCGAGGGTCGGGCGCTCCGCGCTAGCTCCGCCGCGGCCCATGGCTCGGGGCAGCCATCCTGGGAGACGCCGGGTCCGGGGAAGGGCGCAGCGGCGATCTCGGTGCCGGGCGAGTTGCCCCCCCGCATCACTCTGCCTTACTCCAGCGCACCCCCATTAGCGCTCGCCAGCTGAAACCCCCGCGGCTCCGGCGCTCCGGCGTCCTCGGGCGCATTCTCCGGCGAGTCGAGCCGAGTCCCGGGCCGCCGAGGCGGGTGGCCGCGCTCTTCCCTCCCTCTTCTAGCCCCCGGGCCAAGCTGCGGTGCGCTTTGTGGCCAGCCTGGGGTCCGCTCACACGTCGACCGCCGTGTCGCAGGCCCCCGAGCTTCGGCAGTACGTGATCGGCATCGCGGCGCTCAGGCTCGGCTCCCCGCTCCCCGGCGCTCTGCGCGCTGGTCCTCGGCTCTGGCGCGGCCCGGGCAGCCGAGGCCACGGCGCAGTGGCGCGCACGGCCGGGCGCTCCAGCCCACGCGAGGTCTGCGGCGCGCTGGTGCCTCGGAGCCCCCCGTAATCCGCGAGGCGCTCGCCACGAGGTCGGGTAGGCGGCGGAGCCTGTGGCGGCTGATGTCCGGCGGCGGCTGCCAATCCCCGGCGGGGTGTGGGAAGCGGAGCAGCGGGCGCAGCGCAAGCCGGGCGCAGCGCGGCGGGGCGAGGACTCCGGCGGCGACGGCGGCGGCGGCGGCGCCGTGGCGCGGCGCTCGCGGCTTTTAAAGGGGACGCAGCCTGCAGTCTCCCTTTCCGCGGAGGCCGAACACCTCCCCCTCGGTGGCGCGGCTCGCCGGGGATCCCCGAGCGGGCGGGAGCGGCGCGCAGGGGTGTGGACGGCGCGCCGGGGCAGCCGCGGCGGGGTGGGGCCGAGGGCGGGGACGCGTGGCCGCCGAGGGGGGCGCTCGCGCATCCAGCCCCAGCCCTCAAAGGCGAGAGCGACTGGAGCGCGGGACCCTCTCCGGGACTGCGGGGGCGAAATTGAGAACACGGGGTCGAGCCTTTATTTCCTACCCGGCCCGTTATTCAACTTTCAGTTTGAAGTTTTTCAGTAATAGACGATGAAAAAAAGAAGACCTCAACCAAGTTACAAGGCATCTTGGCATAGGCTTGGGTGGACTCTTCTATTTCCCCAGGGAAGGAGAATTAACAGGAAACTAGAGATTGCAAAGTAGGTGTCATTTAAACTTTAACCCACACAGATATATGTATATACATATGTAAACGCATGAGTACGCATTTACATTTATCTATGTATACATTTATGTGTAGGTAAATGCTCTATTTTATTCAGATAAATGTACAATATACAAAAATATTCATGTGTCTATCAATATATCTATGTATGTAAATATATGCTAACGAAAGCACATTTTTATAAATACACGTCTATATATCTACATCTGTGAGTTGGATGGGGTACTGCCCTACATGATACTCGCAACGTTGACCCCTGCGTGTGTGGTGGTCTGAAGAGAGGATGGTATTATTTCTTTTTATGGTAGCCATCACTTCATGCTTTGTGATATTTATCTTGCCCAGCTCAGCGGCAGGCGATTAGCAGCTCAGAGGAAGGTAAAATAATGCACAGTGTGAACCAAGCGTACAAGACCTTAGAATCTTCTGACCCACCAGGCCCAGCAGCACGTAGATGACATGTGATCAAGTCACTTGTCTTCCTCAGCTGAATATTCCCCAAATCTGCGGCACCATGGCGTTTCGAGGTGAAGGCTTTCTGTCCCTCCCAGGATTCCAGGACCCTCCATGCCTAACACAACCAACCAGGTTGCCCAAAGGATCCCAGAAGCCAAGGGCAGAAAATTTTTGGAAAAGACCAGATCAGCAAAATCAAGTTTGTCTGCACAGAACCTCCAGCCTGCAAAGCAGAAAAAGCCTGAAGCCGGAGCTCATAACAGCGTATTATCCATGTGTATTATTTTTTCAGTTGGGAAGCTAAAATAATTCTAGGTTCTGCTCACGTAAATCGGATTAGCAACCCACAGAGGAGAATTAGGCACTCGCTGTTTCTGAAAGTATAAAGGTCAAATAAGGTATTTCTGAGGAAGCCGACCTACTAGGAAAATAAATGGGGTGGGGGAGGGTAAAATATTCAGGAACATACTCTCCCCGCCCCCCTCCGGAAATAAAGTGCTATAGAGGCTGATTGTCCCTATGCATCACTGGCTAGCAAACAAGTCGGTAATAGAACGTATTCTACCCATAGACACTTACATTAAAAAATGTTTATTGTGCTTCCAAAACGATTTCCTTCCCTATCAAGTTTAACTGAGAAGTTAACAATTGTTTCTGTCATCAGTGAGATTTAGAAGACAAAATAATGAGACCTAAATCAGTATGTAGCTTTTAAAGAGGAGGAGAAAGATGATAGCTGTTGGATGCTCCTCAAGTAAAGATGAAAATTAAATCTCTGGCCATGACATCAAGGATGTCTTGCAGCTTTAGGCCTCAATAACTTGTGAAATGGAAACCTTGTAGGTGTATGAAATTACCTTCGACAGTCAAGAATCTGAGAGAAAATGGGCACTTCTAGACACTCCATTCCATTTCAGTGTTGCCCATCACAAGACCTCTTTCATGTGTGATGCAGGATTTCTGATGGAGTGCTGAATGCCTTTCTCAAGCACAGCTTCCTAAATTTTGGCCCTATTTGTGGAAGATCCCAGCTCTCTGGTTGTTTTTTAGAGATGGCTGCCCTCTTGTGGTGGAAATGAGTTCCAACTCTTGGTAGAAAAAAAGTTCATAAATAAGTAAGTAAATAAGTAAGTAAATAAATAAGTAAATAATCTCCACAGGCTGAATTGGGGTACAAACTATAGGGTGATCATACCTGCTCACTTTCCAAACAATAGAAATAATTAAAAACTATAAATATAAATGGAGATGACCTATCTCTCTTTTTACTCTCTCTGCTAATAGCCACCCTCCACCTGCAACTCAGAATACAAGGTTATTACTTAAGGTGTCAGTGTCTGTGTGCTTTGAACATATCACTTACTGCTAACTGTGGCCAACCTTACCTTTTGAAAGGTTCATTACAAGTTTTTCGGCCCATAAGGTGAGATTCATTCTTTGTGGGCAAATCAAATTTGGTGTATCTGCCAGATGTGGGGAGTGGCCAGAGGGGGGGTATGGAGTTGCTTGGGGGAAGGGTTGATGGTAGTTGCAAGAGGGCACAAGCAAATTATGTAAAAAAGCAAAGCATACTCTGTAAGGACTCTGTATAAAAGAGGGTGCTGCTATTCCCTTCCAGTCATTTCTTGCCAGTTTTTTAAAGAGATACCGGAAATCCACATTTGATTATGTATGGACATGACCTAGGATGAAATTAAGTGCTTAAAGAGTCATACTTTGGCAACTTTTCCTTTAGCAGTTCAGCCCAGATAATGTTTAATTTTATTGCATCCTGCAGCTATTAGCATTCACCATTGTTCTTGCTAGGTCAACCATTATGCAAATTAACATTAAAATAATGATCCTTACTATTATAGAGGTCACAGCAGGCATTAAAGGATCCATCTACCTTGTAATTGTCATTCCACTGAAACCCGTGGCAACTCCTCTGAGAAACCTCTTGGCTTTTTAACATACATATCACTTTGTTCCTAGTGTGACACCCAACACCAATTCTCCTTACTTTACAGGAACCCTTAACCACAGCAAAAGAGCAGCATCTCATCAATCAAACGTTTACCTGTTTGGTGTGCGATTAGATATGATAGAAAGGATCAGAAGCTGCAGTGATTTATTTGCAAAACCAGGCCTAGTAGGCCAAATCAGGTTACTGCTTTCAGGCAAATAGTGACTACATCTTAAAAATTAGGGTAGAATGAGTTTTGTGAATTGACTAGATTGTATTTTAGGATGCACACAGTAGGTATTTTACAAACAAGTTTATTACAACCCAAGACCTAACTGGGTGACTTAGATTCTCATTCTGTTTCAGCTGTGCATGGCTGAATTTAAAATGGTCATGCTTGGGGTGTCTGGGTGGCTCAGTCGGTTAAGCATCCGACTCTTGATTTCAGCTTAGGTCATGATCTTGGGGTTGTGAGATGGAGCCCTGTGTCGGGCTCCACTGGGCATGGATCTTGCTTAAGATTCTCTCCCTCTGGGGCGCCTGGGTGGCTCAGCCGGTTAAGCATCTGCCTTCAGCTCAGGTCATGATCTCAGGGTCCTGGGATCAAGCCCCACAGCAGGCTCTCTGCTCAGCGGGGAGCCTGCTTCTCTCCCTCTCCTCCCCACTTGTGCTCTCTGTCTCTCTCTCTGTCCAATAAATAAATAAAATCTTAAAAAAAAAAAAAGATTCTCTCCCTTGGCACTCTCTCTTTTTCTCTCTCTCTCTCCCTCTCTATCTCCCCATCTCAAAAATAAATTAATTTAAAAAAATAAAATGGTCATCTCTTGGGCTCATCTTTGATCAGGGTAAAAAAAAATATATGTTCTCCCTGCCTCCGACTGCATGATGAAGGTCAAATGCATAAAACATGTGTGGAATTGGAGAATTTAAAAATGCTATACAAACACAAGATCCTGATTGCTATTCTATGTATCTTGAAATGTGTTTTTCAGCTTTCTGCCTGAAATATTATGGCCTGATTTTGAGAGCTAGGACTTTGCATGCCTTTTTTCTTTTTTTTTTCTCTAACAGCTTTTTTTTTTTTTTTAAGATTTCATTTATTTGACACAGAGACACAGAGAGAGAGGGAACACAAGCAGGGGCAGTGGGAGAGGGAGAAGCAGGCTTCCCGCTGAGCAGGGAGCCCGATGCGGGGCTTGATCCCAGGACCCTGGGATCATGACCTGAGCCGAAGGCAGACACTTAACGACTGAGCCACCCAGGTGCCCCTCTCTAACAGCTTTTATCATACTGCCAAACAGTGGATATTTCATCAGAAAGGTCAGCATTTGAGTTGATCTGAGACAATAACAAATTTTCCTAGTCTCAGCTCTCTCATGAATAACATGTAGAGATTAACAGCTGATCTCTTCACAAAGCTGTTGTGAAAACTAAATGAGAAGATAATATGTCAAAAGAAATGCTGCAAAATTTGAATTACTATACACATGCAAATTAAGGTCATTGATTCTTCTAAAATTACATTTGTTTTATGTTATTTTCTTTTGCACTTGGTAGATACCAAAACTGAATGTTAAATGAACACATGCATCTGGAAAATAATTATGGCCTTCCAATAGGCTGTTTTAGATATCAATTAAATATTATTTCATTACCATATATCAATATCAATATATTTGCCTATCTTGTCAATGATACTAAAATATTTTGATCTTGTGTTAATAGATTGTGAAGAGTCAATGGCTAACATTTCTTTTTACATATTCAGTCTTCAAACATTTATCGAGTAGCTATCATGCTCATGGCACTATTTACTAAAGTCCCAGATAATACAAAAATATAGTCTCTGCCCATAATACACTTAGAATTCAGGAGAAGAGATGGAACATATTTTCCAATTAATAAATGTAAGATGTATGAATAAGAACTTTAAGTGAAAAACAATTGCTGTAGGTTTAGTGAAGAAAGAACAATTTCACTTCTGAAATGTAGACTCATGACATTTATAGAAGGGAGGGCATTTGAAAGGAACATTTAGGACAAGAATTGCTGTAGGATCGGTAGGGGTCTTTATGAATGTCGGCATTAGCATAGAGGTGTGGTTACTACATTTCACATACTAGCTGCTTTCCACCTAATTCTCACAAGAACCTTGTGCAGTGGGTATTATTATCACCATTGTACAGACAAAGAAAGTGTCCTTGGAGGGGTTAAGCCATTTTCCCAAGGTCACACATTGAGTAAGTAGCATAGTCAGTACTCTATTCTACAGCCCTTGTTTTGTTCACTGGAGTATTTCTCCCCGCTACCCCCATGCCATGCTCCACCCCCACCATGCCAATGGTCTCAATTCTACATGGTAGGAACAACCCAAAGCCAAAACATCAGGTGGGAAAATACAGGGAGGTGTTTTGAGGAGTATGGGTGGTAGCTCAGATTTGGACGTGTGTTTGGACAGGGACATGGCAAGACTACAGGTAAGTCTGTTCTTCAGGCAGGATCCCAGCAGGAAAGTGATGGCACATTCTTTAGCAAAGAATTTAAAGAAGTTTAACCAAAGGCATTGTGCAAAGGCTTGGGTGGAGTTGAGGGAAAATGACAAGGGAGAGTGAAGCATGCCCTGTATTAGGAAGCCAGACGGAGGCTTTACAACCCTTAGGCCTACAGGGGCTCAGGAGCAGCCATGACAGGGCCCTGAGAAAGCGGCAGCTGCAGGAGAGAGACAGGGGCAGAAGCGGGGCACCTCTGGTTGAAGGTCAGCTGGGAAGGAGCTAGCAGAGAATATAAATATCTCACATTTCCTTTGCTCCTACTCTCTGAACACCTGTTGAAATCTCCCATTGACCTAAGTTAACCAGGACAGGTGTATTAGTTATCTATTGCTGTGTAACAAATCACTGCAAACTTAGTGGCTTGATGCCCCTTTATTGTCTCACAGTTTCTATGGGTCACAAAGCTAGGCATGGCTTAGCTGGTTCTCTACTCAGGATCTCACAAGGCTGCAGTCTCATTTAAGGCTCAGGGTACTCTTTTAGGCCTATGGTGCTGTTGGCAGAATTCATTTCCTTGAGCCTATAAAACTCACTCATCATCACTTCTTTCATCAATGCCAACAGGAGAACATCTCTCTGATTACTAGACCCTCTTCTAAAAGACTCACCTGATTATAGACCCATCCAGGATAGTCCCATTTCCTTCTTCGTTAAGTCAAATTCAATTGATTAGGGACCTTAATTACATCTGCAAAAATCCCATCACCTGCTGCCATACAATGTAACCTAATAAGGGGAGTCATAGCCCATCATTTTCATGGATCCACAGCATGCTCAAGGGGAGGGGACTATGCAGAGGCTGGGAATCTCAGTCTATGCAGCCCATAGAAATCAGTCTCTCAGTCCTAGAGCAAGGTACAGGGTAGACCTGGGGTACAAAGGTAAGCGGACTTCAGGACCTCAAGAATCTTAATTGCTAGTCTAAAGCGCTTGGACTCTATCTTGTATGACTGGATCACTGTGAAATAATTTTACCAGAGGAATGGAAAGGCTAGAAATGCATTTGAAGTAAACAAATCTCATGTTTGGTAGAGTATAGCGGTGAAGAATAGGGAAAATAGAGAGACTGTAGGTAAAGGGACCAGGTAGTAGCTTTTGTAACTATACACGTAATGGTGATGGAGTGGTAATGGAGGCCTAAAGTCTACGTGAAAAAGAAACAATGTGAAATCTGTAAGAGAGGTCAAATGGGTAGGTGTGGCCTGGAGATGGGCAGTAGTGCCAGGGATGGGAAGAATCTATATCTGCAGTTTTTAGAGTCTGGGTGACCAAAAAACCATGGTGCTGTTCACAGTAAGGAGTGTGAACCAGAGCTGGATGGGAGATGCAGGGATGGTTCTTTTTGGGTGTGGTTAAATATCTTCATGGAAGTATACAGCAAGTATAATTAGACACCAGCCTGCAGTTCAGGAAAAGGATTAGGGATTGGGTTGCAGATTTCTGAGCTAAGTCTTAACCATTTAGAGAAGAAAGATTGCCAAGGAAGGTGTAGAAGATGCTGCAGAAAAAAGTCTTAGAGAAGTGAAAAGCAGACCGTGGTAATTTGTCTTAGAATTGATAGGGGAGTTTCCAGAAGAAGGCTGATCCACAGTCTTCAGTGCTGGTGCATTAACAACAGCTCCTCGATGGGGTTTCTGGATCACAGGTAGAAAAGAAGAATGGAGTGGAAGGAGACTGCATGGAATGGAAGTAGGAGTCGGTGAGCAAAAGAACATAAAGAAAAGGAATTACCAGTATTTGAAATGTATCTCCAAATAGTTCATGAAATGGTTGAAGTTACCTGGAGGCCTTTAACAAAATCAACAAAGGGTTTACATATTGGCTTTGTTGGAGGATTTCTGGGTGGTCATTTATTTTTTACAAGAAGAAATCTCCCAGGGAAATAGTTCTAATTAATACCCCAGGATTTGTCATCTACTTAAAACTTCATTTGCATATTTCTGCACTTTTTCACAATTTGTAGGACCACACGAAGTTCAGTAAGCTGGCAGAGTTAACCTTCAAACCACCAGTCAGTTCATCTCCTCAGCGCCCTCATGGGACCAGCTGCAAATTCTTTTCATCTTACTAACCTATTGATTCAGTAAGAATTTTGCAAAGGCAAAAGGGGTTTGGAGGTAGCAACTTTAGAATTATAAAAAAAATACTCAGATTGAACAATAGCAATCCAAGAGAATCACTTTAACCAGTGATTCTTTTAAGATTTTATTTGAGAAACAGAGAGAGAGAGGGAGAGAGAGAATGAATGGGGGGAGAGAGGCAGAGGGAGAAGCAAACTCCCCACGGAGCAGGGAGCCTGATGCGGGGCTCGATCCCAGGACCCTCAAGAACATGACCTGAGCCAAAGGCAGATGCTTAACCAACTGAGCCCCCCAGGCGCCCCTAACCAGTGATTCTTAATGGATATTCTCACCCCAGGGAATATTTCACAAATTGTCTTAATGGGATACAAAAGGTTTTGCTTTCTGCCCTAATTAATGTAGAACTTACTTGTTGAGCAAATAAGGTGAGATGTATGTGACTTGAGAGATTTAGAGAAATATCCTATATCATCCTCTCATATTTACTACACAGCGACCACTCAGTGGCACCAAAGAGAAGATGCAGCTCACCACAGCCCCTCAGCCCTGTCCACTCCAGCACACACCTGATCACCAACTAATGGCTTTCCCCATTTGGTGGAGTTTGCGCTGCTGGCCAGATGTGCTAAGGAATTTCATACCGCCCAGAAGCAGCCCTCAATCAATGACCAATGGGAGTGTATCAGTACCTCATCTTCCTCTGGGAGGGATAACTAAGGTGCATGATCTAAACTGACTCCCCAAAATTCCAGTCACCTGCAGCGCT
Source organism: Neomonachus schauinslandi (assembly GCF_002201575.2). Classification (NCBI taxonomy): domain Eukaryota; kingdom Metazoa; phylum Chordata; class Mammalia; order Carnivora; family Phocidae; genus Neomonachus; species Neomonachus schauinslandi. The sequence continues at coordinate 106,177,924 of NC_058412.1, forward strand.
AAGGGCTCAATAATTCATCCTTTATTGGCTGCCTTCCCTGCCCAGCCTCACTCTTCTGTTCCCCTAATTGTGTTTCTCCACCTCCCTGTAACCTACCTGTACTCAGATCCTTGTCTTAGATTCAGCTTCTGGTGGAACTCAAAATAAACACTGGATGATAGTCAGCAGAATATCTACTGACCTGAGATAGTACCTATCTGAAGTGCCCCAAATTTAAATGGCACTCTGCCAAGAATGCAATAACATTGTTGGCTTTGGAGAGCTGTTTCCTGCATTTTCTTTGTTCATTTAGTCATTCAATGACTTTTACTTTTCCAGGCACTGCTACATTATGGAGCAACAAAGATGAACACAGCGATTTACACAAATCCATCAAACAGAAGTTTATACAAGGTACAAAAATTGAACCAACAGAGCTACTACCTTCCCCTGGAGGTCAGAGAAGGTTTCCTGGGAGGACATAATACTTGAATCAAATCATGAAAACTGAGCAGGTGCTGGGCAGATAGGCAAGTGGGAAGGGAATTCTAAGCAGGAGGAACAACAGGGGTAAAGGCAGGAAAGCATGAAACATCAAGATACATTAAAAAAATGTTTGGCAATTTAGTGTGACTGGACAGAAGAGGAGAGAGGGTACCAGCATTTTGCTGGGCAAAGGAATTTGGACTTTTCCCTATAGAATCTACTTCGAGAAAAATCTCTTCAGTAGAAGTGAGCATGATCATTGTTTGGAGTAGTGCCAGACTGGAGGCAGAAGGACAAATTAAAAGGTTGTTGTAATTATTCAAGCAAGAGATGAGAAGTCCTTGAACTCAGCAGACGCATGGGGCAGAGATTGAAAAGATAAGATCTGATGGTACTTAACGGTCCATAGGGAATGAAAAAGAATTACATGACATTAACCAATGTAGAAAGCGCAGAAGGAGGAACATGCTCAATTTACAAGTATATAGACGTAGAGAAAATTCTTGAAAAAAAAAACTAATGTGGCTTCTAGAATCCAAAATTTCAGTTCCCAACTATCAATGATTACATCTTTAAGATTATTTCCCCAAGTTCATTCATGCCAGTCAGTGTATATCAAGGAGTAAGCTAAGTCTGCTTACAATGGGAAAGGAATCATTTTAAGCTATGAGGGTGTAGTTTTGTGTTTGAACAATTAATTAGTAAAAGACCATTTGCAAATATAAAGTAGCTAACAGATGGGCAATATTTTATTTAATCTAGAGCAGAAAAAAACTATAAGACAATTAAGCTATCATTGCGCTAAATGTCCGGAAAAATTAATGTTAACAATAGACCTCCTGCTTTTCTAACAATTAATTTTTGCTAACTTGGTACTGATTCAGCAAATTATAGTTCTAGCATCTTATTAGGCAAGTAAGCTATTATATATACAGAAAAGATGGGGATTTAGGAGAGTTAGTTTTTTAATATGCTGATGAATGGAACTAGCATATCTGGCAATTCAAAAGTGAAATCAAAACACAGTTTTACATTTTACTTACATATAACACATAATTACAAGAAAATGTCACTGAACACAATTTAATCTATTTTTGAATATTTTACATTTGGTTAGGTTCCTATAATGGAAACCTCAGGACCATGTTTATGACCAAGTATTATCCTTGTACTAGCTATTTTAAAATATATAGATGTTGTATCCTATTTGTCCTGACCATTTGAGACACTATAGAGTGTTAGTTTTAAAGAAGGGAGGGAGGAAGGAAGGGAGGAAAGAATGCAGAAAGGGAGGAGAGAAGAAATTACTTCTACTTGTTATTTGTTCATTTGTCATAAAAGTAGTATAAGGAGTAAAGTTCTCTGGTTATTTGAGAGCTATTTGTTATTTGAATTCAGAGTAAGTTTGAATTCAGTGAATTCTAGCTTCACTTGAGCTGGAGAGTTAATACAATATTCCAAAGTACCAAATCAGAATCAGACAGAATGATAACTATTTGGCTATGTTCAGTCTAAGTACCTTTGCTATAATTTACCTCCTTTGCATATTTTAAGTGATTTTCATTATGGAGTTACTGGGAGATATCTGAATTGCATTCCCACATGTCTTCCTTCGTTTTCAGCAATAAACAAATGAAGCACTTTTAGATAGGAAGTAACTTTTAGATCAGTTCACTCATGTTTCGTGTACTACATCAGTAATTAAAAACTGAAACTGGGTGATTCTCCCATTTTGTTAATTTGGCTATACTTAAGCCACAAAAGGAATTGAAAGGTCAGAGCTCTTCTCCAGTTGTGTCTCTACCTCTTTTTGAAATAACATGCTTTAGGTGAACTAACCTTAAACGACTAACTCTTCTGTGAAATCCCACCTTTATGAACACTTTCTACTGTATACTAAGTTACAAGGAAAACCTCTTGTACTTCATGCTGTTTACTGAGCTCTATGGTCTCTCCTCCAAGTCTACGCAACAGGAAAGCCTCCAGGGATTTGTGTTTTTAAATAGAGCTTGAAGATCTCACTCTGGAGAAGGCAGTTCAGGGAAGGAGAACTAGGGAAAGAGGCCGTTGTCTTGCTATATGGATCAAGCTGCCAGTCAGGAGAGAAAGAGCATGCAAATGGCAAATGCTTAGTCACCAGAACACCCCCCCACCCCCAACCCCACCCCCGCTCACAGTAAACTGAAGGCACTGCTCCCCATTTATAAAATATCTGAATATTTTCAGGAATTCACCTTCATTTCAACATAAGTTTATAAATTATTAAAAATTGAATAATATCACATTTATTTTAAATAATGTTTTAAAGTATTTTTAATAAAGAAAACTATAATTCTGTTATCCAGATAACCTCTGTTAACCTCAAAAATAATCCACACGTGTTAAAAAATTTAAACTGTACAAAAACATATAAAATGAAAATAAAGGTCTCCCTCTTTCTTTTCTACCCTAAATGAATTTTTCTAAAGGTAACCAGGGTTCACGGATACATATATAACCTTATGGAAATCAAGACATCGCACACATGCTAGCATCTACATATATGCATGTGTGTATATTCGTGTGCAGATATTTTACACAAAGGACTGACAGCCACATCTTCCTAGATTTTTGCTTTTTAAATATATATATATATTTTTTCCCACCCAGGTCTTATTGTTTTTAAAGGTAGTATTATTGCCATGATTTGTTTAATTTGCCCCTCCTGATGGACATTTAGGTATTTCCAGTCTTTTTTTTCTTTTATAAAAATATCTTGATAATAAATTTATATAAAAATGTCCAAGTATATCCAGAGGGTACATTTCTAATAATAGATTTTCTGGGTCAGAATATGTGCATTTAAAACCTTTTTTTTTTTTGAAAGACTGTAGCTGAACTGTCCTTCAGAAAAGTGTGTACTGATTTATTATAACATCAACAGAATCATCATCAACCTTGTGTGTCATCAAACATTGATAAAATGGTAAAGTAAAAATGGTATCTCATTTTAATTTGCATTTCTTTTTATTATGAATGAGGTTGAAATCTTACCACATACTTACTGGCCATTATATTTCAGTTTTTGATTAGGTCCTTTACCCATTTTTCTAGGTTGCTTGCTTTTTACCTTTGACTTAAAAAGCGAGAAAAACAAAAATATCATAATACTACTATCACACCTAATTTTGTTCTTATTTTTACAGGCTCTTCACATATTAAAGAAATGAGTCCTTTGTCAGAAATGTGTTATGAATATTCCTCCACCTGTTGATTGACTCATGACTTTATGATGCATTTTTTCTATATAGAAATTTTAAATATTTTTGTAATTAAATGTATTAATCTTTAATTTTGTGACTTCCATGCTGTATGTCTTACTTCAAAGGGTCTTTTCATACACCATGGTCATAAATACACCAGTTTTCTTAATAATATCTTAATGGAGTCATTATTTTTCTTTAAATCTTTGACTCATCTGGAATTTATTTTGGCTTGCCAATGTCCCATCACATTTATTAAATTACCCATCTATTATTACTTGTTTGAAATGACATCTTTATCATGTGTCATGTATCATCTTTATCCCATTTATATTTGGGACTCTTTCATTGATCTATCCATCTCTCTTTTTTTTTTTTTCTTCTCTAAGTGTATGGGCTAGTCTCCTCCTATTAGAATATTAAGTACAAAGGAGTAGGAATCTTATATATCTTACATGCCTTGTTTGTAGTTAAACAGTACCCAACACATAGTAGGTCCTCAAAAAACTTGTTGTATACATGATTAATAAAAAGATTTATTTCCTCATTCATCAACTTGAGATATAATCTACTGACTCTCCATATAAAAATGGAGAAATTAGTACAGTAACACATCTTCTCAGCTCTGCTCTTTATCTCTTGATTTCCTGTTGCTTTGTTATTACTTTAAATTTTTCAATAATTAGAATATGGACTTTCTGAAATCCCATTTCCCACATTGATTTAATTATAGTTCTAGGTGTAAAGGGGTTTAGTGTACCCCACCTGTAGTCTTATCAGAGCTTCTGTTAAGGCAGGTTTGATTAAGAAGAACTCACGATTTCATGATATTCAGTTCATTCCCATTTAATGCATTAACTAACGCTTACATGGTGCATTTTATACACCAGGTACAGCTCAAGTGCTTTACAAATACTAAGTAATTTAATCATAAAAATTATAGTTCTTAAATTTTTGCCTATCATTTAGTTGGTGTTAAATCTATATGCCCTCTTGGCTCAGTTTAGAATTTTTCTCTCAACCCCTTTATCCTACTTCTACCCCAAATAACTTGAAGACATTGCTCCACTGCTTCTGGCAACAGATATTGCTATGGAGAAGTCTGAGGCCAGCTTGATTTTTATCTTAATATTCAACTTGCTTTTTCTACTTGTATTTCTGAAGAAAATCATCTTAGTCCTTGAGGTTGAAATTTTAGCAGGATTATCTGTGTTTATAATTATTAGTTCATCCTAGAATACATTATATAATACATTTAATAGACTTCTTAATTTAAATAATTTTCATACACATACTACTTTCTTGTACTATATATTTTAATCCCCTTCTCTCCTCCATTTGTTGGGATTACTTGTCAGGTTCTTAATGAAAACTTTTCTTCACATTTACAGTGGGCTGCTTTCATAACCTCTGAATGCACATCTCTCCAAGTTGGAGATAGATGACCCCTCACAAAGTTTCCTCCATCTGTTTGAGGTAGAGTAGAAATCAGGGGTGCATTTGGGAAATGAGGGACACCAAATTCTCCAGTTTCTCTGTGACTCTGACACATTTCAAAGGTGTTGATCTGAGTAATGTGGCCTTTCCTTTCTTTGAGTCCTAGAAGCATATTTCTTTCTTTCCCTTTCTCTTCCATCCTTTTCCTTAAACAAACTAACTTATTCTGTTTTACTCTGCCATTTTACTTTGGACTATGGATATCAACTATTTATTTACCGGGCTCTATTTCACATGTTTTAGCTAGCTTGGTTTAAAAGCAGATGCCACCATATAAGAATAGCCTTATAATCCCACAAGTTTCATTGACAATAAACAACTTCTTCTAGGGCACCAGATGACTATGTTGAAGGTAAGACTTATCCTACTTTCTCAGTTGTGGTGGCTAGAGAAGTATACTGATAAATTGGTAAGAATGCCAGATCAAACAACAGCATAAAGGATAGCCACGTTTATTGAACACTCACAGTGCACCCATTACCCTTCTAAACACTGAGCATAGCGGCACCTGGGTGGCTCAATCAGTTAAGCATCTGGCTTCAGCTCAAGTCATGATCTCAGGGTCTTGCGACTGAGCCCCACGTCGGGATCCCCACTCATCAGGGAATCTGCTTGTTCCACTGCCCCTCCCCCTGCTCCTGCTCTCTCTCTCTCTCCCTCAAATAAATAAATAAAATCTTTAAAAAAGTAAACACTGACCGTAAATTAACTCATTTGATCCTCACAACACTATAAACTATGCACTTCTATTATCCCCATTTTATAGAGGGTAAACATAAAGCACAGGGTAGTAAAGTAATTTGTCCAAAGCTACTCAGCTCCAAGTAGTAGAAACAGGATTCAAATCCTGTTTCTATTCAATCCCAGAAGTGGTGGTCTTAATTCTGACCTTATGCTGCTTAAACCACAGTCCAAGACACATTAAGCTTTCCATATTGTATATGTGGACTTTAAAAGAAGTTTGGTTGCCCTAGGAAAGCTGAGGTAGCTTTCTAATTAAATCAACTCTGTTAACTCCATCCATTTATTCCGATACTCCACGTACAATCCTCACAATTGGGTTTATTCAAGTTCTTGCTAAGTTGATTGAATGATTTGATTTCATACTGGCCCATCCTGAATCAATAAAAACAATTTCATCGATAGTCCTTTTAATGTTTTTGTTTGCACATTTAGAAGTTGTCACAGAAAATATAACAGTGGACTGTTATGTTGCAGCAAGCCATCTTTTTTCTACTTATGCTCTGGTGAGAGAGAAGAGGGCAAATTTGGCAGCCAGCCACGTAATTGGAATTAACCTTGGCCACGAAGACAGATAAGCCAGACTGATCACTCCAATATTTGCCTGTCTGCATGTGGAATGCCTGTATTAGACCACGGCACAGAAGGAAATGTTCCTCTTTTGAAATTTTTCTCTGTATACCAATCAAATTGTTCCCTCGGGACACATCATAAAGAAATGTCATTGAATACTCTAATTGTGGCATTCACCAGAGCTATTTTTTAAAAAGCAACATTGGTCACAAACTCAGATTTTAATCAAAACCAGAATTCTGGTGAGTTGAGTGGTTTTCCAATATTTTTCAGCTTAAATTTTTTGATAGTCACTGGCCCCATAAATGGAACCTATATTCAAAAGATTTGAGCTAAATTAGTTCAGCATTTTACAGTTAAGTTAAAGTAGAAAACCTGCAATTTTCTCTGAGGACAACACACACACACACACACACACACATACACACACACACACACCACCTTAACAAAATACTTTTTTTCCCCTGTCCACTGAGTATTACTCAAAAGTATCTGAAAGTTTAAAATTCAAACTTGGCAGTTGTATAATCCTCCCAGGGGAGGAAATTCAGGAGAATTTAAAGAAAATTGGCTTAGCAATGTGTTTTGAATATAGGCAACAGAACATTTTCTATTTGGGTACAACTACATCAATGAAACTTGAGTCAGTGGAAGTCTTGTCTGATGCCATTTAGAAGGCTGTCAGAGCTAAGGGAGGCGTTAGAAGAATACCAGTTGGAACAGAGAACTGCCTTAAGGAAAGACTCTATTTCCTTCCATTTCCTGCTGTAGATAAATGAGGACCAAATATAGGAAACCATAAGGTCATTTCAGCAAATAAAAACCAACCCACCATTCTGGGTATCATATATTGTGGTTATTGCTGCTGGTATTTTGTTCATTTGGTGGCTTCAAAGCACAGCTGAAAATTGTTTGACACTTTGACATTTCTCACACTCCTGGATCTGAATGGGATTGGCACTGCTTCGACCAAGAGATTACAAAGGAAGTTACACTAGGTGACTTCTGAGGCCAATCATGAAAGGCCAGGTGGCTCCCACTTTATTTTGTGGAGCCCTGAGTTGCCTAACAATAACTCTACACTGAGGCTGCCACACTGAAGAAGATGGCATAGCTTACTGGTTAAAAATACAGACTCTAGAGCTCAACTGCATGGGTTCAAATCCTGACTCCACCAGCTACCAGCTGCATAGTAACCTTGGGACAGTTACTTAATCCTTCTGCGCCTCGGTTTCCTCATTTACAAAATAAGGAGAAACAGTACTCTGCTGCACACTGCCCGAGGTCTTGCCTGTACCTTATACAGTTGTTTAAATGGTCTAGTGTGTTAGCAGCTTAGAATAGGGCTGGCAAATAAGACACACTATGGAAGGATTTGTTAAATAAGCATGCAGGTGCTTTTAGATATGCCTCATAGGTTTACAAGCAGATTGCCCTTCGTACAGTTCAAAATCGTCCTGCATTTTATATGTCAGAGAACAGATCCCCCTCATGGCAACTAAAGAGGCTGTTTAAAGCTCTGACGTATTTGAGCAATTCAGACCAAAAAAATTGCTCATGTCTAAAAAGCAGGGATGCTCCTGAAGAAACTCTTTTGCTTCTATTTCCCTTCTTTCATTCTAGGCTGATGTTTGCTGTGTTTACATCATTGAACCAGGCATTTTCCTACTCATGTTCTAGCACTGAGTAAGATATTTGAACTTAGAAAATTTACAAGTCTAAAATAGTTACCAGTATGTACTCCCCCACTCCACAGCTTGCCTCACCCTGTGAGGGATTAGGTTATAAAAATGAATGAAATCATCATTCCTGTTTACTGGATAATCCCAAAGCGAAAATAAAAAAAGAAGCAGGGGAGATGGCAAAGAACATTTAAGGAAAAATGGAGATCTATCGGTACAGAGAGACCTAACTACGTATCTCGCAGGGTAAATTACTGGCAAACACATCACAGCCTGATTGTGGTTTTCCTTCGCTCATTTTTCAGACTAAAATAAATGAAAAAAGAAGCTAAACGTTGCTTGTTAAAGTCCACTTAAGATAGAGGTCAATTAGCCAATGCAAATATACAAATATACTCATCTTTGGAGATGCCAAATGTGCTGGTCGTTTGCCGGTCTTCGAAACTTCCCACGTGGCGCTCTGGAAACTACATTTCCCAGGCTCTCTTGCACCCCGGCTTCCTGGTCGATTCAGCCAAAGGGAGACTCTGAGGGAAGACTGGGGAATTGAAGATGGGAGAGACCAGGATATTTCTCTGCTACTCTCTCTTCTTCAGACTATATCATCTTCTCTATGATTTCAACATTCACTGGGAAGACCTTAACATGGCTGTAGTTTCCAATAGATGCACCATATTCTGGTCTTGGTAACCACATGCCTTCTGCTAACCTGAGGGGTGGTATCTCCTTCTTGCTGTTACTAATCTCTGGATTGCCTCCCCATCCACTGTAGGGCTCCTTACGCCCCTCCTCATCTCTGTTATCAAGTCCCTCTATTAAATCCCTTCTGTTTGAAACACCTGCAGTGACTCCAGTTTTCCTGACTGGACCCTCACAGATACCCATAAGCAGTGTTTTTGTTTGTTTCTGATCTAAACTATACAGAAGTAGGGGTCTTTTAATGACCTGCTGTTTTGTAGACAAACTGCACTAGTTATCTCTGTTAAGGATGTTATGGAATTCATGCTAATTTTTGTTTCCCTGAGCTAACTGAGCTGTGTGATATACATTGCTCATTTAGAGGACATGAGAGTTAAGTTGCTCAGGAGACTGAACTATCTACTAGATGCAAACAAATTCTCTTCAATTCACCTCCCTATGGGCTCCTTGCTACACATTCTGTTTTGTCATACCTAGTGTGCAGGATGTCAGACTCATGCATGGCATGGGGTGCATAAAAACTCATCACCCAGTAGGAAAGCTACTCTCATGACTATGATTTAACAGATAATCTTTAACATTGATGATTCTCTTCCTCAAGTAACATTTTTATTGATCTCAGGCCCACCACAACTAGTAGGAATCCTTCCCCATAAACCATTTTATTTATTTGTTTGCATGGCATCAAGTTGGGAGGGGTATGGATATAGAATTTGGGTGCTGGGCTCCATCAGGAAATGCCACTGCACCCCCAAGGATGTGAACCTCAGTAGAGAAGCGAGGATTTGCAGTCAGAGCTGACTCTTTGCATGGAGGCTTTATTGCAACTGCAGACTTAGCACATATGAAAAGGTTTTCTGTGCTCAGTTTGGGGATGAGGCAGATTGCATCACCAGGAATTCCTGTCCTCTAACACACAGTGACCAACACGCCTTAATAAGCATTTGCCTTTTTATTTTCAGGTCAATAACGTCATGCTTTCTGTTCATTATGGAACCAGTTTTTTTAAATCTCTTTTTTAAACTAGAGGGAAAGACGTAAAATAATAATTCCAATGCTGTGACTCTGGTATGTCCTGTGCACAAGTAGTCAGCCAATGAAACTCTGTGCAAACAATGGGAAATGTTCAGGTTTAAATAAGGCAGGGTTTCCAAGGCATGGCATCTGGCAAGAGGGGTTGTTGTCAAGGGAAGGAGCTTGTGTATCCTTCCATGAGGTAGATGCTCTTGGAGGGGATGGGAAATGGGACCCATGCTGCCAAGGACAGCATCCTCTTAGCAAAGGAGTCAAGGGTTCAAAGTTAATGCACTTTGGTTGGAAACACTGACAGCAGAACCTGAGGGAAGCAGATGCAGCAAACAGAACACAGACCATCTCAGAAAGCCAGAGGATGTGAGCCCAGCCAGCAAGCCCATGTCAGAACCATAACAGCCCCAAGCAGACAGTGCAGAGGTACAGGAGGAGACAGAGACAGCAGACTGGCTCATAGGCTGGAAGTGGGCTGGGCCAGGAGAGAGCTAAGCTCAGAGGAGGACTGCCTTTGGAAGGGTTTCCTTCTTCCCTTGACCCTAGCCTAACTTCTGAATTATCCCATTTCTATAAGGCACTCAGATACCATAAAGTTGTGAAATGCCCCTCTTAGAAGCAGGAGCCACAGGGCTGTCTTAATGCCCTGAAGGATGTCTTCTCGTATCCCCAAGTATCTATGTTGATCCCTTGTTGGAGGAGCCTTTATCCACACAACGATAAATAATCATTTATTTTTTTAAAGATTTTATTTATCTATTTGAGAGAGAGACAGAGAGCGTGAGAGAGAGCAGGAGCGGGGGGAAGGGCAGAAGGAGAAGGAGAAGCAGACTCCTCACTGAGCAAGGAGCCCGATGCAGGGCTCGATCCCAGGACACTGGGATCCTGACCGGAGCCGAAGGCAGACGCTCAACTGACTGAGCCACCCAGGCGCCCCGACAAATGATAATTTAGATGGGTTTTCTTACCAGACCAATGAATTGTGCAATCCTAACATTCTCCTTCATGTTTAGAACACATTGTGCTGTTCCCATTGAGATCCAGGTGAGTGCTGACAAATCAACTTATACTGCTAGAAAAGAGCCCCTGGGAAATATGTTTAGATCATATGAACCAGAGGTTTTCCATGGCAGTGCCTAGATGACTTTGAATCAAGGATAAATTAGAGTTTGGCAAAATAGTTATGGAGGTATTTTCACACTCTAATATTAAAATGCACAGGAAGGGAAGTCATCCAAACACCGACTGGGCACTCTTAGGTAACCATGCTGAATGTACAAGTGTGTGTGTGTAAGAGTAGAGTATCATGCATGGGGGTGATGGGGAAGAGGTGACTCTGGGGGTAGGGAGAAGGCAATCAGGAGCCAGGATTGCCTTGAAAGCAGTTGAGTACCTTCTTACTGGCTTCTAGAACATGCTAGTTTCTGCACTTTTATCAAGTACAGAAGGAAAGAAGGAAATTGGAGCCAACCATCCCTCTTCTTATTCCATGTAAAACTCTGCCCAGTGGCCTTCCATTCGTGGATTCATCCAGTCCAGCAGCTGCTCTCTGGTGGCTGCTAGGTGATTTCTAGCTTAAAAAGTATTAGATTTGGATTATGAAATACTTTTTAACTTTTTCATATTTGTTACCAATATCTGAAATTTGAAAAATTTCCCATAAAAACCTAGAATTCTTGCTTTTTGAAAGACAAAGATTTGACACCAAGTCTTCATTCCCACATAACATTAGTGTGTTGGGTCAAAGCAGTGAGGTATCCCTCTAGATGGGATATGTGTTCCCCAGGTTTCCAGGCTCCATCACTCCCTTTCGTCCCTGTGGTCTCTCTTGCCATTTATCATCACACTCCCAATACTGTCTTCCTTCATACAGAATAAGATAAAAGTAAAATAGGTCTTGTGCAAACATCTTTATCAAATGTAGGAAACAGTGATAGGCATTGAGCATCTGTGCATGCCAAGGAATGGTTGTTTTGTTTTGTTTTTTACACCTGTTTTACTTTGCTCATGTATGTTACTTGTGTGGCTGCCACAGGCACTTGAGTTAGCCTGAATTAGACTTATTTATAATAGAAGGGTGCAAATGACAGTGAGTGTGACAGTGGTCAATCTGTGGTACAAACATGATCAGTTAGGAGAGTGTCATTATTTCAGTCATTGTTCTGCAGACAGCCATCTGGAAATAAACATCCAAAATGTAGCCTAGAAGGCAGTTCCAGAATCTATCTGACCAGATCATTGGGATTCATTTGAACCTCAAACCTCCTCTTGCATTTTCATAAGAAATGATTCCTGGAAATAGCTTTTAAAGGCTAACTGATACTACCCTTAATGGACTGTGTGAATGACCACAGGATTTTGTGTCAACAATGAGCAAAGGGAAGAGTCCATGACCTCCTAGAAGTTGACAGGTGTAGAGAGATCCAGGTGAGAGGGGAAGCTGTTCTTGTCAGTCAAGACTTCTCAGCACATGAGAGTATATGTTGCCTCAGTAGATGAGGTTTGTAAGTGGCTCTCCCAGGGCTATAAAATGTCTCTTTTTAAAAACAGATGGAAACATTGTACTGGGGAACTCTGAGGACTTTAATACATTTCAGGTCCTGCAGATTTTTTTTTTAATAGACTACAGAGGTAGTTCAAAGGGGAGGGAAATGCTATTAGAATGGAACAATTAAAGACCCCTAAAATATGAAACACTCACATGCATAGACAACAGCAATGACATCTACCAAGAGACACATTTTCAAAGGGAAAGAAAATAAAGGCAAGCACTGGATAAGACCAGTGAATGGGATACTATAAGTCAATGAGGAAACCTGGGACCTTTCTCCCTGGAGGGTTTGGGGGACTCTAAAATCACGAGATAAGAGGCATTCTGCCAATCCCAGGTTTAGATAGTTTGTCAATGCATCACATCAAATTTAAAGCACAATTAAGCCCAAAAATCAAACACACTTCCTCACACTGAGATCTTTCCCCCACTCTTGACAACTATATTTCTGTACAGTTTCTTAGTCTGGATCTTCTATAGCAGAAAGAAGTTAGAGATGGATCCAACATATTGAATATAAGATTGAAAATTCAAATGCTGATTGGTCACTCTCTGTTTGTTTCCATGTCCACCTCACTCTATCCTCCCATCTGCATTCCTCTTTGCTTTGTGCCCCATGAGGTGATATCTACGGATGGAATCATCCCATCCCTTGTGTCCTCTGGCTTCTGGCAGGGGACACTGGCAGGAGGCTGGATGGCAGGAGAGAGATGAAGTCACAGTGTTTATTCCCCTGCTCTCTTCCTTGCTAGGTCTCATGTTTGGGAGTATGTTCCTATACCTTTGCTACAACTCCTCTGTAACTGCTCCCTTCCCTTGTGCCTTCAGAAATGGGGTAGGAACAGTCTCTTCCTGTTGGTGAACCCTTGGCATCTCATCATCCCTTATTATAGTTCCCTTAACTATCTGTCTTCACTCTTCTGCACACGGTCTGGACATTAAACTCTCTGTAATCAAACTCTTTGTATGGGCTACCTGCTCCTGCCAGGATCCTGACAGGTATAATTTCATTTGCTAGAAGTCCTGGGTAACTCTCTAAATGCTTGTGGCATTATGATCAAAAATAATGATCATTCTGATAACAAAGTTAGTTGAGAGCTTTCTGTAGGTCAGGCAGTGTATTTTATATTCATTGTCTCATTAAAGCTTTGCATTCACCCTAGAGGTAAGATATTGTTTGCATCATCCCTACTCTGCCTATAGGGAAATTAAAACTTATAATGATTAACTAATTTGTTCATGATTCCATAGCAACAAAGGGACTGACCTGAGACTCAAATTCAGGTCTCTCTGTAGCTTTCAGAGAAAGACAGAGTGGACAAAAGAGCTGTCCCAAAGTCTCTGAGAGGATGTTGTGGAAGAAGATTTGGACTTTTCCTATGTAACGACAAAGGGTAGAATCAACACCAGAGGGCAGAAATACTGGTGTGCTGATAAATGTTTAAGAATAGGCTCTTAGTGTGGGAGGTGGCAGGATAATGCATGATTTGTAGATTTTGGCAAGCTCTGTGGTGTAAACACACCTACCATAGCTGATTCCAAGGTGCCAACTTGAGGTCACTAAGTGTGGAGTTGGGAACAGATGTGCACAGTCAGCTCTCGAGCCGGCGTTAAGTATGGACCTGCTCCAGTGCAGCCCTGGGTGGAAGTCTTGAAGAAGTGAATTTCCTCTAAAGAAAAGGAAGACCCATCTGACATGGCCACCAGTTGCTCTGTGAAGGAATGAGGTAATCATTGTTGTAGGTTCCCAGAAGCTCAATGAGCTGTTGTGGACCTTGTAGAGGGAATTCCTATCCTTGATAATCAGACCTGGCTTGACTTCTTAGGTCATGCCTAACGCTAATATTGAAAGATTTGTGTCAAGGTTACATGTATTCCAGGTGGGAGAGGAGAGAAGAAAGAGAGAAGATAAGAGTTCAGGCTTTGGAGCTGGACAAACCCCAGATTCTGATCCCAACTTCAAAGGGCTATGTGACCTTGAACAAGATATTAAACCACACTGAGTATGTGTTTTCTCATCTCTATAAAATGGAGAAAATAATACCACTTCCTCTTGGTGTATGATTAAATGACAGAGCCTTGGGACAAGTCATGAAATGCATTTTCTCTGTCTTTCCTCTTAACATTCCCATTCATTTCTCTCCTAGTGGGGACAAAGAGCAGGCATCTATATGGGAATTACTTTATATACAAATCTGGTTACAGCATTAACATCCAAGATCCCTACTTCATAGTTTGACCTGTGGTATTAAAAATTCTATAAAATGTATTGAGCTATATTATAATGTGGTTCTACTGAAATGGGCTGGAAGTCAAAAAAGGAAAGAGAAAGGTAAGTCTATGAGAACTCTGACCACTAAATCTAACTAAAGGCCATTTTTTGGCCTTTCTAAGATACTCCTATCAGAAGTCTAGCCAGCTGGAAAGTGTTTTGTAACCCTGCCTCCAGTGTAGCACTATCAGAGGAAGCAAATGAATGACCTGCCAAATTAGTTTTGGCCACACCAACCCACCCTGGCACAGAGCAGTAGTGTTCAAGAAGAAAAACAGAGGCCACCATTCCAAGCCCTGCGTCACTATACAGGGCAAAGTCAGTATGTGACTCCAGAGCTTGCCTGACCATGGAAAAGGGCTGCTGCAAACCTCCAGGGAAGGGCAAAAAACCCTAGGACAAATCTTTTCCCTTATTCACTTTTCTAAGACCTCTTCCAGAAGCAGAGATGTTTGAACTTTAAACCACATACTTATGAGCAGAGATGGATGCTGCCTTCATCATCCGAACTTAAGGCATCTCCCTCTAGACATAGTGGGCTGAGCAGATACAAAGATGGACATTACATAGGAAGCTGTTAATTTGCCTTGGCTCAAAGATTTTGCTGTCAAGGGACCAAGTTAGACTTCAGAAAAGACATTCCCCTTAATTTTTTTTTTCAAAAAAGTTATTTCTCTGAAAAAGTTGTTAAATTTATTTCAAAAGTCACCATCTAATTTAGGCTAATGCTTGATTTCAGAGAGGCTGGAAAGAAAAAAAAAGGATTGGTCAATCCCAGACCAAACTAAAGGTCTACAAAGCTGTTTGAGTTTCCCAATCTTATGAGACTGAGAGATTAAGGTGGTGGCAATCGGTTAAGTATCTGATTCTTGGTTTCGGCTCAGGTCATGATCTCAGGGTCATGCGATCAAGCCCCACATTAGGCTCTGCTCTCAAGGCAGAGTCTGCTTGAGATTCTCTCTCCCTCTTGTTCTGCCCCTCCTGCTTGTGCTCTCTCACTCTTTAAAATAAATAAATGAATCCTGGGCACCTGGGTGGCTCAGTCGTTAAGCGTCTGCCTTCGGCTCAGGTCGTGATCCCAGGGTTCTGGGATCGAGCCCCACATCGGGCTCCCTGCTCCGCAGGGAAGCCTGCTTCTCCCTCTCCTACTCCCCCTGCTTGTGTTCCCTCTCTCACTATGTCTCTCACTGTCAAATAAATAAATAATCTTTAAAAAATAAAATAAAATAAATAAATGAATCCTTTTAAAAAATGTTTTAAAAGACTGAGAGATTGAGACCTCTCCAAAGAAACGGACTTCTCCAGCACCTACAACATGCCAGATACTTTGCTATGTTTTCTTGTTGAATTCTCACTACAACTCTATTCTTCTCCCTCTGTACATGTGGGAACTGAGGCTCCAAATCCTAAGTTATTTTAACACATTACTCATCTTTCTGCCCTATTTAACTTCTTGAGTCTTGAGTGGTTTTCATCAATATCAGGCATCTAGGCTAAAGCTCATGGGCATCATAATGATTGAGCAAAAAGTACAAAGCCCAGTCCAATTGGGGCATAGTCCACATCCATCTGAACTCATCCTGGTGGGTTTGTGTGTGTATACATGGCCTACTGAGCTGGACTCTATCCTCAACAGGCTCAGCCTTCAGTTGGGAAGACAGAATAACACAGGAGAAACACTTGGAGCATCAAGTATAAATGGGGTGGCTCCATGCAGAAGTTCAACAAAAGCTCAATAAAGGGAAAAGTCCATGTGGGTGAGTGGAGGAAGTGATGTGGGGATATCAGTATAGAAAAGATAGTCCTCATAGATGGAAGACAATGGTCCAGTTGGTTCTTGTGAGCTTAAGGGATGATAGGAAGTTAACTAAAGCACAGAAATGAATGTTAATGGGTGTAGGACACACACAGTAAGGTGACAATGTGATTATCACCACATACCCTCCAGAAGAATTAAAATAAACACTAGAAAAAGCAAATACTGACAAAGGCAAGGAGCAACTAGAACCCTCGTACACTGCCAGGGGAAGTATCAATTGGTTACAGACACTTTGGAAAACTGTTTGGCAATTTCTACTAAAACTAATCATATGCACAGCCTGTATGCAGCAATTCCTCTCCTACGAATAAAACCAGAAAAGATGTGGACATATGTTCACCAAAAGATATGTACTGGACTGCTCATAATAGTACTATTCATAATAGCCCAACAGGAATTCAACAATAGAATGGATTTATAATTTTTGGTGTACTCACACAAAGGAAAATTAATAGCAAAGAATGTAGACAGTCCAACTATATACGAAAACAAGGGTGAATCTCTCAAATATAGTATTGAATGAACCAAACCAGACATAAAAGAACACATTATATGATTCCATTTATAGAAATTACAAAAAAAGATTAAACTGCCCCTGATATTAGAATTTAGGTTACACTTTGGGAGGTAGTGACTGAGTGGGGGTGTAGCGGGGGCTTCTAAGGTGCTATTGTTTCACTTCATAATCTGGATGCTTGTTACACAGGTATGTTAAGTTTGTGAAAATTCAGCAAACTGTACACTTACAGTAAGTGCAATTCTTCCTATGTAGATGATATGTCAGTGAAAGTTTTAAGAACTACATATGTGTAGGTGACAATCCAGACTAGGATGGAGAGCTCTTTAATCCCCAGCAGTATCTAGGTACTCTTGTTAAATGGTTCGAAGGGAGGGTGGCCTTGCAGAAAGATGTCCTCTGTCTTTGCAATCCTCGCAGCCATGATGATGTTCATGGTGGGTTACTGAAAATTAGCAATGCCTCCAGATAAAGTGTGCATATGTATATACAAGACGAAAAGTCACTTCCTCTTCTACTCCTCCTGCCTTCTTTCTCCCACATTGCCAGCCCCTAATCAGCCTCCTGCTACGTATTAGTTAACCTCCTAAATCAATACATCTTGATCTGAACCTAATAGGAAGGAATGTTTGCTTTTGTATCTGGGTTCAAAGTACAGACTACAGTAGTTGGCTTTTAAGTTTATGTTATAGACTTAATTTTCTTGCTCAAAACGAAATGAGGAATACATTAAGACTGTGAAAGGGAAGAAAAAAAAAACATGATTGATGAACTGGCTTATATGACTACAGTTCCTTTAGAAATGAAAATATTTGGTACGTTCCCTTATTATTGAGATCAAGCAATGTGCCTGGATCTAAATGACACAAAAATGGTTTGAATTAGAGTCAAATAATTGCCATTCTGAGTGAACATAAACTTTTTTTGAGGGGGGTGGTGAATGGGGATAAAATATAACTAATAAACTCTGAGGCAAAGCTCACATCTGAGATTTAAGCTTCAAAGGTCTTAAAAAGGAGGCTCCCCCGCCACCCCGCCCGAGAGAGAGAGGGGGAGAGAGAGAGAGAGAGAGAGCGCTGCACGCAGCGGGAGGAGTGGTTTTCCCAAGCTGATTTTCCTTACGGGGTGACCCAGCCTGGGTCGGAATGTTACCATGTGATCAACCCAGACCGTGGCAGCAACACAGTCTCAGCACAGAAGTTAGAACTTTCTGCAGCATCATTAAAATAATTGGGAGAGAAAAAAAATGTTAAGCTCCACAAGCTTGAATCACAAGCCTCTTGGAAAGGTTAATAAGCTTGCTGCTCTGCACCCCCCTCCTTTCCTTCCATGCCTTGCCACCCCCCCCACCCCCACCCTTCCCACTGGCAGCGACAGACTGGTTATCAGTTGGGGAAGGGAGATTCAGAATTAAAACTTTTGTTTTGAGCAGCTGAATGGATACCATTCCTCTACTGATGTTGCAGGGTTCTTGCTTATGACCATGCCATGGAGATCCAAAAGGGAGTCTCTGGGACCTACCAATTTAGCAGACTCTTGGGCCCAAAAGGAAGTCAGTCCCACAGCACTATGGTGTATCTGACAAAGGAAAGAAGGGAACTGGCTGAGTGGAGTGGAGGCAACACACAGGCTCAAGTCAGACTCTGTCAATGAGAGGCAAGCAGTATAGATCTGGCAAGGGGAGACAGGAACCTTCTCTAACCAGAGAAGCAGAAGCAATTGTAGTACAGCTCACAGAGAAAGTGCTGGAGCATGGATTGAATTCAACTGCGGTGCATGGTGTGCCAGCTGGATGCGGGCAGCAACTGAATAGCTGGATTTGTGTCAGGAAAAAGAGAGAGAGAAGAGGGAGAGAAGACAAAGAGAGACAGAGAGAAGGAAGCAGAGAGAGAGAACTGCAAGACATTGGACTTTCTTCTTCCTCAGTCCCGTCTGGCCTTAGCAGACCCTGCAGTCAAAGGTAGACTTCCTCTAGCAGAATCCTCTGGCCCAGGCTACCATCATCCCCCCTCCCCCACCCAGCTGCCAAGCTTGAGACTACGATCGAGGTCAAGGTATGGTGGGTTAATGAGGGAACAGCTCCCTGCTCGTCCTCCTCATCAGTGAGCTTAAGCCTAATTGTGCTGGTTACTACTGGAGGCCAATAGGGAAGTGTGCCTTCCCCAGAGAGACAACGGATTTTCAAATTTACTTAAAACTGGTTGATTCAGGTGACCAGAGCCCCCTAAAGGAAAGAGAGAAGCTTAATCCTTAAGAAAGATACTTCAGAAGCCATGTCCAGGGGAGAAGGGCCCACAAAGGAAATCTTTACTTTCCTGTGTTGAATGAAAGCTCTGTTTCACGAGTGTGACTTGAAATGTGGACAACTGTTTGAGTTTGGAGCTCATCCTTCACAAAGGCCACATTCCCTGACAGTTACAGTTGACTCCCTACTGAGCTCAACCTTCTCAGCTGAGGGTAGTGTCAGCAAAGCCATGTCGCAGGGGCACATTGGGCCTCTCCAGCTCAGTTGACTAGCCTTTTATGCTTTGCTTCATTCCACACCCTAATCCCAGCAAGGACCATGCCATCAGCCCGTTTAAGGAACATTTGTTCTCTTCCAATCAGGCAGAATGGACAGCCTTTGTTAACTGATATTAAAACAACCTTAAGGGCACCTGGGTGGCTCAGTCGTTGGGCGTCTGCCTTCGACTCAGGTCATGGTCCCAGGGTCCTGGGATCGAGCCCCGCATCGGGCTCCCTGCTCAGCGGGAGGCCTGCTTCTCCCTCTCCCACTCCCCCTGCTTGTGTTCCGGCTCTCGCTATCTCTCTCTGTCAAATAAATAAATAAAATCTTTAAAATAAATAAATAAATAAATAAAACAACCTTAAAATGTTAACCCCTAAATGTTTATTTCTCACTCACAGGAAGCCTTCCACATGATCAGTTATCTAGGCTCTTTCCATTTTGTAGCTCTGTCCTCTTTTGGGGTCTTGCAGTCTTCACCCTTAAGTACTAAGTGGGAAAACAGATAGTAGGGAAGGCACCAGCATCTTAACCTCTTTGTTTGGAAGTGATAGTCATAATCTGCTTGTATTCCACTGGAAAAACTTAGTGACATGGCTCAATCTATACTCAAGAAGGACTTGAAAATGTGGCACCTCTCTAGGAAAAGAATTTCCAGCCTAACAGCAGCTTTGCTCTAAAAGCACGACTCATTGGAGGACAACCAGCCATGCCTCCCAAAGGATGTTATGTTATATATTACTTTCCATCAGCCATGGTTGATTGAACCAAGGCTATACACTTGTACTGATCACAGACTGGCCACTGGACCAGACATGGCCCACTGCAAAACTATACACTCCAACTGGCACAATGACTTTTAGTTGAATCAAATGGATGCCATATTTCAAGAATTTGAACTGCCAAATATATGGAAAGCAGATAGGCAAGTGGAGAAACAGAAAAGTAAAAAGAAATGGAGTCCCATTCACAGCAGGGCAAGGGAGAGATATCCACAAAGTCCTGCTGAAGAGCACTTTCCAAGTTCTAGCATTTGCAGGACCTGACTGTTGGTGAAGTCAACATAGTCAGGAAAGAATGGAGCCAAGATTCAAACTCAGATCTCCCTGGCTCTAAAGCCTGATATATATATATGTATTTTTTTACCTCATTATACTACTTCCCTACTCAATGTTTTAGACAGAACTTAAGAGTATTTTTGGTAAATTGGTTCATTGTTCTGAATTCCCATGCCCTTCCTGTCTTAGAATTATATATTCACACACTTTGCCATGTAACTTTGCATTTCATCTCCCTGGAGGTGGAGTCAATTTCTGTATCCATTGATGGTAAAGTTGGCTGTCTGACTAACTTTAATCAATGAAATGTGGGTGGAAATGACTGTGTGCCAGTTCCCCCAAAAAAGGCTGTTTCTTTTACCCCCTTCCACTCCTGTTATCACAGTGAGAAAAGTACTACCCAGGTAGCAACTGCCTCATCAGCCTGAGCCCCAAAATGTGACACATGGAGTAGATTTGAACCCAACTCAAGGCCCAAGCCAAGCTTAGTCAACCCCCAGCCTGAAGCAGAGCAGTCTCAGCTGATCTATAGGCCCATGAGTAAGAAACATAAATGGTGTTGTAAGCCCCTGAGGTTTACAGTGGTTTTTTTATATAGCTTTATTGTGGCAAGAGCTGACTAAAAATACAATGCTGAAAAGCAAATATATATGTATATAGCTGCACTTTTTGAGCATCTATTATGAACATTTAATACAGCATATTATTATTTTTGAGCCCATGAGTAAATAATCCCTGATTTAGCCTAAAGGGTAACCTACATCCTTTCCAGCTAGCAAAACTGAGGAAATCATATTACATGTGAGGAAGAAAAAGTTACTGTTTAACACTAAAAAACTGTAATTCATTTTCTTCAGACCAACAACCACATTATTAAAGTTTAAAGATTTTTTTTTTTAGAGAGATAGAGAGCATGAGTGGGGAGGAGCAGAGAGGGAGAGAGAGAGTATCCCAAGCAGGCTCTATGCCCTCCATGCCCAGTGCAGAGCCCAATGTAGGGCTCGATCTCATGACCCTGAGATCATGAGATTTCAAGAGTTGGACACTTAATGGACTGAGCCACCCGAGTGCCCCTAAATTTAAAGATTTAAGATTTATCCAAGGCTTTGCCTCCAGGTCATGCACTCATGGATTATGTACTGCAAAAGAGGGCCACCATTTCTCTTTTGACTCATTAATTAGACTTGGTTTCTCAGTCCTGACTAAGATCAAAAATCTCTGCTCAATTCTCTATCTGGTTTTTAGGAAAACAAGAGAAACAAATCAAAGCTTAAAAAGAATGACACCATTATTTCCCATTTACATGTCTTTCTCTTGAGCGTCAGTAACACAACTTCTCTTTAAGACACACAAGAAACATAGAGCTAGAAACAAGGCTGAAGGAGGATAGGGACTATGTTGAATGTATTTACATTAAAGGGACTTGTAATTCCTGAAGCAAATTATAAATGTGTTTCCACTGTTTATGCCTTAAACTAGAAAGCAGTCTTCAAGTCCTTTATTTCTGTGTCTGGGTAAAAATATGACTACACAGACAAAGAATCTTTGGGTTAGAAGTGCCCTCAGGTGTATTCTGATCCAGCCACAGACTCAAAATGAAGTGTTCAGGTCTGTATTCAATTTAATCAATTACTCTAGAACTCCACTTGATGTATGAGTTGCTTGAAGGAACATTTTGCCAAGACCAGAAATGGCAAATACATAATGTCTATGTTGAAGCTCCACTAACCATTCTATTTCCCACTAACCAATAATGCACTACCATGGCAGACATTACCATTCAACTCCTGGTCCTCTTTCTTGTTAAGCCTAGAAGTGGCCTCAGTTTCCTTCTTAGTACACCACTGCCAACAGTCACTGTTAATCGATGAATTGCCGCCTGACATAATAACTAGTTATCTTGCTTGACTGTGCATTTCTGATCTTTTTTTCTATGAATATTCTACCTTCTGTCAATTTCCAGCTTGTAAAACCAGTTTTAAAATCAATGCAATCATAAAAGGAAAAATTAGGAAACAGATAATAATCTGAATATACATTTCATTTTTTTTTTTTGGACCCAAGACTATCTAGAGATGGCAATATAACAAAATAAACAAAGGCTCAGGGGGAATAAAAATTACTGATTAGAAAGGATCAAGAAAATTAATAGGGCACAGATCTCCTTGGTCTGTTAGAAAAATTCCTTAAAAAAGAGGTACATTCACTGCAGCTTCACAGAAAGCCGTGGGAGGGCCTTGACTGTGGCAGAAATGGTCTCCCTGATTTAGCTACACATTGGGGGACTCTGGTCCAAAAAACAAGTGGCTGCTCTTTGGGCAGAAAAACAAATTTTGTGTTGTGACTGTGTGAAATTACTTATAGTAGACCCACTATAGTTTCAGACAAACTGGGGAAAACTTGTTAAAAAGAAAATACATATTAGCATAAGTGACTCATCTGTGTTTTCTGACAGTGAAATAGGCAAATCAGAATTTATCAGTTCAGGGCTCCCTATGCTTTCCTTCCCCCCTCCCCCCCTTCCCCCCTCCCCCCACCGTGAGGCACCGCCTCCCATGTTCCCTTTTCTCCTATTCTGAATGCATCAGTGTCCTGGAAATTCTGGCAGCCCTCCTAGGCCAGCTGCTGACCTGGACATTCCCAGCCTTCTACAAGGTCACGGGACATGCTGTATTCTGGGATTCTTCTAATGGAAGATGGGAAGGGCTTGAAATTTCATGTCCCCACTGCCCCCCTGACCCGAAGAGTCCCTGGCTGGTGGGTCCAGTTTACAAACACAGGTGCTTTGACCACCAGCTCTGTGATAGAAGCTGTATGGATCTGAATTAAATATAATCGCTAATTATAAATTCAGTACTCTACTCAGCTCCTTAACCAACAAAATAGTTCATGAAATAAATACTAATACTCCTGTTTTCTATTTTTTTTTTAAGATTTCATTTATTTATTTGACAGACACATAGAGAGAGAGAGCACAGATAGGCAGAGCGGCAGGCAGAGGGAGAGGGAGAAGTAGGGTTCCTGCAGAGCAGGGAGCCTAAGGTGGGGCTCGATCCCAGGACCGCAGGATCATGACCTGAGCCAAAAGCAGCCGCTTAACTGACTGAGCCACCCAGGCGCCCGTAATACTCCTGTTTTCTAAAGAAGAAAAACATTGAGAGGAATCTTTGATAGGAGGACTTGAGTTTAGATATAATTCATTTAAGGCATTTATTATCATATTCCAGGAACAGACATTGTTGCCTCAAATGAAGAATGTGCACATATGTCTCACAACTTCTCCCTTTTCAGCCTTCCAATAGCCTTGACTACTTAGTCCCGAGGGTATTATTTTAGAATGATACTGGCATGCCTCTGTCAATTACATCTATTGGGCTTCTAAGGATAGATCTCATTCCTTGCCCACAAATTCACTGGGTACCCTCAGCAGTGTGGTCATGGGCACACAATGAGTTTCCAGTTATACTTTTCTGGCTACACCAATAACTGGGGCCTGATTACAATTCTGTTTGGCATAGGGCATTTCAACAGAGAGTGGTGGCATGCTTGCCAGGTGAGAGACCATCAAAGAATTCATGCCCCCTGCCCTATCTCCTTCCATTTCCTCTTTCTGTGGTGAAAAGTAGGTAAGGGTTGGAGGGCATGCTTAGGTCGATAAGAACAAGCCAAGTAAAGAAGACAAAAATAAATGTAAATAAATAGGGGGGAAATGGGGGAGATGTGGAGTTGTCAGAAAGGAGAAACTCTCAACTTCTGGCAAAGACTCAAACCTGGAAACCCAGTGAGGTTTGCCCATCACTAATGATCACATAATAATATGTTCCCAGGGGAGGGGCTGAGAGAGGCTATTAAAATACCATAGCTCTGGTGCTCTATGGAAGAGGAGCTTTCTGAAACGTGGTCCCTGTCAGGTTTCCCTTGAGAGTCAAAGGAAAAAATGACTGCAGTTTGGCTCCTGCAAGGTAAAGTGTTGGGAAAACTAGCTGGGGAGGTTTCTCTCCCCAGCCCAGGGTTGGACATGCCTGCGTTCTCCTTGTATATTTTAAACATGGTGATGGGCCAGCTTGTTAAGTGTGCTGGCTGGATTGCTGGGTGACTGGCAGGCAGCCGTAAGTGAGCGGAAACTAAACCATTTGTGGGGTATGAGGTGGCCAAAGTAGCCAGACCCAGGCTTTTGTGATGTCTTCAATCAAAACAGTTACTTCAAAAGATGTTGGCGACTCTGCATTTCCTTCTAGGGAGACATGACTCTCCAGTGGAGTACATGTGGGTCTTTGGACATCTCGACTGATCACTGTGGCCAAAGAAAAGCCCTAATTTGAACATATCCTATGGGTTACACATGGTAGGGCTCAGTAAAATTTTTCTTTTTAATCAATTTCATGGAAGTATAATTTAACCAATTCAATTACCCATTTTAAGTGTACAGTTCAAAGAGTTTTGATAAATGTACACATTCATGTAACCACTACTGAAATCAAGACAGGGCATTCCCATCACCCTAAAACATTCCTTCATGCCCCTTTTCAGTCAATACTGTCTTCCAACCCCAAGAAACCACTGATCTGTTTTGTCACTATAAATTAGTTTTGCCGCTTCTAGAATGTCATACAAGTAGAATCATACAGTATGTATTCTTTTGTACTGGCTTCTTTTGCGTCCGATGATGTTTTTGAGTTTCATTGATGTTATGGGTATTAGGATATCATTTATTTTTGTTGTTGGGTAGTAGTTCAGCATATGAGTCTGCCATTGTGTATTTATCCATTTACCTGCTGTGGGGACACTTGCATTTTTTTAATCACAACAAGACACAGTAAAGGGGATCAAGAAGACAGGAGAGGTTAAGTCAGTTATAGAAATACAGGTAAAAGAGTTAAACTGGCACTTCACAAAGAAAGATATCCAAATATCCAACATCTGCAAATTAAAACTAAAATGAGTTACCATCATACCCTTACTAGAATGGCTGAAATGAAAAACACTCACAATACTTAGCATTGGCAAGGATGTAGAGCAAACCAAACTCTAACGCTGTGCTTAGAGTAGTATAATTGATACCGTCATTTTTGAAAATTAGGAGTATGAACTGAAAGATAATGCACCCAAATCTGTGATCTGGAAACTCCACTTACAGATTTAAGCACAAT
The DNA here is from genome assembly GCF_002201575.2 of Neomonachus schauinslandi. Lineage (NCBI taxonomy): Eukaryota > Metazoa > Chordata > Mammalia > Carnivora > Phocidae > Neomonachus > Neomonachus schauinslandi. The sequence continues at coordinate 106,203,722 of NC_058412.1, forward strand.
GGAAACACATACAAATGCGCCCCAAGGGACATGTACTAAAATGTTCACAGCACGACTATTCATGATAACCCTGAACAGAAAATTATCTAAGTATCCATCAACAGTAGAGTGGATAAATGCACTGTGGTAAACTTACATCATAGACTACTACACAGCAATGGGAATGAGCATTATACATGTAATAAAACATACAACACATAAAAATATGGGTATTTCATAAACATTATGTTAAGCCAAAGAAACTAGATCAAAAGTATACCATATGATCCATTTATATCCATTTCTGAACCTCACGTATAGTGTTATAAGTTAGGATTGCGATTGCCCTTGGTAAGCATAGACAAGAAGAGAGGACATAGAACAGGAGCTTTCATAAGGCTGGCAATGTTCTGTTTATTGATCTAGTTACTTGGGTGTGTTAGCTTGTAAAAACTTACTAAAATCTGCACTTAATAATTTGTGCATTTTTTCTGAATGTTATTCAATAAAGAGTATCAAAAAGTAGGAAAGTTTTTGTGTTCTCAATTCTCCACCCTCACTTATAAACACACATACACACACAAATGTGCACACGTTATCACAGGAACTGAGAAATTGTTGGCCAGGCATGCTGCCAACTGCGGTTCATAAAATGGGGTCATGGGGCAGGACAGCAGGTGCCTAGCTGTCCAAGTCATTGTCAAGGAGGCCAAAATAATTGTTACACTAGACTGAGGTGTGCTAGATAAGGCATCGAGACCTACTTGTAAGTGAAGATACCTATGGTAACTAAATAATCATGTATCATAAAACTTGGTGTGAATCTTTGGCAATGTCCAAGAGGGTTCCTTTTTAGCAGTATGAAGAAGGAGACGTGGCAAATTGAACCCACCAGCTCATGATCTTCATTAATCCCTCACGCCAGTTGGTCGTTAGTCCTGGTTTTTCAAAAAGTTAATTAAGGGTTGCGGGGGTAGTCATGAGAACTAACAGAGTTTGCAGTCAGGTTTGTAAGCCAAATGGAACAATATGAAGGGTGTAAAGGATGTAAAGCACTCATTCCTTAAAATACCTCTCCAAATATTGTCTAAAGTAGCACTGTTGTTAATTTTTTTTTTAAAGATTTTATTTATTTATATGACAGAGAGACACAGCGAGAGAGGGAACACAAGCAGGGGGAGTGGGAGAGGGAGAAGCAGGCTTCCCGCGGAGCAGGGAGCCCGATGCGGGGCTCGATCCCAGGACCCTGAGATCATGACCTGAGCCGAAGGCAGACGCGTAACGACTGAGCCACCCAGGCGCCCCTAGCACTGTTGTTAATTAATTCCTTTTGGTTAAGGCTTTTCTGTAAAAAGATGGCTCATTTTTTTTTAAGATTTATTTATTTGACAGAGAGAGACATAGCAAGAGCAGGAACACAAGCAGGGGGAGTGGGAGAGGGAGAAGCAGGCTTCCCGCCGAGCAGGGAGCCCCATGCGGGGCTCGATCCCAGGAGCCTGGGATCATGACCTGAGCCGAATGCAGACGCTTAACAACTGAGCCACACAGGCGCCCCAAAAGATTATTCATTTTTGAAAAGAATTACCAGTCATAAGTTGCCCACACTCCCCCTCTTTATTCCAAAGGCACCCCACTTTCCCTAGTCTCCAGGCCAGATGGCAACTGTTACCACAACCATGGTTGTTTCTAGAGGCATTCAAGTCTCCTATCTCTGCTGGCCTAGGTGCATATAAAACAAACCCACAACATTTTCCTGTCTTTTTTTTTTCTCAATATATGCAAGACACATCAAAATATTTCATAAGGAGCTATAAAATTAAAGAAATTACAAAAATATTTAACAATGAATGTATAAAATACCTATCTCTGATTCTTAAATACCCAAAGGATTCTTGGGTTTCTCTCTTTGTTTTGCTTCTACTCCTGTAAAGAGCTATAGTTCAGTGAAAAGAATCCTCAAGTTAGCATCAGAAGACTTGGATTCTTCTTGAAGTCTTCGGTTAGTGTGGTGTGAACTTAGAGAAGATCCTTAGTCCCTGGCAGCCTTAGTGCCCTCGTCTGTCAATGAGGAATGATGTAAATGAGATTAGCTGTGTACAGGTGTTTTCTGAACTGAAAAGGGTACTGCATCAGGGCTCTCGAAGTGTGACCTCTGCACCAGCAAGAGCACCATTACCTGGAATTTGTTAGAAATGCAATTTCTCGGCCCCATCCCAGAACTACTGAATTGGAAACTCAGGTCGTAGGGCCCAAGAATCTGTTTTAACAAGCCCACCAGGTGATTCTGGTAAATTTGAGAGCAACTGTATTTCTCAGACACGTGCCTGCTTTTTTTTTTTTTAAGATTTTATTTACTTCTTTGAGTGAGGAAAAAAAACACAAGCAGGGAGAAGGGCAGAGGGAGAGAGAGAAGTAGACTCCCCCCAATCAGTGGGGAGCCCAATGCGGGACTCGATCCCAGGGCTCTGGGATCATGACCTGAGCCCAAGGCAGATGCTTAACTGACTGAGCCACCCAAGCGCCCCAAATGCCTGCTTGTAATTAGAAAATTACTGTCGTTTCCCAAGGTCTTGTCTCAGACCCTAACTAGAATACTTTGCCCTTTCAGAAAGTATGGGAAGAAAACTTCTGTGTTTCTTTCTTGGATCCTCCCTAATTCCTCCACTGGGGGTGGGGAATGACTTAGTTGATGGTGAGATGGGGCAGTCAGTTCTCCATGCAGAATGGGCTCTTGGCTCTGTTTCGGAGAGTTCCCTACTTTCAGCTACTCATTGAATTTGTTTTGCTTCCTTATAGCAAGCACATCTGGCGCAGGTCAGGGGAGGATGGCCTTTTAGAGATAGGCCTAGAAATTTGGGGGCTCCTCCTTGGGATGTGAGCCAGAGAGGCAGCAACCAGCACTGCATCTGCCCAGCTGATGTGTGCTCCATGAGCCCAGACCTTCCCGCAGGCGAGTTCCAGATGAAGAGGTGTGAGAGGGAGTGGACGGCTCCCCTCTGACTTTAGACCCAAGACATATCTTTCTCAGACACAAAATACCAGAAATCCTCCATCTGGAGGTCAAAACTCTGAAAGTGATTGAATTCTTATCACTGGGCTCTGTTTTCAGTTGATTTAAGGCAAGAGAAAAAGAGAGGCATGACGAATTCGCATCCTACACCTCAAACTTCATCTACTATACAGACCAGCTCTAGGAACTGACTTTGATAGCTACTCTGATGGGGGGCATCATCTTCCTGAGAACCTCTGCAAGGCTCGGCTCCACATTATCAGTCCAGTCTTAAGTGTTCTCTTTGTTCCATTTTCTAGTCTAGTGGACAAAGACTACTTTTCAGTTTCCTTGCATTGTGGAAAGATGAACACATCTTTCATATGATGTTCCTCATGTCTATGCAAGCTCTCTTCCAGCTCCAGTTCTCAACTATGCCCACATTTTAAAAAGTCTTGTTTCTGTTCCTGTCCCTACTCTAGTAGAAGTTCTGCCATTAAAATATGTTATCTATAGCTATATAATAAACCAACCCAAAGTTTAGTGGCTTAAAACAACAGTAATGATTTTGCTTACAAATGTGTAATTTAGACAGGGCTTGGTAGGGGCAGGCCATCTCTTCTCCATGTGGTTTCAGCTGAGTGGCTTGACTAGGGCTGGAAGATGTACTTTCAAGATGATTCACTCATATGGTTGGCAAGTTGGTGCTGGCTGTCAGCAGAGAGCTCGGTTGGAGATATGGGCCACGGACTTCTGTTCCTTTCCACATAAGCCTTTCCATGAGCTGCTTGGATTTCAATGCAACATGTTACCTAGGTTCAAAGAGTGAGCATCCTAAGAGAAGAGGCATTTTTCAGTACACAGAATTTTTTCAGACCTGTCTTTGGAGATCACATAGCATCACTTCCACTATACTCTATGGTGATGGCACTTACAAAAGCTGCCCAGATACAAGGGTACATAGACTCTACTTCTTGATGGAGGGTGGCATGGTTCTAGAAATGCTTTTGGGATGAGAAACATGGTTGGTGTCATCTTTAGAGAATACAACCTGCCACTGAATTCTCTCACAGCATCTTTAATATAATTTCATTAGATTGCAAATATCTGTGGAAAGGTATTATGATAAATTACTATTAGTCATTAATGTCCTATTGAGGGTGTGGTTATTGGGCACTCAGCTAAGAGGAAGAAAAGATCTATACTGATTAAAAGATAAATGACAAGAGCTTCTAGTTGTGAGTACTTGCTGTGTCAAGCACTATGCTACACAATTTAAATGTATTATCTATACCACCCTTATAGCAAACCTATGAGGTGGTTATCAGAATCCCAAGCTTAGAGAGGATTGGAGAACTTGTCTGAAACCACACAGTTGGGAAGTGGTAGAGCTGGGATTCCAGATCAACCAGTCCAGTCTCAACTCCTTAGTCTGATTTTGAGCCCTCCGCTATTTAACAAATAGAACTTAAAAAAAAAACAAAAAAACTTTCATTTTGACATAAGTTTACAGAGAAGTTTCAAAACTAGTTCAAAGAGTTCCTATATACCCTTTACCCACCTACCCCTAATGTCAACTCTTTATGACACTAATACAATGTCATAAATGATACAATGATCAAAACAGGGGAATGAACACTGGTAAAATATTAACTTGATATTTTTAAGTTTTGCTCATTTTCCCAATAATGTCCCATTTATGTTCCAGGATCTTATCTAGGATACCATGTGGTATTTAGTCATTGCCTCCTTACCCTCCCCCAATCTGTGACAGTTCTTCGGTCTCCCTTGTCTTTCATATTTTCACTTTTGAAGAGTACTGCTCAGTTGTTTTGTAGAGTGTCTTTCCATTTGGATTTGTCTGGTTTTCTCTGCTCATGATTAGACTGAAGCTGTGAATTTTTGTCAAAAATATCCCCAAAACAATGTTGGGCCCTCCTCAGTGCATCCAGTCAGAGGGTACATTATGATGATATCTTTTTACTAGTGTTAACTTTGAACACTTACCAGATAGTATTTTTAAAGAAAGAGGGGGGAGAAAATGCAACATGTGGATTTGACATGGCAGTAGGCAATCCTGTGCAGAAATTCTGTTATGAATAGAATGACTGAATAATTATAATGAGCTTTCAAGCGCCAAGCATGAAATGTATCACTTTATTAAAACTTACTAATTGGATATTCAGATGAATGGTCTAGGATGTGGATGATTTCACAGGGCACTGGTCTCCATGGCCTTGTAGAGAATCTGGTGACAGTGCCAACTTATGGGTGTCAACACCCATTCTTGTGGGGCTTGGGGAAATCAGAGTGGAAAGAGGGTACGTCTAAAAGGAATGTTGGTCTCAAAAGAGCAGATCATTGTTTCAGGCCACTAGCTGAACACTAGCTACTGAAATTTCAGTCGTTAGTACATGGAGCTTTCCCTTCCATTGTTCCACTGAGAGACAACCAGGAGGCCAAGATTTGTGGCCTGGAGACCTGGATCTGCATGCTAGCATCCTGACTTACCACCATGAAAGGGATCTCTCCAGCCTCATCTCCATTTGCAAAATGGTGATGCCTGCCTGCGAGCAGAGGGTCATGAACACAGTGCTGCAAAGACGGTACTGTGCACTTTCTATTCTGCTAATACTCAACACATGGAAGCTGGTTTTTACAGAGCAGCAACATGGTATTAAAAAAAAAAAGAATTTCATAGTTGGACACTCCTTTCAGTTTCAGCTGTGCCAATTTCTAGCTGGGTGACTTTGAGTAAGATATAAAACTCATAACATCAATTTCTGAAAAATGTTGAGAAGCAGCCCTGGTTTGTAAGGTATGGTAACAATAATGCATAGAATGTTCCTGGCATATATTGGTGTCCAAATCCAGTAACCTTTATTTTCATCATTGTTGATTACATCTATAGCTAGTTAGTGCTAATCTTGGCTTTTTTCTAGGCAAAATCCTCCCTTTAGGGCGCCCTTCTGACCATGAATCCAACTATGTGGGTTCTTGGCTCTTGAACTGGGTTCCTGGGTAAAACTGAAAGATCCAAGGGAAATCTGTCGATCTCCTGGTATCAGGATACAGCAGTAATGAGATTTCCTTTTAAATGGCAGAAGACTTGGCATCAGGGCAAGGAAGGGAACTTTCTTATGACTCAGCTGTGATTTGCCTCCAAACTCTCAAAATGTTTGCAAACTTCTATATTCTCTATGGATACACACAGGTCTTGCTATGTTTCTAAAGGAAGTATCAATGCAGAATGTAGGCAGTTTGGAAATGGCTACTTGCCAAAATGATTAAGGTTTTATGACAACAGTTGAACTGGAATGGATTTTCCTTCTAGTCATATAATTGTTGGTGGCATTTCAAAGTGGAAGGAAAGTCTTGGCTTCAAATAAAACAAAGCTGCTGATGAGAACATCTTTAGCACACTGAAGTCTGGGTTGAGGATTATTTCTATGAGAGTGAGGGGGTATAAGTTGTACACATTGATGTGTCTTTTACATAAATGTATATGAAAATAAACCATGATGTTCATAATTTTTTTGAGTGCAGGTTAATAAATCACTAGGAAGGTGGAGACTTGGGTCCCAGACCCCCTTCTGGCCATTTACTTGTTATATGATGCTGGAAAGGTAACGGTAACTGTCTTGGACTTGCTTGTCTTACCTACAAATCTGTGAGAATAATAATGTGCTCAAATGCTATGCATATATCATGTGTAACCTCCAGGTGACTGGCCAACAGATGCACATAGTGAGTACTTAAAAAGCACTTGATGAGGTTAGTAGAATTCAGACTTAGTTCATGCTTGGTCTGGTTGGCCTTGGGCCCATCTCTGGGCCTTCCCTGTAAGATAAAGGTATTGAGCATTAATGGCTACAAGGGTTACTCTGCTTCTAGATATCACTGTATCTTTGTCTTCGAGTCTGTGCCCATATATGTATTTGTGGGAGCATTCCACCATAGCTGCCAGGTACCCATTCTGCAGCACTAATCACCTGTCCCAAAGACAGATACTGTGAATTAGATGAAAATCCTAATGTCCTTTGCCTAGTAATTCCCAGGAACGCCTAGCAATTCCCAGGAAAATGCAGAAAACGGAATATAAAGTCTCCACTGCAGCTGCATTTAACACAATGAGCATCAGTATTTTATTTAATCAAATAAGAATCTGTATTTTCCCTCTCTCCTTAAGGAGTTACAACTACTAAATATCTCAAGGAAGTTTCCTTAGAATTTCGAGAAGTATTTACCTCAAACTGGAGCTCAGATCATTAAAAGAAATCAGCTTTGCAGTGTAAACATGACTAGCAAGCACGATCACTAAATAAGTTTCACCAAGAGGAATGTTCCTTCACTCGTGACAAGTGACAGGAAGGCAGATATGACTCTAATGAATACACATTTTTCTTGCATCTTCATAGGTGGTAGAATTCTATCAGTCTCTCATACTGATGGAGATTTGTAGCTTCAGGAAAAAGAATCCTACTCTAATTAAAATTACTTACAACAAGGTTATCAGCAGACATTTCAAAAGCGACTTTGCCGCTTTTCAACAGGTATTTCGGTGTATGGGTTTCCTAGCACTGCTCTAACAAGGTACCACAAACTAGGTGGCTTAAGACACCAGGAATTTATTCTCTCATGGTTCTGGAGCTAGAGGTCGGAAATCAAGATGTTGGCAGGGCCATGCTACTTCGTTTCTCCCCAGCTTCTGGTAGTTGCCAGCAATCCTTGGCATTCCTTGGCTTGTGGCTACAGCACTCTAATCTCTGCCTCCATCATCACATGGCCTTTTCTGTGTCTCTTCTCTTCTTCTAAGGATACAAGTCATGTTGGATTAAGGGCCAATGTCACTCCAGTATGACCTCATCTTAGCTACATCTGCAAAGACCCTTTTGCCAAATAAGATCACATTCTAAGGTCCTGGGGATTAGGATTTCAATATAATATTCTAGGGCACTCAATTCAAACCACAGCATTCAGATACCTGAAAACACCTATTCAATAGGGAATATAAAGCTGAGCACATTGGCAAGGAGCTGGAGAAGCAAAAAAGAATACACAGTGGATATATACTAGCCAACATACTTTATGTGATGCTCATAAAATGGTACAGTTTATACTTTAAAAGGGCAGTGAAGATCTATTGGCCTAACTTTTGATCCAGTGCATGCACTTTTCCACAGCATATTTGCTTTGTGGTCATCTACATTCTGCTTGAAAACTCCAGTGGTATTGAGAATTGTTGGTTTCACGGAGGTTACCAATCCACTGTTGCACTTCTAGGCTGTAGAAGGTTCTTTTTTTAATGGAGAAAAACTCTGCCTCCTAGGATCATCCAGCTACTTGTCAGGAATCTTGCTCTCTAGGCTAGCTCAAGGCCTAGAGGGGCCAACCCCCACCTCCCCACCCATGACAATCTCCCTAACCTTTGATGAGAGTAGGAGTGCTATGCTATGTGTCCTTAGTTTCCTATTTTCTGGTCCACACAACTCAGCTCCTGTGGGACATAGTATCCAAAACCATTCTAGGTAATCTCCTGTGAGTGCCACCCTAAACCTAGATTAGCCAAGTACAATCTGACCAGAAATCTGCACAGAAATGGGCTCAGCATTGGTAATGAATCCCTTCCCTCAAGTCTTCTCACAGTCACACGTTCTCATTTATGTTCACATCTGCAATATTGGACAAAGTGTCATCCTCTCCTTGGACTGTCTTCTCCTTTGACTTGCATTATAATGGATTATTCTGGTTCTCCTCTTTATCTTTCTCTGACTGCCTTTAAGCTACTTCCTTTCTCTCATCTTTGGTTTCTCTTTCTCCTTGAATTAGAAATTGAGTGTATGATCTGATCTACATACATAACCCCAACTATTCCCACTGTGCTAGAGTGCATTATTTGTTTATAATATCTTATTCCCTCCCATGCCCTTGCCATGCTTCCCCACGCTGTTGACTTCAGACTTGGCCATGTGACTTGCTTTGGCCAATGGAATATGAGTGGGTATTATACATGTCACATCTGAGCATGGGCTTTAAATGTGCTTGTGCGGTTGGCTCTGTGCCCACTCTTATTCTGAATTTTCACCATGATAAGTAGGCACCAGATCCACATGTAGCCTGGAACAGAGCAGCAGAACCACAGAACTTCAGCTGACTTATAGGTGACAAGTTATGTGAGAAATAATGGACTTCTGTTGTTATAAGCCACTGATATTTGGGGGATGTTTGTTATGCAGCATAATCTAGTGAAATATGACAAACACAGTCACTCTCAAATCTACCATAACTTTTTTCCAGTACCACACAGCCTATATTTCTTACTGTGTTTTGCTGGCATCTCAAACCTAATTTGTTTAAAAATTAACTCATCAGGGTTTTGCTTTTTTTTTTTTTCTTTTCCCTCAAAGAAGTTCCTCCTTTTGACTTCCCTATTTCTATAAATATGACCTTGATCCTTGTGGTAGCTTGGACTTCAAACCTTGGAATCAGCTTCCAATCTCTCTTTCTCACTACTTCCACATTCAGTTAACTGCCAAGCCTATTGAATTTTTTCCTTTATTTCAAGAATTTCAAGAACTATTTATGAAAACCTACTGTAGATCTAGCACGGTTCTTGTCTCCATGGGATTTAAAGATAAATAAGGCACAGATCCTGCCCTCAAGAAGTCTTTAGTCTGGTCTGGAAATAGAACCATAAAGATGACTTCAGCACTATACAATTCATGCTGTGATAAAATTATCTTGTAGGTGGAGAGGAGAGGTATTTAGCGCAACCTGGGTATTCACAGAAGACTGCCTGGGGGAAATGATGCTTGAGCTGGCACTTCAGGAATGAGTAAGCAGTATCGAGGAAGGGGGGATGGGCACATGGCAAGCAGACAGACTATTCTGAGAAAAACCAGTAAGACGTTACTGAGTGGGGTGGATTTGGATAGCTACAAGTGGTTCAATATCTGGGCTTATATTATGAGGGTAGGTGTGGTAAGAGGTGAGGTGGGAGAATTAAGCAGGGTCTAGGCCATGGAAAAGTTTGTATGCCATGTCACACAGCTTCGAGTTCATCCTACAGAGTTTGGGAAGAGAGGCATGGTTGGATCTTACCTCCCTACGTAGAGGGTGGATGATTTTTTATTTCAGTTAAAACGAGAACATTGTATAGAAACTATTACATGCCAGATGCCATTCTAGGTGCTCATTTAATTCTCCTAACAGCCTTAGTAGATATGAATTACTGCTATTTACCATTTTATATATGAAGCAAGGAAGGCAGAAAGAAATGCAGAAATTTATCCCTGGCCATAGAGGTAAGAAATATGAAAGCCCAGACAACTTGGCATTGAAGTTCAAATGTTGAACCACTATATTATTTCATATGGCTGGATGTGGAAAGACCAAATAGAAGGTGACTGCAAGATGTTAGATGAGCAGGTAGGGATAGTGTGGATGTCACAAGGGTTAGATTTAGGAAATGTTTATGTGGTTAGATAAGGAGGGCTTGAGGTTGCTTGGATGAAGGAGAGCTCAGCAGAGGAAGGAATCAGACTTAATCTGAAAGTTTCTGGTTTGGGTGACACTGTAGATGGTGTCATAAGTGAGATGTGGACTCTAAGGGAAAGAGCATGTTTATGAAGAAAACCATAAACTGCATTTGGGGTATGTTGAGTAGAGGAAGCCAGATGGCAGTAGGTTGAGAACTGACTTAGAGGCAAGAATGTGGAGATAGCAATCTCCCCTTATCACCATGTTACTTTAGGTACTCTTATCTTGCACCTGAACTGTATGGCAGCAGCCTTCTAACAGACTCACCTAATCACTGCCCCACCCTACCCCAGCAAATTCTACACTCCATGTTGGAATAATCTTTTGAATGTGCATTCTGATTACATCTTTCTCTACTTCACACCTTTCCAAGGCTCTCCACTACTCACCCAATACCTTTTACTTCCCCAATCTAGCTACAAAGTCACCTCAAAATCAACCTCCATCTACTTTTCTAGTTGTTTTCTCCCTCCACTGCTCCATGCAAAGCCCATATTCTAGCTTCACATTCCCAGATGTTCCTTGTCTTTCTCTGGTTTTGTGTCTTTGTACATGTCACCTTCTGCTTCCAGTGTCTAATTAATAGTTGCCTTAAGACTCAGAAAAAAACACCCCTCTTCCATAAACCTGTTCTAATTACTTCGGCCAGAAGTGGCCTTTCCTGTCTCTCAACCGCTATTATAGTATAAAGTTGACACCTCACCTTGCACAGGTTCATGCACAATGGTTATTTTACTTGAGGGATTCATTTCCTATTACAACACTGAAGCACTTTCTGCCCATTTCATATTCTCCGTATATACAAATATGTACTAAGTGAATACATTAATCAAGATCAAGATAAAAGATCATGTCTTTGGGTGCACTAAACTTAAAAACAGTTTGCCTTGGGGAGTTACAGACAAATGGCCATCTTTTCTCTAGTCAATCTTATTGAAAGATACATCAATTGACCTTGCTTATGTCTTTATCTCAAACATGATATGGGAGGGATGGAGGAAAGGAAAGAATCATGCCTCTTGAGCATATTCTCCAAAAGTTCCATAATATTTTAAAAGTATTATGCTAGCACAATGGTTGGTCAGTCTATGAAGAAAAGATGTTAGAAAAAGCAATATGATAGCAAATGTACACAGATGTAAGAAGGAGTAAGTGAAAGAGCATTAATTTCCACCCAAGTTTTCCAGTTCAGATGTTTGTAACCACATCAGCCCCAACTTCCTTCCTTTCTACAAAATCACAGAATACATTTTAGTAGTACCAGTCACCGGAAGCCAAAATGCACAATGCCTGAAATGTTGCATGCATAGTTACTGTGCTTGGTAGTTCAATTTTCAAATGTGTATGCACAGGCTCCCAGAACTAGACCACTAGAGATTTATCTCTGGGCTGTGAGTTCCCTGTAAGATCCAGAGAAGGAGGACTTAGAGGAGGTGTTTTATGGACATTTGCTCTATGACTCACAGTCATCCCTAAAATCCCAGTCCTGTTTTTCAGGATCAGAATATTCTAGGAGAAGAAAATAATATTCCAAGTGAGATAATCATATTTAAATTATATATTTTTAAAGAAACTGTTAGGCAGGTGAAGGATGAATGAAATCTGTTTTTTAAAAAGTAATGCATTATCTATTTTTATTCTGGGTCATTCCTGGGAAAGGTGTGTGTGTGTGTGTGTGTGTGTGTGTGTGTGTGTGTGATTCAGTTTCAGTTTTCTACACAGCCAGGAATACCTTGTCTATACCAATGCTAAAGCAATTCCTTTTCCACGTCTGTATTTAAATGAGGCACTAGCTAAAATCTGATATCATTATGCTAAGCCTCAGCTCACACTAATGAAAGAGCCAGTATGAATTATTCACTGAATGTCATACTTCAGGTTTTAAATTCAATATATTGTGATACATATGCTACATAATTTAAGAGATGGACAAATTACAATATGGCACCTGCCCATGCTTCTCCATTCGGTCATTTCTGCTGCCTGGGTTCAAGTCTCCCTCGCATCAATAATTTAGCAGAGTCCCTCCAATTCTCTCCCTAAAAATAAGCCAGTATCCAAAAACCTACAAGGGGAAGTGATCCATTTAACTTGGACAAATCTCATATGCTGAATGATTTAACAGTCCAATCCCAAGCTTGAATAAGTCACTGAAATGTTGTGAACAGAGGGATCAAATGTAAGAACAGAAAGTTTCCCCAACTAGCTTTACTCTCTGTCTTTTGCTGTCTCTGGGTCACTGCTCTTGGTGTGTTAGATTTTTTCAATTGCACTTAACCCCCAGTCTGTTCCCCTTCTGTGGGCCAGAATCCATTCTGCCTGTCTTGCTTGCTACTTTGTTTTTTCTCTTTCCTCTGTTTTCTTTCCCATTCGTAATTATTTATTAGTCTCTGAGGTGCAGCCCAGGATTTTTCACGGTCTTTTTCCCACTTCCTCCAGCCCATTTGGTCACTGCTGAATGTTCAGAGGGGAGAGTAGGCTTTGACATGTCCGTTATGTGGATCTGGAGCAGTACACTGGAAAAGCTATACCATTACCGGTTCCCTGGCATCGTTTCTTCTTGGCTCTTTGGCCAGGAGGGACTGGCTGAGGAGGAAGTGTGGTTCAATGCTTAGAACACACAGTGGTGGAGAAGTCTGAGCCCTGGCTCTCTCTCCTGGCTCCCCCACCAGTACTGGTCTGAAAGTAATGTACCCCTTAGGAAACTCTTTTTGTTGTTCTCTCTCTCTGTCCCCTGCCCCCCACCCCCCGCCACCTCTCTCTCTGAAATCAAGGGAAGAAACCTACTGGTCACTGACACTCTTTCTTTTCACATAAATGAATGTAAGATAGGAACTACAAGGAATTAAAACTGATGTTTTAATGTGCTTTGACATCCTGAGTTGAGAGTACCATTTTATTATTCCTTGGAGAAGTTTAATTTCTCATGTGAGCACAGACAAAGAGCTAGGATCATCAGGAACAATTTATTTTCACTCTTACCTTTCCCACCAGTAATCATCCTGCTTATGTCTAGAGTAATGCTTCTAGAATTTTAACTGACACACAAATCACTTAGGGATCTTGTTAATACCCTGATCTTGATTCCATAGGTCTGGGCTGGGGCCTGAGATCCTGTATTTCTAACAAGCTCCCAAGCAGTACCAATGCTGCTGGTCTTAGACCACACTTAGAGTGGCCAGGTGTTCAAGAACTCTCCAGCCCCCCAGTGTTTCCTTCCACACCACATCTGGAATGTGTTCTCTGGCTAGTTCTTCTCTTCTCTCCATTCTCCACCAAAAGTTAATGATCCTGTATTCCACTGTCTCAGATCCTTGTGCTGTGTCATCATGATGGGTAGCCCTTTCATTATGGAATTTTGGTTCCAAAAATTTTTTTTTGACCTTGCATTAAAAAGCTCACACCTCTTTAAGTCCAAGCCACATGATTGTATCAGCACCTCCCTGCCCTTGTTATTGTCATTTGTGATCTGATTTATCCCATCTTTTGGTGGAGATTGGCACTTGAATCATAACCATCATCTCCAATCTACCTCTTGTGATCCGTCTACAATATCCATATAGCCCATCCAATACCTGCCCTCCCAGTTTCCTTATTTAATTTTTAAAACTAACTTTACTTCCACTCCATTGCTGCTACCCATTCTAAGAGCCACACTCTAGACTTGACCACTACCCAGAACTACTACGTATCAGAGAATTTAAACCCTGACACCCCACTCCCTGAGCTCCCATCCTTCCAGGTCTCTTCTGCTCTCCCTATAGTGATCCTTGATCTTTCAATGCTTCCATCCTTGATATCTTGACTGTCACCTGACCTCTTGTCCTTGCCTATGTTACCTGGATCTTCTATATGATCATCCCAACTCTTCTCTGACAAGCATGCTCAATTTCCTTTTCTTCTCCTCCTCCTCCTCCTCCCCCTCCC
>NC_058412.1:106574841-106589253 GCF_002201575.2 Neomonachus schauinslandi
TATTTCTCCCTTTCTTGGTGTAGGATAGTAGTTTTAACATCCCCAAATCTTATCTTTTGCTACATAAAAAATAAAACAACACAAAACAATAATGAAGCTGACTTTCAACTTTTGTAGTGGATTCCATCAAAGCCAGGAGACTTACCTCCGTAGGTCCCTGAAATTGTGGTTATTTAACATATTTCTCAAAATACAACTCTGGGATGAACACACAGACTACATGTGTCCACAGATAGGTGGTGCTTGTATTCAAAGATATCATGGAAGCATAACAGGTGCTACTACTGTTGGCAAGAAAACAAGAAATGACATAAAGTATTTGTCCCATTAGTTGCTAATCAAAGACACAAATAAATGCCAAAGCAAGAATTTTAGATCTTAAATCACAAAGGCAAAATCCAACAGATCCTTGAAAAGGAGCCAAGGGGCAGCAATAAAATGATTAGATCTTTTTAAGTCTGCACAGTCATAAACCATTTTGAAACTCTAAGTTTCGGTCTTCTAACAGATAATAGTATGTCTTTAAGGACCAACTAAGTTGCTTTCTGATAAAAAAAAAATAAAATGAAGAGGCCATTTTTAATCTTTAAAATGGCTATACTATTTTTTGAACTTTCACTAAGCTAACAGAAAAAATCATGGATAAGAAAAGCATAAGAAAACTGATCTCTGTATATAAACTGATGTTAAACTTTTTTGGTGCTTTGAATAGTGATCCACAAATAGATGCTCTCTGTGCTTAAATAGAATTTTGCATCCTTTAATGAATTTTGGGAATCTGCTTTTGAAAAAAATAACACTTTAACCACTAATTGATTAAAAATTGCTATGCAATTTTAAGCATAACTAGAAATGTCACTATTGACCCTCCTGTGGTGGCCTCGTTTCCATATCCAGCAAAGTCTAGAAATAGGAAAAAGATGAAGTGCACATAATTCCTCTTAAACTTCAAAAGCAAAAGCTCAGATCTTTTTTAAACTGGAATTGCTTCTCATTTCCTTGAAACAGATTCATTTACCTTTAATACAAAAATTTATAGAATGTACATATGATAGATCTTTAGCTAAGTAAAACCAAGACCCAATGCTGGCAAAGAAAACCCTGAGAAGAATGAGCATTGGCCCCATGATTGACTTATCATAGTATTTCTCCCAAACTTTCAAAATTATAAGTTCCACACCGTTGAGAAGAAGAAAAACAACTAAGAAATTACCATGATAGGGCCGCATCTTTTTAAACAGTACTCATGTTTAATGCTTGGGTTTGTTTGATAATTCTCTTAAAGCCAACTCAAATGAAAAGAGGTTCAAAGTGGGCATTTCATTCAGAAAGCTTGAAAAATAATTTGCGAGTCCCAAATCTTAAATTTTGACCTAAGAATAATTCCACAGTAACATATTTCAACGTAAAATGTTTTCTGATATAAAAAGTAACTCTTAAGTAAATGTTTTTGTAAATGCCTGTCTGCAAAGAAGTTCATCCTCCAAATACTCCATAGAATCTCTTTAATCACAACTGAAAGAAGTCATATAATAAAAAAATAGTGCCAGCAAAGGAAATGACACCCAAGTGACACAAAATTTACATCCACAAAACAAGCTGTACAAGAATGTTCAGAGCAGTTTATTCATAACAGCCCCATACTGGAAACAACTCAAATAGCCATTGAGGAATGAATAAACAACTTGTGGCAGATGCACATAATGGAATACTACTCAATAATAAAAAAAGAACAGACTACTGATATACCCAGCAAATCTTAAACAAACAAACTTATACTAAGCAAAAGAAACAGGACACAAAAGTGATCCTATTTATATGAAGCTTTAAAATAGCCCAAATTAATCTATTGCCACAGAAATCAGAGAAGTGGTTGCCTTGGGCTGGGGGAATGGAGGTGGGGGTGACACCAGGACAGAAATTAACTAAGAAGGAGCACCAAGGAACTTTCTGGGGTTATAGAAATGTTCTAAATCTTGATTGCAGTGATGACTATATTTGTCAAAATTTACTGAACTGGGGCGCCTGGGTGGCTCAGTCGGTTAAGCGACTGCCTTCGGCTCAGGTCATGATCCTGGAGTCCCGGGATCGAGTCCCGTGTTGGGCTCCCTGCTCGGCAGGGAGCCTGCTTCTCCCTCTGACCCTCCCCCCTCTCATGTATTCTCTCTCTCTCTCATTCTCACTCTCTCAAATAAATAAATCTTTAAAAAAAAAAATTTACTGAACTATACACTAAGATTTGTGCATTTTATTATCTGTAAATTAGGCCCCAATAAAATATTGTTAACACAAAAATTCAGGGCATAAAAGAGGCTAGATGAAACAAGGAGCATGGAAATTTGATAGTTCGTTGGAGCTGGATTTGAATATATGGGGTATATTATTTACTATTTGTAATGAATTTTAAAATTCACTCTTTTAGTGGTATTTTAATAATGTTAAAAAAGTATAATAAAATAATTAGAAGCTAAACAAAAGTGATGACAATGAAACAATCTTTTCATTACCTAAAATCATTAACTCTGATATTTATATAACGTACAACTTAGTGAATTCCAACAATTTCGCAACTTGAGATTATATAGCTAATAAAGGAAGCATTTATTTAAATCTGCACAATATCACTGAGGATACACAAAGTATATATGGTTGCTGTTGAGAAGCAAAATAATAGAATCGATCTGAAATAAAAAGAACTAGTCACTGGTTTCCTTCCTGTAAGTATTAAACCATCATAGAAATATCAAATGAGTAAGGAAAATGAATTTCAAGAAATCATTTCATTAGGGCTCTTACTTTCAGGCAAGCAAACAATGCAACCATCCAGGATGGGATATTCACATTGTCACCACAGTGCAATTGCAGAATGCAAGTTCTTCCTTATGTCTACCCCAAATCCAGCTTTAATTTAAGCCACTGTGCCAGTTCTACCTTCTCTTGGGAAGGATCTCAAAGGCCTGAGATTTTGCTCAGATAAATAAATTATGGTAAATTCAAACAATTAATACTGTTCAATAATATGTTCAACTTGCTGTCACAGAAGAGTATTTAATAACATGGAAATGAAATCATAATATGCCAGTGGAAAGAATGTTAAAAATCAGCAGCCTCAAAAAATTGTTTTTCTAATTATAAAATACATACCTAAGGGTGCCTGGGTGGCTCAGTCAGTTAAGTGTCTGCCTTCAGGTTGTGTCATAATCCCGGGGTCCTGGGATCGAGCCCTACATCGGGCTCCCTGCTCCATGGGAAACCTGCTTCTCCCTCTGCTCGTGCACTCTCTCTCTGTCAAAGAAATAAATAAAATCTTAAAAAATAAAATAAAATACATACCTATATGTGATACAATATGTCTGATATATAATTTTCTAAGAGAAAAGAACATGGAGAATAAGATAAATGCTAATAGTGGTTATCCCTGAGTGAAAAGATTATAAGTGGCTTGTATTTTCTCCTTAGAGCTTATTAACGCATTTTCTAAAATTTCTGCAATAAACATGTTACTCTTGAAATTTAAGAAATATATTTACAGAATATGTAGGCAGAATATATAAGTCTAAAGTTCTAGAAATCTACAATTTCTGCAATAAATTGTTACCTTTGAATTTTATTTTATTTTTTTAAGATTTTATTTATCTATTTGACAGAGAGAGAGAGACAGCGAGAAAGGAAACACAAGCAGGGGGAGTGGGAGAGGGAGAAGCAGGCTTCCCGTGGAGCAGGGACCCGATGTGGGGCTCAATCCCAGGACCCTGGGACCATGACCTGAGCTGAAGGCAGATGCTTAACAACTGAGCCACCCAGGCGCTGCTTGAATTTTAAAAATATATTTAAAGCATAGAATAAGTCACCAAGTTCTAGAAGGAGGTGCCTCTATTAGTTTTTCAAATCAGAGAAGTTCCAAAGGAAACATAAGTAATTCTTATATTATAGGATGACACAAATGCCAGCAAATTGAATACTAATTGATATTACGTGTAAACCTGGTCTTGGACAGTTTGGAAATGCCAACTCTATTAGTACTTACTTTTTTAAAATTTCTTATATTGGTATTATCCATAGCCTGTCATCTTACAAGTGTAAGGAGGTGCTATCAATAACGATGTTGGGATAATAGGCATAAACCAGGGCTGTCTCAGGCAAACCAATGCATATGGTCACCCTAATTATCAACTATATCTTTTGGGACACAGAACTGTACCTTTACTGGTTAATGTTCAATATTTCCTTTTAGAGAAATTAGGAAACATTTTTTTTAAATGTATGCCACACATATGTTTCTTGAATCTCATTAGGAGACTGGCTTTTGAGAAAACTAAGAGAAAAGATAACATTCTAATTATAAAAATTTGCTTCCATAGAAGAGATGAGGTTTTTTTCCCCCTAAAAGCAAAGAAGAGAAAATCCATGTAGTGAGGTTACCAATATCCAAACAAGATGAAACAGGGAGCACATCTCAAACTGAGAAGCCCATAACCAAGGGCAAAAGAGGGAGATCCCCTTAACAACAGAAAGGGATAAGAATCAAACAAAAATATCATGGAAGCAAACACTGCCAAACTGGAAAGGAAATCCCAGAGGGGGTTATTTATTCAAAAAGATGTTAAGTTACAATACAGAATTCCTGAACTTTGATAAGACAACAATTTTTCCAGTGGCTTCCACTTTTGTCTCAGTTAACAGTCAGGTAAGCCTCGTGTGTAGGAATTAGCATGTTATTCAATTTATCTTCCAAGTTGTTAGTCTCCTAGAGGGTTCTCCCACCTCCAGCCTGTCTTACTGAGAACCACTTCTCAATCAATTTCACCTGTCCTCAATCTAATTACCCCAGATTTAACTCATGATACATTAGTTCATTCTCATGTGCTTAATTAATACTTAATTTTGCTCATTGCCATACCCATGTTAATTTTTAAAGGGAGAAATATACATTTTAATGCAAATGGATTCATGAACTAAAGTTAGAACATGAAGGCTGGGGGGTAGGGGTGTCCTTGGCAATCCCCAAATTACTGATTTCCTTTTCCCCTACCAGAGTACCCAGGCTATGAAAATCAGGCTCAGTACAAACCCCTGACAGAGCAGAAACTCCCACATGTTTGGAAGCCTGAAAAACCACTGGGCCACACATCTCGGAATCTGGATTCTAGTCCTGGCTTTGTCATGGACAAGCTGTAAAACCTATTCCCAATCTACTAATGGCCTCATTTGTTTTAAAAAGACAGGTGAGTGGAAACAAATAATACATTATATGTTAAAAAAAAAAAAAAGAAGAAGAAGATAGCAGGAAGGGAAGAATGAAGAGGGGGAAATCCAGGGGGTAGATGAACCATGAGAGACTATGGACTCTGAGAAACAAACTGAGGGTTCTAGAGGGGAGGAGGGTGGGGGGATGGGTTAGCCTGGTGATGGGTATTAAAGAGGGCACGTTCTGCATGGAGCACTGGGTGTTATGCACAGACAATGAATCATGGAACACTACGTCAAAAACTAATGATGTAATGTATGGTGATTAACATAACATAATAATAAAAAAATATATAAAAAAAGACAGGTGAGTGGGACTAGAGAACTGCCATTAAATTACATCAAAAAATATGTTTAGAGGCAATCATATGAGCTATTTAGCAGTTATTTGCCAATGGTAGCAATGCAGTGAATCCTTACTATTCATGGGTTCCATTTCTGTAAATTCACCTACTCACTAGAATTTGTTTGTAGCCTCAAATCAGTACTCACAACGGTTTCACTGTCCTTCGGGGACATGCGCAAAGCAGCCCCATATTTGAATCATTCCATCCCCACATTACCAGCTGAGGTAGAAAAAGGCAACACTCTAACTTCTTATTTCAGCTCGTACATTGTAAGCAGGTGTCCTTTTCACAGTCAGTGGAGTGCTGCAGTTTTCACATTTTTGTGCTTTCTGTTGGAGATTCCCTGTTTCAGATGGCCCCCCCAGCACAGTGCTGCACTGTTGCTTCGTATTCCTAATTGCAAGAAGGTTATGATGTGCCTTCTGGAGAAAATGTGTGTGCTCACTGAGCTTTATTCCAGCATGAGTGATAGCGCTGTCGACCATGAACTCAATGTTAATGGATCAACAGTGTCTATTAAAGAAGTACCTTTAAATGGAAACACACATAAAAACAAGGTTATGTATTGATGGGTTGATTAAAATATGACCAGACGCTCCCAGGGACCTAACCCTGTATTTCTCTTCAGAGTAGTTGTTCGTATTTGTTAATTCGGTGTTCATGGAGACTTTTATGGAACACAACTACCAAGAATGAAAGTTGATTGTGCTTTACGGGGAGAAAACTAGAGAAAGGATGTAGAGATCACAGTGGAGAAGAAAGTAGGAAAGAGCTTTTAATTTTCTTGTCCAAACACAGCTGTCTTCTAAATACTTATCACTGGTAGAGTTATTACTAATTCAGTTATTTTTCAAGGGTGTGGTCTCCCTTGAAACTGAAAGAACCAGATTTGAGGTGGTTTTCATATCATCATTTAAGCAAAGAGAATGTAGGAGATAACATGTCTTCACCTGTCCCTGAGGGGCAGAAGTCTAGGAAAACATGCTCAGGTAATAGAGAATAAAGAAAACAGAGAGAGAAGGAAGGCAGGCAGGCAGGCAGAGAGAGAGGGAAGGAGGGAGGGACGGACGGAAGGTGGAAGGAAGGAAAGAAAGAGAGGAAAGAAAGGAAGGAAGTATAACAGGGCTGGTAGAGAGCTGTGCCTTTGCATAAGCAGGGATAGCCCAGAAAGCAGTTGGAAAACAAGTCACCCACCTGGCAATGTTGCAGTTAGAAACACTTGGTCAGCAATATAGCGTTTAGTGACTCCCCTCAAATCTTGACCAGCTCTTTGTGGACTTAACTTGGTGGCAACCAGCCCCTCCCCACACATCATCTTTCAATACCTCAGACACTTAAAAGATACAATCTCTATTTAATACCAAACTGCTTGACATGTTGCCTCTTCTATAACTCACTTCTCTTAAACTCTGGCTATACTAATCAGGTAATGCTTGAGATAACACAAAATCAGGCATGAAAACTATACCAGATGCATAAGCCATAGGCCTCCTCTCCAACCAAGCAAAGAAGGATTTAAATAAGGAGGGCACGTGATGTGATGAGCACTGGGTGTTATGTGCAGCTGATGAATTACTGAACACTACATCTGAAACTAATGATGTACTCACTATATGTTCACTAACTGAATTTAAATTAAAAAAATATTTTTAAACAAGCAATGTGACCCATGCCTTCCTACTCTACTACCTATATTATTCATATTATTTGATGGATACATATATATTTTCTAGATCTTAACATTTGCACTACATTATAGATACCAAATTTTTTAAATGTTTGGTTTTTTTTTTTTTCCAAGACTTACCCTTAAAGAAATAACCTCAAAGACTGAATCTCATAGTTACAAGTTTACTTTGGTTGCTACTCTTTAGTCTGGTTGATATGTGTCCAGGAAAGTGTTGTTTTTTCGTTTTGTTTTGTTTTACAAAGGTTATGCTTTCTTAAAGCTGTTGCATTACTGTTGTTTCCTAGGAAGGAAATCTCAATCTGAATTTCTAAAATCTATGGTTCCATCTACTGGCAACCTCCAGTACTGCTTTATAATGCATTGCATTTCAATCAAACTGCATGGTTTTTACATGTGGTAACCTTTAAAAGAAGAGTTTCATTGCCTATCTATAAGCCCAGACTAAAGCAAAAGCTTTGAGTACAAGCATTCATGTATACTTGGTATGACAGAATACTTTTATATCTTAATCAAAATCACTCACACCATTAAAAATAAAAACCTTACTAGTTCAAAGGTTTCCCCAATTGCCATGGTTCTCCATTTATCTACTCCTTTTACCAGTTCTTCATCAACTCTGCTACTTATTGAATAATCCAAATGTGTTATGCACGAATTTAACTTCTACTATATATTCCATCCACCCTTTTGCTAGTCACATAGTATGAACTAATTTCTCAGGGATTAAATTTATCTGGTTTACCATGGAGTAAAACTGTTTTCTGCTCTGAACATAGTTCATATCCACTTTCTCCTGTGTGCCAGACTTGTATATTGAACTGCTTACTGGACCTCTGAAATATATCAGGCCACACACTAAACCCTAGATCCTTTACCCTTCCAAAGTTCAGCAAATGACACTACCAATCACCCAGTTGCTCAGGGCAAAAGCCAGAGTCATCCTTGATTACTCTCTTTCCTTTACACTCCACATATCCAGCCACCTATTCCTTAAAAATGCATCCTTAATCTGACCACTTCTCAGTCCCTCACTGACACCATCCTGATCCCAATCACCATCATCATTTGCCTGGAGAACAGATATAATCTCCTAGTGGATCTCTGTATCTCCAATTCATCCCCACAGTCTCTTCACCAAATAGCAGTAAGAATGCCCTTTATAAACATAAATAGAATTATGTGTCCCCTTCCTAAAAATCCTCCAGTAGCTTCCCATCACACAAGAATAAAAATCCAAATTCCCAACTCATCATGGCTTACAAGTTTATATACATGATCTCCCATTTTTATGACTTCATCTCCTACTACTCTCCACCTTGCTCATGCTGCTCCACCTTGCTCACTGGAATATCTTCCTGTTCCTCAAGCACACCAAGCTTATCTTGGCCTCAGGGCTTTGTGGTTGCGGTCTCTCAGCTTGGAATGCTCTTCCCCAAGATCTCTGCATGGCCTCTGTTCAAATATTACCTTTTCAGAGAGGTTTTTCCATGATATTCCTCTAAAATAAACTCCAATTCCCTAGACCCTCTACCTGTTTTATCTTTACAGTTCTTATTACTACCTAAAATGATACTGATGTATTGTATTTTTGGTCAAGAACATTCTTTGTAAATAAACCATCGACAGAATTTCTGTCCAGTTAGCACAAAGACTTGAATTAAAACACCTGGCTGAGTCTACAAATAGAAGAGAAAAAAATTCAGGTGCCATAAATATGGAGGAAATTCATATCCAAAGCCACAGGGCTGAGCAAGAGTTGAAACCATGCAGCTTTTGAAGAGGTATGGGTTAAGGTTTCTAGGAGCCAAAAAAGACACCCCGTCTTTGAATAGATTCTCAGAAAACTCAACCACTGCCTAGGGTTATGGTGCAGAGGTATGATGTGAGGTAGGACACAAAGTTTTCTACATATCTCTACATCTATTAAATTGAGCTTTTGACTATGATCTTCAAATATTTTTATGCCCTTTTCACTTGTGATCTTATTTTACCTATAAATATCTCATCATAATCCTGTTATAAATATATTTTTTCTTGTATTTTAGGGACTTTTATTTTATGCTTTCCGATGTCATATTTTTGAAAAATAAAGTCATAAATATGGTCACTTACATCTCTGGGTACCAGTGTCTTCATTGATGGAACTGGGCAACTGAGAATCTCAGATCCTTTTTTTTTTTAATGAACTCTGACTGTACACATTCTCTTCATTTTACTAAAATTCAGACACACAAAGAGCTAAAAACTATTTAGCTCCAAACACCATCACAATTTCTAACCAAAGCACAAAGTTCAAGTTGGGAAATTAAGGTGTTGCCTCCTCTTATTCTTTTTTTTCAAGCTTTTATTTATTTACTTGAGAGAGAGAGCAAAGCAAGAGAGACAGCATGAATGGGGGTTGGGGAGCAGAGGGAGAGGGAGAAGCAGGCTCCCCTCAGCAGGGAGCCTGACGCGGGCTCAATCCCAGGACCCTGAGATCATGACCTGAGCCAAAGGCAGACACTTAACTGACTGAGCCACCCCGGCACCTTTCCTCTTACTTATTCTTGTCCTGGTAGGAACTACAGATCATGAGTACAACTCATTCATATAGACTTCAGCTTTGTGAAACATAAACTGAAAAACTATTAAAATCCTATTTCCAGGTGGCCAATCTATTAATGAACAGAATTCATCAGTGTTATCAAGTGGCAACCTTTTATTTTTCAAAATGTAAAATCCCTGTGCATATTGATTGCTACAAATGGCATCAATTCTCTACCCCTCCCTGATCCATGTTCTTTCCAATATGTCTTTGCGCCAACTCCCATCAAGATGTGGGTCTGCTTCCCTACCCCTTGAATCTGAATTTGTCTGATGATTTGCTGTAGCCAATAGAATATACCAGAAATTACACTGTGTTGGTTCTGAGGCCTCAAGAAGCCTTGCACACTTCCATTATCTCTTAGACCCCTGCTTCCACCATGGGAACAAGCCTAGATTAACCTGCTGGAGGATGAGAGACACATGGAGCAGAGCTGAACTGCCAGCTAACTGCAGGTGCATTCATACACACAGACAAAACCACCCAAGCCAATCACCCAGCTATCCCACAGACTCAAGAGAAAAATAAATATTTATTGTTGTATGGCACTGAAGTTTTGTGATTGCTTCTTTTGTAGCATTATAGTGACAATAATTAACTGGGAAAGTTGTCCAAAACATTTATTATGCTGACTTAAAGTCACTTTTCATGAAACTCATTTATATATTTGTTTTTGACAGCAACCTGCTTCTATTTTGCTGGGTAAGATCTTTCCTTTATTGACAGTTCTATGCATTTGTATTTAGTTTGTTTATCTATGTGGCAGTGTAAATAATTTTTCTTCCTATTTTCCTAACAAGTATTATGTGAAGGCTTAAATTGAGGGACTGTGGTTACAGGACACACCTCTTTCATCTATGTTCTCAGACATCTGACGGCCACAAAGGCAAATATAGCTGCCCTCCTTGTTACGTGGGTCAACAGAGTCCAACATAAACTTAGGGACCTAGCCATGCCCACCACAAACATGCCTTGGACTAGTAAAAAAGCAGCCTCTTTTGAAGAACACATATATCACCATCCAAGCTCCATGAAGGAGCTCAATCTCAAAAAAATACAGTGGGAATGGAATCAAGCTGGCTGATCTCATGTATGATTTCCAAAAATCAGTGAGCATCATGTAATTCTCTATTTCATAATAGATACTGGCCACAAATTTAGATGTCACTCACCCTCTATGGGGTAAATAGTATTTTCCAAGTTGGAAAAGGGAAAAAAAAACTGGCTCTGAATAGAATTTTCAGAACAAAAGTTCAAGAATGAACACTGGATTTACTTCAGTGTTGCTCCACAAGTACCTAGAATGCCTATCATTTTGATAATCATATACATTTCACATTACACTTCCATGAATAATTTTAAGTGGACATACAGCAAAACAGAAATAGAAGTAGCGTTGAAACTGATAACATAACCTACTTTGCATGTTGCTCAGCTAATTGTTCTTAAATTTTTGAAAATTATTGTTGAAAAGAAATGCATATTGATTGTAGAAAATTTAGAAAATAAGGCAAGCAAAAGAGAAATAAAAAATCACCCTTAATCCCACCACATAGATTCATTCTATATAAATCTATGCTTTTTCTAAACACATATTCTCATATATTGCTAGCAAATTTTTCACCAAAATTGAATAAGATTCTATATGCTCATTTTCCACTTAAGATTATATTGCAAACCCTTTCTGTGTCATTAAAAGATTTCTGACAAAATCATTCACTATATGGACATATCATCATTGTACAACCAATTTCGCATTGTTGAATATTGATGTCATTTAGATTTTTTCACTATTTCATCACAAAGCTGTGATCATCAAACATCCTTATAGCTAAGTCATTGAGCACATCTATGATCCTTTGAATAAATTCCTTGAAGTCATCCCTATTAATATATTTTTCCAGCTAGTCTTAACAGCATTTATAAAACAATCCTTATCTCCCAGGGTTAGATTATATTTGTCGTTGACAATCACTTTGGTGTTGCAATACTGATTCAAGTATTGCTCTCCTTGGCACTCTGCATTTCATGACTTAACCTCCTCTGAGTTGTTTACATTTCAGAAGAGCACTCTGCAAATCGCAGGAGCAGGAAAGTTTCCTCTCAGCACCTCTCTTCCTAGTCACAACATTCTTTCTCCCCCAAAATCCCAAATCTGGCATGCCCTCATCAACCCTCCCCTTAGCAGATTAGAAAGTTAGGTTATTAACTAATTCATACTAAGCTTGAAGTGCTTAAGGAAGTTTAATGTGTTGTCTCTTCAGTGGTGTAGATTTTATACATGAAAAATAATCTATTATCCAATAGAAATGTAACTTCTAAGCATCAGAAATAGGCCTATTTAGGAAATTTAGATAAAAGAGAACCTTCCCTGATATGTTCAAATTTATAGGTTGTGTAGCATTAAGTAAAAAAATACAAGAGGCAAGTGTTAAACAGCAGGTACAATATGCCCCATTTGTACTAAACATAGGGGGAAAGGGCTGTGGGGTATATGGATGTTTACTTTGCTCTTATAAGCATAGAATAACTCTACAAAGATACAAGAAAAACAAGTAATACTTGATTTTAGAGAGGAAAACTAGGTGACTGGTAGACAAGAATAAGCAAAAGATATACCTGAAATCTGAAATATAATGAAATACATTTATATAATTATATGTTACATTATATATTGAAATGAAATAGAAAACATTTCTTGCCTTAGAAATTCTATGCCTTTGCAAGGGAAATAAAAGCAAAAATAAACTATTGGGACTACATCAAAATAAAAAGCTTCTGCACAGCAAAGGAAATAATCAACAAAACTAAAACGCAGCCTACTGAATGGGAGAAGATATTTGCAAATGACATATCTAATAAAGGGTTAGTGTCCAAAATATTACAAAGAACTGATACAACTTAACACCCAAAAAACAAATAATGCAATTTAAAAATGGGCAGAAGACATGAACAGACATTTCCCCAAAGAAGATATACAGATGGCCAACAGATACACTAAAAGATGCTCAACATCACTCATCATCAGGGAAATGCAAATCAAAACTACAATGTGATATCACCTCACACCTGTCAGAATGACTAAAATCAAAAACACAAGAAACAACAAATAAAAAAAAATTTCTATGCCTTTGAATATATTACCTATGCCAAATTTTTTAAATTAGATTTAAAAACAAACAAATTTCATGACATAAATGTGAATAGACAAATTTTACAAAGGCTTGAAAAGAATTTTCATGATAAATTATGTGAACCCATTCCCCATGCACCCAAGAGGAAGACAGGAGCCAAGCTACTTTGGCCACAGAGGGTGTCATCTGACTTACAAAAAAAACTCATCAAGTCAAATCAGTCAAAAAAAGGGGGGGTGATTGTTGGAAATGAAAAGTACAATGGGATAAAGTCCATTCTTCTCAAACACGAAGATCATGCACTCTCATTCCAGTGATTAAATAAAACCTCCTTTCTTTTGTCCTGTCTATAGCAGCGATTCTCTGCTTATGATGGAGTAAAAGAAAAAAAGACAAAAAGACTAACTGACATATTATTCTGGCAGATAACCATCAGTATAAAAGAAGGGAGCATTCAGAAGATCAATTTTCAGCTCCCAAGACCATTTATTTCACACTTCTGTCATCTCTGGTTGCTTTTCCAGCAATCTGTCAACAGTTTCTATCTGCCAAAGACACACATTTAGCATCCAAAAGGAATGATAAAGGATATCCAGCTCCCAACCCACGGAGTTTAGGTTTGGCTCTAAAAATAAAACTATTTGTAAATTCTCAAAGAATGACAAAAGCTAATCAGACCATTTTTCAAATGCACAATTTTTGTATTTTACAAAGCAAGTGACTAGCATGTGAAGGTATCTGTTGATGTTTTACACATCTCAGTTCATAAGATTCAGGCATTTCTTCATTTGTGTATTGACCTACTACTAAAGAGGAGTGCTAGGGACTGGGGACGGAAGGAAGGATAAAGCATGGTCCCTGCCATCAAGAAGATTTGGGGCTGATGGAAAAAAACAAAGCAAAAAATTGTCTGTTACAATTTAATGTAATCCATGCCCTAGTAAAAGTATACTCGGGACATTGTAAGATCACAAAACAAAGGAAGACTTTAGGCTAGCATGGTAGAGAAAGTTTTCCAGAAGTTATGCTGAACTGGATTCTAAAGGCAAGGAGGGATAGTAACAGGACTCTATGGTGGATATTAATTACATGTGGATATTTATCTCATGCAGTCCTCAACCCACCCGTTCTCTGTACTAAATGTCAGGGGCTGACCCCTGCAGACTGTATTTTCCAGGCTCTGTCAGTCCCTGAGATTCAGAACAGAGAAAAGGAGGGCTGAGAACTGGCTCAGAGGGGAAACCCGCCAGGGGCTAGCCAACAGGTAAGCAATATCTGCAACAGAATCATTGGGTTTGATCAATGGGAGGCAGTGGCAGGGGACTGAAAAGCAGAAAGACAGAAGCCAGGGTCTTTCTCCTCTGCCTTGGACAATATCTCCAGCACAGCCAAGACCTGCACTGAGGGGCG
>NC_058412.1:106589263-106662181 GCF_002201575.2 Neomonachus schauinslandi
GCCTTGGACAATATCTCCAGCACAGCCA
Source organism: Neomonachus schauinslandi (assembly GCF_002201575.2). Classification (NCBI taxonomy): domain Eukaryota; kingdom Metazoa; phylum Chordata; class Mammalia; order Carnivora; family Phocidae; genus Neomonachus; species Neomonachus schauinslandi. The sequence continues at coordinate 106,589,292 of NC_058412.1, forward strand.
AGACCTGCACTGAGGGGCGCTTGAGTGGCTCAGTCAGTTAAGCATCTGCCTTCGGCTCAGGCCATGATCCTAGGGTCCTGGGATCGAGCCCCACGTTGGGATCTCTGCTCAGCAGGGAACCTTCTTCTCCCTCTCCCCTCCACCTCCCACTTGTGCTCACTCTCGCTATCTCTCTTTCTCAAATACATAAAATCTTAAAAAAAAAAAAAAAAAAAAAGACCTGCAGTGATTCCAGCTTCCACTGAAGAGACCCATCTCAGGTTCCAGCTTCTAAGAATTGATCCTTCAAAAGCCAACTCCCCCTCCTCTCTACCTCTCTCCGTCCTGCCAAGTGATGGTGAGGGCTTCTTGCTGTTACTAATCTCTGGTGTCTTCATGGACCCCTGTTTGGTTTCTCAGCTCTTCCATAACCTGTGCCTGCAATTCCCTGCTATTATTATTCCATGTATCACTAACATCCCTCTGTTTTAAATACTCAAGATATTTCCTGGGTAAACCCTGAGAGATGAACTATTCATCTCCCTGCAGAATCTGAACTTCTCAAGGATTAGAATGGCCTTTAAATCATTTTGTCCCCCAAGCCTAGAGAATCTGATACACCAAGAAAAGAAAGAAGCACATGGATGGAGGATGATATAGAGGGAAGAAAGAAATTAACAATAAAAGTTAAGGATGCTCTCATATTTATGTGACATCCTGACCCATCATAAACATCAGTATCCTCCATGACTGAGGAATGCCTAGTTAAGGGTGAGAAGACAATGTACCCTTGAAAGACCTTGTGAGTTGATGGGTCTTTCTGTGATGTGGACACCTCCTACCCTATTAAGAAATGGAGGAAAGTCCCAGATGCTCTTGGTTGACCAGAACTCAAAATAAAATCAAGCAGCTGCTAAAATCTGGCCTTTTCCTTATGTTGTGTATACTTCCCTAATGTGAAGATAAGCTCATCTGTATCATCCACACTCTTGATGACAAAAATGTACCTTGTTTATCAAGGCAGACCAGCCAGTCACTGATCAAGTTCAAAAGTCTGGTACTTAATACACATATTCTTTCATCCTATTTCCATTCTGCCTTAAGAAGCAGAGGAAAGAAAAATCAAACTAAACTGACAGTGTGCACCATGAAGTCACATTAAGATATTGACTCTTCTGAAATGCAGGACTAAAACATAAGGATCATGTTTATCCCACATCGGTTTCCTGTCTACACTGTTTATTTTTAAGCAGTAAACATGCTTGGAGGTAGTGATGTAGCCTCTAGAAGAATTACTAAGAAATCAGACACAATTTCTGTAAATCTTCAGAGTAGTATTGATGTGAAATTCCAGACACATTGCAACAAGCACACTTTTTTTTAGGTAAGGGGGCATATTTTTGTTGGTTTGTGAAAAATGCATGGTAGTTTCTGGTGACAGATTTGTGGTCCTTGTCCAACATTAGCAGAGCCAAAGTATGAAGATTTTTGTCAATTTTGACTAACTACATCTCCAATTGTTGTAATGGAAGGTTTTTAAAGTCTTCTCTTGGTCATAACCAAGAAAATCATTTATTTTTTTCAGAATCATTTAATCTCTTTCCCATGCACCTTTTTTCCTATCTCTACTTTGTATTAAATGATGCACCAAAGGACTGTGGCATCATCTGGGGCTTTCCCAAAAATTATAAAATGGTCCAGGAGTTTGGAGGCCTACAAACATTTCTGGAGCTGTGAGACTCCTTAGTGCATCTCAAGTCCAAGTCAACAGAGGATAAGCTGGGACCTGAGCTCACACCAGGCCTTCACTGTCAACACAATTTTTGGAAAGGCCACCAGATTCAACATACATCAGGAGGTTTGACTCCAACACCCTGCTGTGAATTTCACATGACTTTCTGGGATTTAGATGGTATAAACCTTTATTGCCTCATCTGTAAAATGGTTTACTCACATCGGTGTAAGAAAAACAAAATGAAAAAGTAAATACTGAAGAGCTCTAAAAAACGAAGTATATTGTACATAAGGAAGATACAATAATTATACTAAAGCCATCAGTCATCATTAATGATGTTGATCATGTTACTGCACTACTCTAGGCCTTGGGGGGTTTTTTATCTTTAAAATTGTAATAATACCATATACCTTATGGATATACATGGGACTAACTGAAATACTGTACACAAAGCTCTTTGTTCTGCAAATGGTGTATAGTAAGTCATCAAAAAAAATAATGCTTGCAAAGATCATTAGTAATAATAGTAAAATGACTGACTCATATTTTTGAGTACTTACTATGTGCAAACCACTTGGACACATACAAATAAATATTGGACATAGCTCGTAGCCTTGAGAAACATACACATACTTAAAAAGAATATCATGTGTCCATCAAGGTCTAATAATTTACTACAATATATATTCTGGATGAGGCAGATGATAAAACATGAAGAATTTCAGAGCCATCAGGATGTTCTACAGGGACAATAGGGCACCTGGGCTGAGACTTGAAGTTGTCAAGTTGGAGCAAGGGGATAAGGGCTTTTCTACCTCCATTTCAGGCTTTGGATGTGGGTCACCTGGGAAAGGGTATGGCCTTGGACAAGGCAGCTCTCTTCAACCAAGGCTCTGAAAGGGTTCTGGCCACTGATGGCTACCTCAAGGCAGCACTTCCAGCAGCTATAGGAACAAGCGCTTTATCCATGTAAGTGGCTCTGAGAAGCTCAACACAGCATCCACACATGAGCCTCATGAATGGTTCAGAATAATCATGACTGATTCAGGAGTCCTCTTGACTGGGCCCCCAGGATCCTTCCAGGGTGGGTAACTCCAAATTGGATGAGCAATGAGAGACCCCTCAGAACTATCCAGAACACCCAGACTAAAGTCTGCTGTGCCCAGAAAAGTCCCCGCCTCCCCTAGGAATGAGACCATCAAAGATGACTCTGAAGGCTGGTATGTCCCCAGAAAAGCCAGTGTAGATCGGCTCTCTGAGCTTGAATCGGGAAAGTTCTGCTCAAATCCCAGTAGCTGTGGAAAATAACCCCAAAACTGAGGTTCAGTTCATTACAAGCAAATTCCCTGAACATCAAGTCACCAAGTGAGCAATTCTCTAAGTTCACCTTTTCTATATGTTATCTAGTTATATTTGACAAAATTGTATCTTGTCTCCATGTTGTCATTTTAAAAGATGTTCAGTTTGTCTCTGCTTCTTCTTTCCACCAGTGCAGCAGGGGGCTGAGAGATAAAGGGAAGGAGAGACTGTGGGCCAAAGATGGAGCAGAGAGAAGGGTCCTGAGAGATAAGAATCTTTAATATATTCTTGGACATATGTTTGAATATGTAAAATTATGAAAACTATATTCTTCTTATACTTCTTCCCAGGCATCTATGGGTTTTGTTCAATTGACTCTTAATAAATTGGCCTGCCTGCTTCCCCCACAAATGTATGCACGCTGACGGTGAGTCATGGAACCCTACGAATCAGAGTTGGAAGGGAGGTCAGAATCCTCTCACGCAATTAAACCCACTGTAGCATGAGTCATTGAGCCCATCCATGGACACCCTTGGGGAGGTCGTATGTGAGCTCATGAGGCCACCGCTCCAGTCTCTGGGCAGCATCAACCTTCAGAAGCACCCCTGGAGCCTTGCAGAACGCCCCTACCAAATCCAGATGCTATTCCCCAAAGTGGTGGAAGAAGCTCTCCTATTCACCCAAGTCTTCCTGACACCTGATTGAAACATCCCAGGCTCCTCCCAGAAATCCCTTGTGCATAGTTTCCAATCCCTTCACCACCCCCAATGTTCATTTCTGAACTGCTTCTCGTGTATCCGCTCTCTCTTACAGAGTTGGTGCTCTGCCATATCTTTTTTTACTATCAAAATAACAAATTTTTGAAAATATTATAAAATAAATATATGTAACATACATAAATACATAAAAATAATTTTTTAATGTTTTCTGAAAAAAAATTAGAAACCACAGATGAACAGAAAGGAAAGTACCCATGACAGTCATCTGCTGGTTTTGCCTGGTTTTGCCCTCCCACCACTGCTCCCCCCTTTCTTGGCTAAGAGCACTGGTTTCCCACCAAAGGGTCCCACCTTCCTCCAGCCAAGAAGGGTCACGTGACCCAACCCAGGCCAATCATATTCTCCTCTTCAAGGATTTTGACTTTTGAAGGCAGGCTTGAAAAATACTTGGAGCAGATACACTCCAGCACCAGGGATCTCCTTTCTTTCCCACTCCCCACATCTGGAAGTTCCCTTAGATAGTGACCTTCCCATGCTGTAGTGTTGGGCCTTTCCTCAAGTCTGTGAGCTACTCCACAGCTTCCAGAACAATCCATACTTACTGAAGTTCCCTGGACTTATTGCTTGACTGAAGCACAATCCTAACAGCCAGAGATAACCAGCAGTAAATATTTTGTGGCTAACATCCTGGCTTTCTTCCTTGTAAGGATTAAAAGAGAGAGAGAGAGACAACCAGTTAGATGAAAAGGAAGGAAGACAGGAAGGCAGGGTCTATAGAGATATAACTATTCCCTCCAAGTGGCTGGAATAATAAAAACTACTTGATATGGTCATTTTTTATTTAACAAACTACGGCAACCATCTTGCCATGGTCTCCCTCTAAAGTCTTTTTTTTCTAAGTCATGGCCATAAAGTAAAGTTATAACCCAGTACTATCATAAATACTAATATTAAATAGTAAGGTGCACCCTCTCCACTCTCTGGTAACTCGCAGTTTGGTTAAAGAGTTATTCATCATCTAAAACTAATGATGTAATGTATGGGGATTAACATAAGAATAAAAAAAAAAAAAAGAGTTATTCATTGGTGCTCCTGGGTGGCTCAGTTGGTTGGGCATCTGCCTTCGGCTCAGGTCATGATCCCAGGGTCCTGGGATGCAGCCCCACATCAGGCTCCCTGCTCAGTGGGGAGCCTGCTTCTCCCTCTCCTGCTCCCCCTGCTTGTGCTCCCTCTTGCTCTCTCTGTCAAATAAATAAATAAAATCTTAAAAAAAAAAAAAGTTACTCGTGAACACAAACAAAGAAATGTCTACAAAGAGTTTTCCATCAATCAAGGTTTGAGGCGCAAGCGTCCTTGCTTGAGAAGGCGGGAACGGGTGCTTCCTCCAGGAAGCCAGACCCTGCCATTAGCTGCCACGGGCTGTGCAGGCCTCACCTCATCAGCCCACCTCTCAGCCCCTCCAGCAGCAGCTGTGCTGTCAGGTCTGGCCCCCCTCTGATCTGTCACCACTGTGAAACGTGGAACTTGCACCTTCTGAGATTCAAGTGAGATGAGAGGAGAGAAAATTGAACTTTGGCCCTTCAGAGCTCCCTGGCCCCATGGGCTATCTCTAGAACAAGAGAGATTTCTAGGAGAATCAAGTCGCACCTTGTCAAGACACTCAACTCACAAAGTGCTGGGGTGCTGGCTCATATCCAGTATGAAGAGAAAACTTCGATGCCCACAGGCGTCCGAAAGGGAGGAAGCAGGAGGTGGGGCAGCAGGGACAAGGACCAGGGGTGAGAGAGTGGCTGGTTATAAGCAAAGGTCCTGGGCACATAATACAGAATCTTCTATAGGACTGTCTTAGGACCTGCCTCTGTGTGACCACCCACCCAAAGCATGTCTCTAACACTTGAGGGTATCTAGGGTAGCTGAAACAGGTCAAATCATGCCTTCCAAGTACCTTTAGTCTCCAAGCCACTTTTTGTCTTAAGTTGGAAAAACTCAGGAACCTTCTGCAACACCGCCCCCCCCCCCGCCACCCATCAAGATGATACCTAATGAACTCCCAGATTTTGTTCACTCACAGGGCCAGAAAACCGAAGTTTTAGCAATTCCCAGAAGGTAAGTCTTCCTCTAGCTGCATCTGGGAGTGCACAGCCAAGGCACCTGACCCTAGGCCAGAAGAGACTTCCAGCCTCAAGCTCTCACTCCAGAGATTTGCAGAGTTTCAGAAAAGCCCAAACTGTCCAGGAGTCGAGAAGCAGCCCAGACATGAGGCTTCTCACAATGGCAGAGGGAGTCTGGCTGAGAAGAAGGCAGAACAGGCTCAAAATCTAGTTGTATGATCTTGGGAGTGTTACTCAGGCTGTCAAATGGGCACAATAATAGTCCCTACTCTATAGGTTTATTTTGAGTAAATGAAGTAGAATGTATAAGGTGCTAAGCACATGTCTTGGCATGTAGGAAAAGCTAATAAATAAATACAGCTGGATAAATGTCAGCTACTATAATTATCTTTTTCTACATTCAGACGGGCAAAAAGTCCAAAATATGAAGTGAGGAGGCCATTTTTTTCTACCTCTGCCTTACCCAATGGGAATGTCATAAATCAGCTCTGTCAAATAAAAGACAATAATGTGATGACAATAATGTTCTACATCTGCATTATCCAGTACAGCAACCACAAGCCACATGGTGGTTAGTGTGTGTGAGAAAGTGAATTTTTTATTTTAGTGCATTTTAAGTCATTTAAGTTCCAATAGCCATGGGGCTAGTGGCTACCATATTAGACCGTACAGCCCTAACTGACCAAACGAGTCACGGCAAGGCTTTCCAAGTCACAATGATAGGGATTACATTCCAAACTGAAGTTAAAAGAGACAACCGATGGCTTAAGCCTCGGATAGATCTTTTCCAAGGGCCAGAAAGGAGCAAGGATGGCACCAGGTGTTTGGAAGACTGTGCAGGGAAAGGAAATGGCCAGAGAGGGCAGCTGGAGCATCCATCCTTGGATCCAATCCGCAGAGGGCCTGTCTTGCGGACAGCTGGCTGGTGCAGGAAAGATGGGGTCTCTGTGTTTCCACATGTGGTTAATCTCTTGGGGCCAAGGTGGCTGTTCTCGCTATCAGGCAGATTAACTGTATATTTATGGCCCCTGCCTGGAGAGTCCAAAATAAGTCGTAAACAGTTCCAAACAGCACAGTCAGATCCTGTTGAGGGCCTGCTTTTTCTGTATACAAGAGAGCAGCTTGTTATAAACTGCTAAAAGGGTGGAGGATGGGGGAAGGAAACCGAAAAGGCCCTCTCTTCCTGGGAAGCAATGCCGGAGTGATAAGGTGAGCGGGTCCCAGGCTTGAGAACAGACGCCCTCTTGGCTCTGCACTTCACTTCGGACAAAACAGAGGAACTCGAGATGACACAGGCGAAGGAATGAGAGCTGGCAAGGAAGCAGCTGCTGGGACGAATGCACTTGGAACTGCTCCTCTTTTTATCAGGAGCGGCTATAAGTGACGGATGCAACCTCCCATTGATGTGTCTGCTTGTCTTGCTTTGACTTGGGAACTAAAAAGCAAATCGTTAAAAAAAAAAAAAGGCCACTCTGGTTTGACTGGTGGAGCATTTTGCTCCTGAACTGGTCTCAAAGAGCTGCAAGAATGCCATGATGAGGTTTCTCCTCATTAAGAAATTGTGTAGGACAGCTATTAATAATACTACCTCTGGTAGCAAAATGTGACCCTTTTACCAACCTGGCCATCAGATGCCATTTCAGTGCTACTCAGTGGAAATTCAAATTCCCTTTTTTTTATCTCCCCGGAGAAGATAGAGGGGATCACCTTAAAAAATGTTTGTATTTTTGACCAAGAAATTCCACTTTTAGGAGTTATCCTAAGGAAAAAAATCAGAGATGTACACAAACATCAATGCACACAGATGTTTGTTACAATGGTATTAATAACAAAAGAAACTATGTAAATATCCAAAAGAGGGATTGGTATATTCATACAATATAATCTTACACAGCCATTAGAAACTCTCCACCCCAGAGATACTTAGTAAGATAGGGAGAAGCACATTTTTATGGTGTTAAATGAAAAAGGCAGAATTGTTTATAGTGTGTCATCCCAATTTTCTCAGACACATGACTTTAGCTATGGGCATGGGTATTTAGAAAGAAACTGAGGAAATATTTCAAAGTATTTGTGGAGCTAATCTTTGGATAGTGAAATTATGAATCATCTTTACCCTCCTCTTTGATATTTTTCTGAAGTTTCTAGAATTAGTATAACATAAAATCAGAAGCATTCCATATTTCATAGCCTCCCAACAACCAGGAGGATGAACAGGATCTAAGGTCACCTAGACTGATAATAATCACTTCTTGGAACTTCCTGATCTGAGTTTACTTTTCTGACCCAATGAACACAACAGGTAATTTCATTTACAGCCTCCTGGCAAATTTAAAGTCACTCCAGACTTCCAGAAGAGTTCCTCAACATTCACCAATAGATTTTATTTTCCCCACATGTACAGAAGAAATGGGCTTCCCCCAATGTGTTTATGTGCGGGTTAAGAGGAAAGTATTTCTTCTCATACCATTAGAGTCCTGCAGACATTCTTTTTCTATTCCCAATTCTCATTAGTCATAACTGTCCCTTTGCCTTGTTCTGAGCTACTTCCCAAGCAAGAAATATGGAGGATGTAAACTTAGGAAGCCAAGGGACTTTGTGCTGCTCAATGCTGTAATTCTACCACCCAAAACAGTGTCTAGGGCACTGTAGACACTAAATTCATACTGAAGCAATGGATAAGGGGATGGATAGATGGATGGATGAAACTCTTCTTATCAAAATGAACATAATTTTAGTTGCATCACTGAGTCAAACTCTGCACCTTAGAGCCCTAAAACAAAGTGAGTTTTTTGAACAAAACAAAACAGATGCCAATTAATAAATAAGCCAAAGGTACACAGTAAGATCAGACTAAAAATAAGGAACTAAGCAGCACTTGTTCCTTTAATTTAGCAAATCACCGGAACACTCTGAGACAATTGTTCTTTGTCTAGAGTCAGTGATCTCAGGATTTAAGTCACAGTTTTTCCTCTTTTCTGTTTCATGACCTTTCTGTTGCCTATAATGGTAGATTTTATTTTCCAAAAATGCCTGCAACAGTATCTCCCATTCCACATCCTCTTCTGAAATGTGACCTTGCCCTTTCCCCATCTAGAGGTAGAGTCTATTACTCCATCCCCTGGAATCTGGGCACCCCTGTGACTGCTTTAGCCAATAGACTGTGAAGTGATATGCTGCCATGTCTTCACATGGTCTGCTGGAAAGACCCCCATCGAGAGGCCCTGAGACCATGTGGAAGGAGAGAGGGACACAGCTGAGCCCAGCCTTCCAGACCTCCCTGCCAAGGCATAGGCATGTGAGTGATGCCATCTTGGACCTTCCAGGCAAACCCAGATACCAGCTGAATTTCACAGTGTGATTCTACTCAACAGCACATTGAGCAGAAGAGTCACTCTGCTGAGCCCACCCAAATTACTGACCCACAAAGGTTTGGTGTAGGTTGTTACACTACAATAGGTAACTGGAACATTTACCTTTAATCATATGGTTACACTTCCACCCAGAGATAGCTCTAATTCACCTAATCAAAGTAGCAGGATACCTTAATTGGAGAAGTTAACTTTTCTCTTGTAGGCTTGTTAGAGTGAGAAATCAGTGGTTTTCTCTCCTCACAAATCTCTCCACCTTACCTGCCTCAAAATAAGAGTAGTGTGGGGGAGCAAACCAAACTTTGCATCTTGAAAATCCATCGTATCCCTTGCCTATAGAATGAAGAGGCTTTTATTTCCATCGAAAGGTGAAGAGTGTGTCCCCTCCTTTGAACATGGGTTGACCTTTGTATCTCATGATGCCATACTGTTTTGATTTCTGTACCTTTGTAATGTGTTTTTGAAATCAGGACGTATGAAGCATCCAGCATTTTTCTTCTTTCTCAAGATTGTTTTGGTTATGCAGAGTCCTTTGCAATTCCATATGAATTTTAGAGGGTTTTTTTCTATTTCTTTTTTAAAAATGTCATGGGGATTTTGATAGGGATTACCTTAAATCTGTAGATCACTGTGGGTAGTAGCATGGACATTTTAACAACATTAAGTTTTCCAATCCATGAACTGAGATGTATTTCATTTATTTGTGTCTTCTTTAATTTGTTTAAGCACTGCTTTATACTTTTCACTGTATACTAATACACAGTCTTTCGCCAGGGAGAAAGTCTTTCACCTTCTTGGTTAAGTAAATTTCAAAATATTTTACTGTTTTGATGCTATCGTAAATGGGACTGTTTTCTTAATTTCCTTTTCAGATGATTAATTGTGAGTTGTTATAAAAATGTAACAGATTTTTGATGGGGCATCTGGGTGGCTCAGTTGGTTAAGCATCTGCCTTCCGCTCAGGTCAGGATCCCAGGGTCTTGGGATCAAGCCCCACGTTGGACTCCCTGCTCAGCAGGGAGTCTGCTTCTCCCTCTCCCTCTGCCGCTCTCTTGTGCTCTCTCATGCTCTCTTGTGTTTGCTCTCTCAAATAAATAAGTAAAATCTTAAGAAAAAATGCAACTGATTTTTGTATGTTGATTTTGTATCTGGCAACTTTGCTGAATTTGTTAGTTTTAAGTTTTTTTCTTGGAATCTTTAAGGTTTTCTACATAGAAGATTATATCATCTGTGAACACAGATAATTTTATTTCTTCTTTTCCAATTCAGATGCATTTATTTCTTTTTCTTTCCTAATTGCTCTGGCTAGTACTTCCAGTACTGTGGTGAATAGAAGTGGCAAGAGTGGCTCTCCTTATCAAGCATGTAAGTGACACCATCTTAGAGGAATAGTTTTCAGTGTTCCATCACTGAATATAAAGTTAGCTGTAAGCTTTTCATACATTGGCCTTTTTATTTTAAATTGCCTGTGACCTCCTTGTTTTGTCCTACTTGTGGACATCTGGAACCATGAAGAGTGGTAGAGTTTGATTAATGCTTAAATTCAGTCATATTCACAGGGTTCAGTTCTAAGACCTTTCTAGTTTCCAAGTTTGGACCTTTTCTCAGTGGATGTTTGTGTGAAAGAGAAGAATTCCAATCCCTTTATTCTCCTTGAAAATTTTTTTGAAAAATATGATATCTAAGAGTGCCACATTATTTTATAGCCCAATTTTATTAAAAATATGGAACAGGACACACTAAGGGAGACTCCATCTAAATTGGCATAAGTTTGTCCTGACACCATTCATTTCTTGGGAGATGGTGTATTTGTTATGCAACTCAAAAGACTAGGCTAATTGTTGACCTATCAATTGTGCAGCTGCAAGCTGAAAAAACACTCAGGCCCCCAAAGGACAGCTTAAAAAAATATAAAAGTACATCATTTGTAGCAGGCAAAGTGACTAAATTCAGCCCCATAGGAAAAATCAAGAATTTGACACATTTTTTTGAGGGGGAGGGAAGCACTTTTCCTCTTAACAGGACTATGTCTGCAGGTTTAATGAGCAAACTTGATTGATGTAATTCCCTGAATACTAAACAAAGAAGAAAACTGGTTGATTAATTTAATGGTAAGGACTCATCTTTGTCCACATACCACAGGACTTGGGATCTGCATTATCAAGAAATTCACTCTTCATTGCAACACATACCAATTAAACCTTAATCTATGGCTAGTATGACTGAGAAACTGAGTTTTAAACTTTATTTCATTTTACTTTATTTAAATTAAAAAATTTTAACTTACAACTGACTCAATTATTGGAAAACTTTTAAATATATTTTAAAAATTTGGTGTATGAATCTACTTTTTCAACCCTAAATTTTTATAAACTCAAAGTACAGATCATATATTTCTGGTATAAATTTAGGGGCCAAATTGAAATGTATTCTAAATAGAAAATTTATACCAATTTCAAAAATTTAGTATGACAAAAAGAATATAAAATAATTTTTAATATCTATTACATTTTGAAATAATATTAGAGACATACTAACTTAAATAAAATATATGGTTGAGACTAAATTTACCCATTTCTGTTTACTTCTTTTAATGTGGCTATTAGAAAATTTTAAATTACAGGCATGGCTTTCATTATATTTCTATAGGACAACATTGACCTACAGAATGCTCTTAATTCAACAATTAAGTTTTGGAATGGGAATCCAGTCAATGAATAAAAGATTCATGTCTTGTTTTTTATTAACTCAGTATTATCTAAACCTGCATTATCAAACCTGCATCTTGTATTCAAACTTTTTTTATCTGTGCCTGACTTGCTCCAAGTACTACGTTAGTTACCAAGGGTATAGAAATAAATTACATCCCCAGCCTTCCAGCATCTTAGAGTCTGGTAGGCAGTGACCAAGTAAACCAAATTTGGAAGTGTGATGAGTTAGGAAAAGACATATCACATGGAGGATGTGGAAATGCAAAGACTCATTTGATTTGGCCAGCGGGAAGAATGGGAGGACACATCCTGGAGGCAAGGACCATTGAACTAGGAATTGTTCATGCTCTTCGTTTACTGTCTTCTTTTTTATTGGTAGTCTATGCATGGAGCCCATGCTGTAGGCATGTTATAAAGCCATATTTTGTGGATTATTCCTCTCTGAATAGATTCACATCTATTTGGGCATAAAATTTGTTTAAATCTAATGAAGAGAAGAGATGGGAGCATGCATTGGTGCAGCCTCAAGTTTCCATTTAGGTTTGTTCTCTCAGAAACTCAAGGTGTTCTCTGCTCTTACAGAGAGCCATCTCCCCTCAGTGTTCAGGTTTTCCTGCTTAGGGGTGAGCAGAACATTGCAGAAAGCAAGAAAGCACAATCAAAACTATTAAAGCCATATCTAGAGCACTCAGGTGCTAACTTGAAGAGGTACTCTCTGGCCAAAGATGGAACAATTTGAGTACCAACAAAGATAATAACTATAATAGATTGAAACACAAGTGCTTAAATAAATGAGATTTTAAAATACCTAACAGATTAATTAGCCATAATTAGAGGCTGTTAAATCAAGGAAAAGACAAATAAAAATAAAAGAAAACAAACAAGCACTTATCCTGTCTTTTCTATATGAATTATAGCAGCAAAGAACCAAATAGCAGCTATAGAATTATTCCACCTAAGAAGTAGAGAATGAGTGATACAATATCATTGTTTTGCAAGCCCTGATAAATTAATGGATCTGGTCATTGAGCATCATGGCAGCCAATATCACGAAAGAAGAGATCACAGACATTTGTGCTACCTTAGAGAAGAACCATCACTTCCCATGAAATGTCTTGGCAAAAATGCCAAACTAGAGCTGATTAAGCCTCCTGATGTAACTTCCAATTTCAGGAAACACAAGGATACAGAAACCTGTTAAACCACACCATGGAATGCAATCAATAAAATCCAGACCGTCAGCAACTCCACAGGACAATCTGTTTCTTTTTACAAATAAATTTTAAAGGAAAAAAGAGAGAGAGAGACATGGAGGGGAAACTTACAGATTAAAAGAAATTTATGATATATACACACAAATCGCAGTGGTCTTCTTTAAATCTTGTTTTTAAATACTATAAAAAAAACAACTATAAGAATATGGCATATTGAATATTGAATGATAGTAAGAAAGTTTTGTTCATTTTTAGGTAGTGTGGATTTTTGTAATCCCTTAGAGATACTGAAATACTGATGGATGAAAAAAATTTGATGTCTGTGGTCTGCTTCAAAATAGTATGGGAGGAGAGGAATGGATAAGTACATAAATGAAACAAGATCGGGGCATCTGGGTGGCTCAGTTGGTTAAGTGACTGCCTTTGGCTCAGGTCACAATCCCGGAATTCCAGGATCGAGTCTGGCATCAGGCTCCCTGCTCAGCGGGGAGCCTGCTTCTCCCTCTGACCCTCCCCCATCTCGTGCTCTCTCTCTCTCTCTCTCACAAATAAATTTAAAAAGCTTAAAAAAAAAAAAGAAAGAAACAAGACCAACCACGAGTTCAATACCCTATTGCATATTTGAAAGTTGCTAAGAGAGATCTTAAAAGTTCTCATCACAAGGAAGAGAAATGTGTTATGTGTGGTGATGGATGTTCACAAAACTTAATGTGGTAATCATTTCACAGTAGATACATATATCAAGTCATTGTGTTGTACACCTAAAACTAATACAATGTTATGTGTCAGTTACAGCTCAGAAGAAAAAAAAAAAAGATCAACCATGTGTTGATTGTTTAAGCAGGATGATAGTTACATAGAAGTTCATTGTACTACCCTCTCTACTTTTGTACATGTTGCAAATTTCCCATTAAAAAATTATTTTGTCTGTTTGATTGTTGGTTTGTTTGTTTTACTCAAGTTTCATTATGTCTTGTCTGTTTGATTGTTGGTTTGATTGTTTGTTTTACTCAAGTTTCATTATATCTTGCCATTGGGTGACAACCAGGCATGAATTCCTCAAGGTGCTGCATTCTCCCGACCTACAAAGACACAAACAAATTATTTGTTGTTTTCAGTACAAAAAAACCCAGATACTTAATTTTTAAGTCACTTTCTTTTTTTTTAAAGATTTATTTATTTTAGAGAGAGAGAAAAAGAGAACAGGAGTGGGGGGTAGGGGGAGAGAAACTCAAGCAGACTCTGTGCTGAGTGTGGAGCCCAACACAGGGCTCAATCCCACAACCCTGAGATCACGACCTGAGCCAAAATCAAGAGGCAGACACTCAACCGACTGACCCTCCCAGGCACCCCTTAAGTCACTTTTTTATATCATCAATGTTAAAAATGATGGTTACATGACAGCCAACCAATTAAATGCAATGTGATCAAAATAGTAGATATTTGCAAATGTATCTACATAAAATGACGAATAATTTAAAAAATTTTTAAATGGAATCTGAAGGGTTTTTTGTACAGATGAACATAGCTGAAAAATGCGACCTCCCTAGTTGGTCTCATTTTAAGTTCATGACCACAGATGTCAATTGGACTCTTGTCTAGATGTTGTCTGCAATCAAGTTATACACACGTGGGTCATTTTTCTACTCTCTCTCCTGTATGCTTCTTATGGGCTGCATTGTGTCCCCCAAAAAGATACATTGAATTTCTAACCCACAATACCTAGAATGTGACATGATTTGGAAACAGAGTCTTTATAGAGGTAATCAAGTTACAGTGAGGTCATTGGGGTGGGCTATAATCCAATATGACTGGTATCCTTATAAAAAGGGAAAATTTGGACACAAGGACTGATATGCACACAAGGAAATCAAGACAGATATCAGGGTGATGCTTCTGCAAGCAAAGAAATGCCAAAGATTGCCAATAAACCACTAGAAGCTAGGAGAAAAGCACAGAAAATATTCTCTCTCTTTCCTCAGAAGGAACCAAGCCTGCCAACACCTTGATCTTGGACTTGTCAGCTCCAGAACTGTAAGACAATAAATTTCCATTGCTTAAGTCATCTGGTTTGCAGTACTTCGTTATAGCAGTATTAGAAAACTAATGCAATGCTTATCTCACATCTTCCCCTTTGTCTTCACACTTCCATGCTCTCTCCCCAGGCACGCTGTTTGACTTTGCTTCCTCTTCCTTGAGAAATTTCAGTAATCAGAAAGGAACTTCTGCAGACTGCCACCACCAAGCCACCAAACTGCCATCATGCCTCACCTCCTAGATTTGCTTTCTGACTGCTAAACTATTTGTGCTCCTATTTCAGCCAATCCCTCATTTTTCTCACTACATCCCATCTACCAGAGATGGCTACAAAATCCAAGGGCAGAGCCAAGGGACAAACATAAATCAACCTGGTATTCTCATTAACCCCCTTTTATGGATGTGGATATTAAGGCTTAGTTCTTCAGCATAACACAGCCATGAAGTGGCAGAAGCAGGACTAAAATCCAGGTGTGTCTAACACCAAAAATATATGCTTTTCTCTAAGAATGATCCTGAGACCACATGCATCCAGACCAGAATCACCTGGGATGCTTATCCTAAATGCATCCAGAAAGAAAGACAGACACACAGACACACAGACACACAGACATAGGCTTATGTGAAATGCTCTCTAAGTCTTATCACACAAGGGTTGAAATAAAGAGTTTAAAGTAAAGGAGGTTAAAGAGAGTGTTGGCCTAACATGAGAAAATCTGCCTGAAATAAAATTAAGGCATGAGCAGAAACATACACATACACTCACATGCACAGAAAGATCTTAGCACAGGTATAACCCCAATGCAAGCAACAAAGGAGTAACAGGAATAAGGTATAGGGACCTTTTGGTGACAGAATCAGCCCAGAACTATTTAGCAGCTGTGTCTATGGTGGGGAAGGGTTGGGGCGGGGGGAGCAGCAAGTTACAGCCTCCACTGATGTGTATAAATGTCCATATCTTGTGTTTAATCTAAAGGGGGAGAGAGGTTGGCATGGACACTGCCCACTTTTGTTTACAGCTGCCTTTGCCCTAAGATTTGTAAAGTGGCTCTGGTATGAATGGAGAATTGTACTCTAGTCAAATATTCAGATTACAGTAAAATCACTAGACAATTGACTAATCTATTTTAAGAAACAGTCTGTGATTCAGTATAGATAACACTAACCATAGCTAAACTGAACATAAGTTAATCTGTTTTTGTTGTCGTTGTACATTCCATAGGCATTTGTGATTTTGCAATCATCAATAGGATTACCATCTATCAGTGTATAGAGTAGGCCTTCTACACATGCTTATTGAATAAATGGAAATAAAGCCAGAGTTTTCCTACTTAAATGCAGGGATTCCATAGGGAAAAAAATTAAGTGCTCTATGAGTCAAAACAGAAAATCATATAATAACAGAACTAGAAGAGAGAATAAACAAAGAAAAACAAAATTTAATTTTGTATATGACATGCATATATTGCCAGTGAACAAAACTTCAAAATAGAGAAATGGGAGGGGAGAAAAAAAAAGATAATGTAACTTCATATGGGTTTTAACAGGGAATTTAAGCCTGGTATTCCTTGGGGTTACTGATCATCAAACAACTTGTAGAAGAGTTTAAGGATAAGAAGGGGAGGAGGTGAGGGACAAACTGAGATCAAATTAAAGACACAGACTCTGCCGAAGGTGGCCAATAACTAGCCAGCTCTGCAGTGAGGAGGGACCCATGGGGCTTCTTCCAGCAATCTCCAACAGTGACTTTTTTTTTTTTTACTTATTATTTTGCAACTGTGGTGAAAGAAAACAAAAACAAGAACAAAGCAACCACACAACACAAAATTTACTAGTTAACCATTTCTAAGTGTACAATTCAGTACTATTACGTATATTCATATTTTTGTCCAACCACCAGGAGTTTTTCATCTTGCAAAACTGAAACTCTATACCCATGAAATAACAATTCCTCATTTTCCCCTTCCCAGGTTCCCGTGGCAACCACCATTCTTTCTGTTGTTATGAATGTGACTACTTTAGATATTTCATACAAGTGGAATAATACACTGTCTTTTTTTTTAAGAAGGGGGTAATGGTCTATACTAACAACAATAAAATGTGGTTATGGCTATATAAAATTATATAAGAATCTAAACAAATTAGAAGTCAGTTTTGAGGTGCTGGAAGGAGTGAGCTTGTTGGCAGGGGCTTTTCAAGATGGACCTCAGGCTGAGGAAGCATCTGAGGTATGTAGCAATTCTCTAGGTAACAGAAGCCGGGAAGAACATTTTAGTTCATAGAGCTGCACAGGCATTGAACACAGGTTAGGCTGCTGTGACAAAGCAAAAAAACTATCCCGACTAGCCTCTGTAGGTGATTTAATGATGTTAAAGAGTATTTCTTCTATCTTGTTGCGGTCTCATTCAAAATTAGGTTTCCATCTTGTGGTACAAAATGACTCCTCTTTCTACCATCAAGTGCTCTTTCCCGGGGGACTGTAAAATAAAGCACAAATCCCATCCATCTAAAGAACCATCCTGGAAAGTTACAATTTCTCTGCTCCCATGGCTAAATCTTAGCCAGATGACTACACTTAGGTATAAGAGAAGCTAGGAAATGTAATCTATTCTGGTAATCCATGTGTCCCACTAAAATTCTAGAGGTTCCATTATCCAAGAAGAGGAAGATGGTCATGGGAAGAAAGCAGCAGTCATTGCCACAGTATAAGAATGAATTTTCCCCAAATATTTTCTCCAGTGTATAGATCTGCTTATGTGCACTGTCTTTTGTGACTGGCTTGTTTCACTTAGCCTAATGTCCTCAAGGTGCATCCATGTTGTAGCATGTGTCAGGATTTCCTTCAGTTTTAATATTGAATAATATTTCACTGTATGTATATATACCACATTTTGTTTATCCCTTCATCCATTGATGGACTCCTAGGTTGCTTCCACTTTTTTCCTCATAGTTTTTCCTTGTGTGTTTTGGTTGTGGTTACTTCACCCTGTTCCAATTTGTCATTAAGGTTACTGCTGGATGTAGCCCAGAGTCTGGAAATATGGTGTTTGTACATAAGACAAGATGACTGACTGTAACATCTCAGTCATAGATTTTTTATCTTCCCATGTGGTTTCAAATACCGGTGGGCCTTCTGTCATGTAAACAAAAGGTAGCTGTATAATTGGTTGCACAACCATGATTTAGAGTCACACACAACACCAGCCACTGTCCTATCATCTACCATCTTAACCTGAAGCTTGAGAGTAGATGGGCCACACTAGTGGTTCAGTCAGAGGATTCCTGTTGGACCTTTTCAGATCATGTTACATTTTGCCAAGTGTCAGTCTGAGCCTCAGTTTCCGCAGCAATAGAACAAAGACACTGGGTGAGCTCCAGGATCACTGGCAACCTCTCTCTTTAAAAAGCAACCTCACTGGGTTGTTGTGAAATGGAAGTTAGTAGCAATGGTAGTAGTGGTGTGTAACCCTCAGCGGTTACTATGTAACAACCAACCACAAAGTCTCATAGGATTGTTGTGAAGGGAAAGTTGATAGTAATGGCGGAAGTCTTATATAAAAGCAAGCTGTTGCTACATAACAAATACAAAGTCTCAGAGGCACACAACAATAAGCATTTATCTCTTGCTCATGCACCTTCAGGTTCAGCTGATCCCAGCTAGGCTCAGTCTGGTTTCCAGTCGGCTCCATGTTTCTCATCCTCCTGAGGCCAACAGATTATGAGGTGGGGAGATAGAGATGTTCTTCTCACAGCTTTGGCAGGAGTGCAAAAGGAAGGCCATCAGCCCAAACACATCTCAGGCCTCATATCAGTTAACATCCCATTGACCAAACAAGTAAAGGACCAAGTGCAAAACCAAAGCATAAGATAATCAACCCACTCTGCCCACCATGAGACCATGGCAAAGCCATGATGTAAAGTATTACCGCAGGGAAATAACCATGACTATGTAGAGGCAGGAAGCATAGCATTCCAGTCAATCAAATGTCAGATAATCATTTATCCTACTTGAACCTTCAGAGAGCTATTTTTCTAACATGAGTCTCTGTTTATCCTATTCTACCCTGTAAGTTTCCCAAAACTGGTCATTCCTTGTTTCACACATACATTACTAACATGCCTATTATTGAGCTTGGCATTGTTTTCAGTCACAAAGAACACAAAGAACATAAGGATGTAATCACCAGGAGAGGGGACATCTTGGAGGTCTTATGCCCCTCTCCATCCTGTCTCCATGGCCCAGGAGAGGAAAGAGGCTCAGGGAGTGTGCATTGTTGTTCTTCTCAGTGAAAGGCGCCAAGGAGACTGGAAGTGTATTTGGATTTGGATTGCCTTCTAGTTGGTTGTCCAAGTTAGAGGTCAATAAAATCTGTGATACACCAGGATACACCAACAGAGGGCCTCAAGGGATTGAAAGAGGAAGAAGAGCATGTAACCTCACAATGAAATCTGAATGAGTCCCAGGCCATTTCCCAAGAACTCTGTGGCTGATTTCTGTTCTCCCTTTCTTCCATCAGGGAGGAAAACTTTCCTAGCAAACACACTCACAGGCAGAGACGCACACCCCTCAGGCTAACACCGGGAAAACTGCAAAGACAAGGCTTTGTTGACACGAGAGGCTGTGATGGAGTCAGCCAGAATCGCTGCCTGCCGGGTCGAGACAACAAGGCAGTGTTAAGGGGCTGTATTTAGACAAGCATTTGAGCCCACCAAGAGCAAGAAAAACCCACCACTGTCAGCTGGCCCTGTAGATGCACCCGACTTCCCAAACAACAGTATCCCCCAATGCAGCCCAACAGAAATGTTGATTTAAATGATTCGTGCTAATGTGAGTGTGGGATAAGGTGATGTGATTCTTGGCTTGCTGACAGCAAGCTGTGAATGATGTGGTAATGGTATATATATATATCCCAGCCTGGATGCCCGAGAAGAAAGGCAGGACTGTGAAATCACAGCAGGACCCTGCCATTTGCTGCCCGGCTGAGTGCAACAGACACACACAGGGCTGTGTCCAGGTCTGTCAGGAGAGGTAGCCAGACAAGCTCCGGGAGTCCAGAAAAATCCTCAAGCTCCGCCCAGAAGATTGTGTGGAGAATACCAGACAGAGAAAAAAGTCAACTCTCTATTTTAATTGCAAGAGATGGAAAAACAGTCGATAGATAGCATCTTGTCAGGGTCCAAGGAAGAGCTTGCAACATGGCCACAATATGTGGGTTCCCACCTTTGTCACTATTTGTGTGACCTGTCTTCAGTATCTCCATCTTTACACCATAGTGGGTGATTCTGAGACACTTAGTTTCATGAAGATAAAAAGAAAAGGAATTGTGCATTGAGAAATTATGGTCATTAATCTCAGAATGGTTATAATAAAAAGATGGTACTTTAAAAAAAAAATGAGTCTGGAAAATACAGAACAACTGTCCCTCAAAATGCCCATACTTTCCATCATGAGAAATCTGAAATGGTTCACTACAGACAGGGGAATTAATTTGGGATAGAACTAGAAGATAGCATCTCAAAAACTCACATCTGCTTGGCAAATGACATGGCATAGAGGTCATGCCATATATGGCATTTCTTTCTCTTTTTTTTCAGTCACTTGATCCTTTGGCTGTAGAGACTTCCCTCGGTGTTACCAAGCTATTAACATGTGATGAGTTGACCGATTATGTAACCAAGAACTCTACTTTCTAATTCCTATATAAGGAATATAGTCTGATATTGAACTCACTCATGGACACAACACAAGCCTTCCAGCAGTTCAAAATAAGACACAGAGATGCATTACTCCATCCGAACACATCTCCTGCTGTACCCCAATGCCCTTGCATCCAGCCTGGCACAATGAGGACACACCCATTTCATAAGCCCTGAGTGAAATCAACGCTGTTCACTCTACTATTTTCAGAGTAACATTAAACAACTTACAAAGGCTCCTGCTGTGGGATGGGTTTAGTTTAAATCCCACATGCAGCCTTATGATTTGGAGGCAGCCCCCTGGCCTTTGCATTCCTGGTCTTAGGCTGATGAGGCAAGGAAGATGACTTTGTCATACAACACAGGAATAACTCAAGTTCTGTTTTTATTTTTTTAAGTTTGACACATCCAACCCTCAGCACTTTCTCACTAAGCATGTTTCTTTCCATTCCTTTAGAAACCCCACAACTATTCTCAACCCTAGCGGTAATTCGGCAGCTGTAAGACTGGGTAGAGAAATGGTCCCGGGAATTCGGCTTATAGAGAAGGTGGAAGAACCCATCATGTTGATTTGGAAAGATTTCTTAAACTACTTAGATGCCCCTGAAGTACCCCCCATCCCTCTCCCACACCTACGGTCCCAGAAAAATCCATACAAGAACATGACAACAACACAAGCTACAGCTGTGGTGTTTTCTTAAAGTATACATTTAGTCTGGGGATTAGTGGGGGGGAAAACTGTATGAAACTAAATCAGATTTTATAGTAAGGTGGTAAAAAACAAATCCATTGGGACTGAATTGACTCTGGCGAATTACAGAAGAAAAAAAAAATCAGGTAAGGCATTTTAAATTTATACCCAAGCAAACAAATTAATTTTGTTGTGATTCCAGACCACTTTTTGCCCTCATCTGAGGGGAAGAAGTAGCTCATTTTTACAGCCTGAGATGTAACAACTGCTGGTCTTTCTGCTCTGGATAATTCCTTGAGGTTGCTTTGTTTTTGTTTTTGTTTTTGTTTTTTTAACTCTAAAAATGTTTGAAATTGAACTACACCCTCATTAGCTCGAAACCTTAAATTGGTAGCAAGGCCCAGCTTCTCTCCTAGAAACATTCTTTTTCCTAACATCTGACCCCAGCAGCTCCTCCCCACACTACCAGTCTCATTCGATCCCATAAAGACAGGCACCCACAGCTGAATTTGAGTCCAGACACCATATTTTGGGCAATGACTAAAAATACCAGCCCACCTATTTTTAGCATGGAGAATAAACATTATCTGTGTGTTTCTTTGGCTCCCAGGAGATTGTTTTTAGTCATAGAATTGAATACCCCTCCTTCCCGCCATGGATTATTTTTAAAATGCGGGCTCAGAAATAACCCACACACACAACATTGAAGACCTGACTGCCCTTAAAACTAGAAATATACTGTCCAGAATCAAAGCTAATATATTAAAAATGCGATCAACAAAAGTCAGAGGCCTAGGGAACCAACACATTTTTATTGAAGGCTTGCGACACTCTTGATATCGTGCTAAAGACCAATAAATACTTCTACTTGTAAAAAGCAGAAACTCATCCTCCATTACATGACCTGGGTGAGAAGTTGCCATGGAAATTAGGGGTGAAGAGGGAATGAATTGATAGAGTAGACTAGACTGGAAGAACTATTCAGAGGATAGGGAAGAGCCTTCATTAATTTGGCCAACTGGGGAAATCTGGAAAAAGTTGAAGTTCATGCCCTTTCTACTGCCTTCTAAACTGTTGGGTCTTCCCATGTCAAAGACCACAGTGATACTGGTGATAAAGAATTTATACTGAGGGACACCTGGGTGGCTCAGTCAGTGAGGCGTCTGCCTTGGGCTCAGCTCATGCATGATCCCAGGGTCCTGGGATCAAGTCCCGCATCGGGTTCCTTGCTCATCAGAGAGCCTGCTTCTCTCTCTGCCTGTCGCTGCCCCCTGCTTGTGCTCTCTCTGACAAATAAATAAACAAAATCTTTAAAAAAAAAAAAAGAATTTATACTGAGCACTTGCCTTGGGGGGCTGGTCCCTGCCATAGACCCCAAGCTTTAGAGAGTCCCACTCTGGATCTTGTCCAGCTACAACCTTCCATATAGGAAGTGAAAAATCCATGGGGCCAAGGGGATATGCCCACTGGGAGCCCATATTTCCCCATTGTTATAGGTTGAAAAGTGTCCTCCAAAAATTCATGTTGAAGTCCTTATCCCCAGGACCTCAGAATGTGATCTTATTTGGAAATAGGGTCTTTGCAGATGTAATCAAGTAATCAACCATTAGGATGGGTCCTAGTCCAATACAACCAGTATTAGATAAAAAGGGGATATTCATACAAAGGGGATATTTGAACACAGGGAGAATGCCACGTGAAGATGGAGGCAGAGACAGAGGTGATGCATCTATAGGCTAAGAAATGCGAAAGGTTTCCAGCAAACCACCAGAAGCTAGGAGAGTTCATGGAAAAGATTCTCCCGCACAGCCCTGGAAGCAACCAATCCTACTGACACCTTCACCTCAGACTTCTAGCCTCCACAACTGTGAGACAATAAATTTCTGTTGTTTAAACCACCCAGTTCATGACACTTTGTTACAGCAGTCCTAGCAAACTAATATACCCTCCTTCTAGAATACACAACAGTGCCCAGGGCCCCAAATCTCCTGAGTGCCCCTTCCCGAGGCCCACCCTCCTAAACACAGAATGTGCCCCTGACGTATGCCCCTCTAGGTCCAAGAACAGGGGCAGTTGTACATGCAAGCGTCTATATACCAGCTTTCTCAGGAGAGGCCTCTGCAGCTGCAGGAGCTAGCGGTGGGAAGAAAGGGTTGCAGAGGACGGGCCCGGGGCTGAAGGCAGCTCTCTCCAAACAGCACAATTCAACAGGGAATCCAAGGATTTGAAGAATTCTAAATTTGAACCTTGCCTTCCAGGTAAAGATGAAAATAACACTGATCAAGAGAAGAGACCAAATTGTTTCTTTTTAATGGTGTGTTAGCTTGATTTCTAACTTTTAAATATTCCAACATGGAATACATGGGTCTCCTTCTATCTCCTGGCCTTGGTCTCACAAGGGAGGTTAGGGGAGGATGGGCCTGTTGAATTGATACCAAGACGCCACAGTCCACTCCCTCGATCTGAAACAACCCCCACCCAGCATCAGCCTAACATTTGGAAATGCAATCATTGTATATCCAAGGGTGAGCCCTGTGCCCTCCTGCCCAATGAAATTTTATTTGCTTTGCCAGAAAAGACATGTTGAATGCAAAGCCTAAAAATAAAAATTCTTTAGCTAAAATTTCCCACCAGAGCTGATTATTTTTTAAGAACTCTCAAGATCTACGTGAAAAAAATAAAAAGGCTTTGGGAAGACTCAGCATTAGTCAACAAAGCAGCCTGGGTCCATCTAGCTCCACAGAAGCTCAGTTCCTTAGAATTATATGACTGTCAGTCCAGGGACACTTAACCTCCATTTCAGAGGTCTGCCGTTGGCTCACCCAAAGATCTGCCAGGACAAGACAATTTGTGGAAAACCATGTTAGAGATTATAATATAAATATACATTAACTGATACCATGGTCTGAGACCTTGAAATTTGGAGGAAATTGAATACCTGGGCCATACAAATCTAAGCACATAATGGTACGAATTGGCTCATATTTTCAGAGAGCTGGGACCTGATTTCAGGAAATGTATAACTAAAACAGAAGCATCTTTTTTTTTTAAAGGAGACCCTTAAGAAAATTATAGAAGTAAGGATAGTTAGGCCAAGGGCTAAATCAGGTCTTGCATGGCCCCCAAGGATATGTATGAAAGGAAAATTGCACAGCAACACTAACTGGGCCACAGTAATGGTATTTTTGTGGGTCACATGTTTAGGCAACATTCAGAGAGCAATAACCGAGAATGTTCTGGATACAACACAGGGCAAAAATGGCTTTATAGAAAGTGTTTTGAGACTTAACTGAAAGACCTCAATTATCATTTCAACAAGAGACCTGGTTCTGTTGACAGGTAAGTAAAATAATCCAAGTTCAGGACAAAGTTTTGTAGAAATAGATGTAAGGATCTTAAGTCTATTCGATTATTTGTCTTTTTTTTTTTCTTCTTTGCAAAAAAAGTAAAAGAAAAGTTGTTTTCTGACCTAGTGTTCAGCCCATGAACAAAAAGTTGTTTTCTGACCTAGTGTTCAGCTCAATTGCCTTGGAGAGCAGGAAATGGTTAATAAAAAAAAAGCAAGCAGGCCAGTTCATAAAAGTGGACAACAGACTCCAACACCTCATATTCTCACTACTTTCCCTTATAAAATAATAGAAAAAGCATCATAAAATCAATATTAACTTATTTAAGTAGCTGTAAAAGAGCTCTCTGGTCATTTGGTCCAACTGTAAAATTATCTCACTGTCTCAGTGAACGGCCAATCCTTTGAGACTATCTACCATGGCTGCCTATTAGTCCTTAATGATAAATACATTGATTACTACTGGCATATCTTTCTTAAATTTGGAGAGGAGTTTTTAAACCAAACATATCAAGTATTGCAATGGAACTCTTTCAAGGTACTGCAAGCTACTCTATATATTCATGCAAACACACAGTGAAACAGCAGCAAAACTCAAACATCTTTTCCCAAATAAAACACCACAAAGTGTTGTACAGCCAATGCAGTATCTACAAACTATTTTCTTGTACTTTTCTTTACATACTAGAAATATTAAATCATGGGTTCCCTCATAGGCAATTTTTGGGTCAAACAAGAATGCGTATACATGATTTTCCAGCTTTTATGTTCTATTTTTGCTAGAAAAAAAATAGCTCTCAGATTCTCCTAACTGGCTAGTGTACTGCCAAGATTTTTTTTCTACTTATTTACAGTCCCTAAATCACACTCTCCTAATTTCACAAACCCATGTTAGAAATTTCCATCAGACCTCATGCTCAGGAATGGCTCTGCTTTTCCCAACAACTGGCTTGTTTCTTTTATTATAGACACTGTCATTCCTAACAACTGATGGTATTTCTCTCTTTACCTTGGCTACCAGGCTACCTGTTAATCTCTCTTACTCCTGCTAGGTAATTTTTCTACCTTTATTTCCTCCCTCATTTCAGTTATCTTCAATCATTCATGTCATATTCCAATTGCATGAATTTTTGCTTTAATTTCTTTACATAAAAAGGTAGTCCTTAAATTTGCCTTCTACTGCCTGAAAACTAGCATATGAAATTATTTTCTTTAAATTCCATCTCATTCCTTCAACTTAGAGGAGATTTTTCTAGGCAACCCTTCCAGATAATCTGACTCACATGTCTCTAAAAACATACCCACACCATAACTCAACTTCTTTACCTTCATGTTAAAGAAGGGGAACTTATAAACACATATCCCCAACAGGTAGCTAGATCTCTACATTGTTACAGTTGGCTGTGTATAGTTTATCTCCTTCTTCCATAGTTGTATTCAGTCACAGTACTTATTTTTTTTCTCTCCTGAGAGAGGTAAAGCTCCTTGATATTAGACATTGTACCCATGCAATCTTCACTTGCTAGTCAACAACTTCCTAATTCCTGAGTAGTTCCTCATTACTTAGAAGGCTGGTATGCACACCATTAGTTTTAATAGTAATAGTCAGGATAAGATAGGTTATGCCACAGTAACAAAACAAATCTCAGTAGCTTTACACACCACAACATTTTTTTATCATTCAGAAAATTAAACTTCAAGTCCAGGTGACTCTCCAGGGCAACCACCCTCTATATGGTGCCCCTACCATCCTGCTTTGGTTTGTGAAACAAATACATCATTACATGAAGATGTATCTATGATGATCTTCAGGAGAATTGCAGAGAAGCTAGAAGCCATCTACTTCACTTACGCTTATGGTTCATTAGTGAGCTGAAGTCACGTGACCCTGCCTAATTGCAAGCAGGCCATGAACATAGTCTCCTGTGTGTCCAGGCAAGAGAGGAGAGCCAGATGAGAGTGAGCCTGAATAACATCTACTACATGTGCCATCTTAAAAGAAGAAAAGCAAAGAAAAACAAACTTCAAGTTGCTAACTTGCACAAAGACTTAGGAATAAATTCAAGAAGTTTTTATTAGATGAAATTATTTTAAGTGATTAAGTCCAGTAATAAGTGTCAGGCATTACAAGATGCATTTTATAAAATCAGGCCCATGCATCTAAACAAAAATTACTATTTCAACCAATCAACAAACATTTAATGATCACCAACTGAATATGAAAGTCAATGTCAAATACTGTATACCATCTGAACTAGCATGCTTATTGGAAAAATATTTGAAAAGCCGATTTGTTGTCAGTTTTAGAAACAAGAATAAGATAAAACTAAGATATCTGACCATCCTCCCAAATTTTGAATCAGCCAAGATATAAAAATTCAAATAATTAGTCATTCAATATAAACATAATGGATATGTACCCAGGAATGTGGATGATTTCAAGTTACCAGAAACATATTTTTCATATTTGAGGAGGGAGAATTTAAGTTGAAGAAACACAACTAAAATACTCAAAATAGAGAAAGCAAATGAACCAGAATCATGCAATAGATGACCAGAAAAGAGAGATATCAAATACAGATTGAAAATAGCTATAGAAGTCTTCAGTGGGAACATGATAATAGGTCACAGTGAAAAAGAGTAAATTTAAGATAAGAAGGGACAGAAAAATATAGTGAGAGAGACAGGAAATAGGCCTCAAAATCTTGAGAAAGTTAATATTGTTTATTGATTATAGGATACCACCTTAGAATCTTGAATGTTGTTCTACCTAATTATCCTTTCTTCCTGGTATTTTCTTTTTTTTTTTTTTTTTTTTAAAGATTTTATTTATTTGAGAGAGAGAGAATGAGAGAGAGCAAGCACATGAGAGGGGGGAGGGTCCGAGGGAGAAGCAGACTCCCTGACGAGCAGGGAGCCCGATGCGGGACTCGATCCCGGGACTCCAGGATCATGACCCGAGCCGAAGGCAGTCGCTTAACCAACTGAGCCACCCAGGCGCCCCTCTTCCTGGTATTTTCAATCTTCTTTTCTCTAGTGCCAGCATTTCTTTGATCCAGTCCTATCTTATGCCCTGTACCACCAAATGTCTTATTTCCTGGCTGCCTTTCATCACATCTACTCACATCTCTACTTATTTCAGCTGCCTCCTTCCTTACCCCTGTGTTGAAACTGTGCTCTTGGCTATGACTAATGACCTGGTCATTGTCAGACTACCCATTCATTAGGAAAATGCCCTTCTTCTTTGGCCTCTGTGACTCTTACCCACCCTTGTTCCCTGCTCCTCCTCAATCTCCACTGATTCCTTGTCCACATCCTTCCTTTCTGAATGTAGCATTTCCCAAGCTTTTGCATGTTCTTTCCTGCCCCTACCAGGAAATCCATTCCAACCTATGACTTCAAACATCACCTCTCTAATGACATCAAACTAAATCACCAACCTTGATGTCCTTTCTGAGCACTTCCCTCTGGTCTAAAGGCCTCTCCCTGGGTGTTCTATCAGCATGTTCAAGCTGAACACACTGTCGCCATGGAGGGTCCCAAACTGTCTTATATTCACTCTCTGTTAACAGCATCAATGTCCATGCTTCCCTCTCCTTTGACCCTATTCAGGATTTCCCTGAGTGTTTATGTCAATTCCAACTTTTCAGAGGCTCCTGCACTCAAACTGTTTTCCTCTTATCTAATCTGTTGCAACTGCCTCTTGCTTTAATATCACCCCATCTAACTCATACATGCAGTAAGCACAGGTGTCCTCACACTATGCTTGACTCCCTCTCCTTCTCCAAATCCTTTGCTGGCTTCCCATTGAGTCAATATGAGCCTATACCTCTCGCCTAAGCAAGCAAAGCCCTTCCACCTCAATTTCTCTTTCCAGCTTTATCTGCAAGTAGTCCCCAAATGAACATTTTGCTCTAATCAAGAGAGATGATTCATGGTTCTCTAAATATACTTTGAGCTTCATATCTTGAAATTCCACCCATTCATTCAAAGTTTTCACAAAAACCTTTCTCCCAGTGTCATTTTCTAGTCACAAAACTTATCTATTCAACTTATAGAAAACAATTTAACTCTTTTTTTAAATTACTATCTCTATTATTTTAAATAACTGTCAAGAATTATTCCCTCAATAGGAGAAACACTTCAAGACGCAAGATGGTCTCTTCTAGAATGAAAAACAAATTTAAAATGAGCTTGAATTGAACAGTCTAGACTTTACTTTTTGATTTGCTAGTCTTAATTTTTAAGATTGTAAAAATACTAAATACTTGTTCCAAGAACTTCAATCATTACAGAAATATGTAATATTAATAGCTAATATTTATTATGTGCCAGGTAATATACTAATTGCTTTATGTGAATCATGTTACTTAATCTTCACAACAACCTCATGAGGTAAGAGTTAAAATTATCTGCATTTTATTAATGAATAAATTGAGCCTTGAAGAGGTTAAATAACTTGACCAAAGTTGAAAAGCTAGTAAGAAGTACAGCTGCAGGGGCGCCTGGGTGGCTCAGTTGTTAAGCGACTGCCTTCGGCTCAGGTCATGATCCCAGGGTCCTGGGATCGAGCCCCGCATCGGGCTCCCTGCTCCGCGGGAAGCCTGCTTCTCCCTCTCCCACTCCCCCTGCTTGTGTTCCCTCTCTCGCTGTGTCTCTCTCTGTCAAATAAATAAATAAAATCTTAAAAAAAAAAAAAAAAAAGAAGTCCAGCTGCAATTTGACTAAGTCACCATCCCAGGAATCAAAAATCCTTATAATCCCACGCTCAGATTAAAATCCTATCCTCAGTTAAAAATTTCAACTTAGAAAAAAAATTTCACCTTGGGCTTTTAGAGAATAAATAAGAGAGAGAGAACCCCTTCCAATGAGGACATTGACCTATGAAGGAAAGAACTGGAAAGTCCCTGGTTCACTCTACACAAAGGTTAAAGTTTTGAGAAGCACCTACAACATTATCTGTCCATTATTTTATCTCCTCCAGACTGACTCTCCCACTGAACATTCCTCTTTTGGTTTAAGGTACCAATCTTTCCCTCAGGTGAGAGTACTTTCCAAATGTTACTTGCTCATATTATCATTAATAAAAGTAATCTTATTGGCTGGAATGGGTAACACAAATAACCACTAAACCACCATAAACAATGTTTCACATATAATTTCAGGAGGTTACTGGCCCCGAAATGAAAAACCAGTATTGTCATCAGTAAAAAGAAGGAAAAGGGACAATGCTCTTCTATAATATTTTCTATTAGAAAGTCTCTGAACTTTCACAGTGCCAAGGGGAGAAGATTAGATTCATGAGCTCACTTTTTATCTTCCTAAGTGGATTAGAAAGAAGAAGATTGATAAGTAAAGCAGACAATGCAGCCACCTATAGCTGGTAATGCTGCTTGGTGCAAAGCAGAGAAAGTGCCCCCTAGACTCCTCTAGACTTTACTACCACCTGCCAATTAATTGTCATTGTGATTATATCAATCTATAGTGTCTACATGTGAATGGTGCCCTCTAGGGTTGTCCCAAGGACACGCACACCACCTACATAGAGCCTGGAAGATTATTAAATGGCCAAAGAACAAGATCCAGGAGGACAGGCTAATTCAAATGAGAAGTATGACAAGCATCTCTTATACAAAAGGCAACAACCAGCGTTTTTGTTCACATGAACCAGAGACAAAGCAAAAGGAAGAAGGCTTCAGACACAGCATGAAAAATTTAGGCTACAGGGAAGAAGAACCACCTAATAAGAGTGATGGAAATACTCTGGCTAGAGTTGCTTAAGGTGATCTAGCATTTCCTTTCTGGGGCTTCAGAAACATTTTCATTTGCATGTGCATATCTGCCCTTGCTTATGCATTCACAATTCTCCCTCAGTTTTGAGAAGGAAATACCAGACCTTCTTTGCCTGACACAATTTACAACTTCTAAGCTAGTATAAAGATTAATAGATTGGAGTCAAAAATACCTGGGTATACATCCCAGCTCCAGCCTTTATTTATCAGTGGAGGGTTTAGCCACGCCCGTTAGGTTCATTAACTCTCAGATTAAATGTCACCACCCCATAGAAGGCTGCCTTATGAAACACCTAAGTAGGTTTCCCACCATCTCCCGAGTATGTTCTATCTCAGCCCCCTTATTAGTTTCCTTCCCATCACTTACCACAACTTGCACTCTATATTTGTCTATTTCCTTGCTTTGTTTTCTGTCACCCCATTAGAATGGGAAAAAAAAATGTGCGTTGTAATCACTTGTGTATATTCCCAGCACCCAGAGCCCTGCCCAGTCTATGGCAACTGCTCAGTATCTGATGAACCATTGAACCTTTTTTCTCGCCTATAAATAAGAAGTGTGCTGCATTTGCTGTGAAGAACACAACATAAAGGATGGGGCTGGCTGTCCCAGACTGCTCTCCAGTCATACGGCTCTATGGTTACTCATTTCCCAGGCACAAGTCATCATCAACAGCAGCATCTGGAAAGGCTAAAGGCAGAACCTCCGGGGGTTTGCAAACTTTTATCAATCAAATCCTTGCAATGTCTCCCCTTTTATCTCATCACTACTTTTGTGTCATAATCAACTGTCTCCAGGAGTGGACAGGGGTGGGCAGGCAGGACTCAGAGACCCAGTGTTTCCACTGCAATTACCCTGTGGCCTTCTGCACAATGTCTGGGGCAATGGTGCATCTGCAGTACCTTCCATCATTTCCTTGTGGGGCTCCTCTGAGGATGGAACATCACAATGGCATCTGTGACAGTTAATTTTATATATCAACATGGCCAGACTCTGGGGACCAATTGTTCAGTCAAATACTAGTATAGATGTTGCTGTGAAGGTGTTCTGTAGATGTGGTTAGCACTAACACTCAATAGGCTTTAAGTAAAGCAGATTACCCTTCATAATGTGGGTGGGTCTCCTTCAATCAGCTGAAGACCTTAAGAATAAAGACTGAGGTTCCCAGAGAAGGAATTGTGCCCCAAGACTGTAACATAGAAATCCTGCCAGTTTCCAGCCAGCTGGTCTACCGTATGAATCCTGGATTTGCCGGACTCCATAATCACATGAGCCAATTCCTTAAAATAAATCTCTCCCTCATATTATACATATGTAAATTACATATATACATATCTATTAAATATATATTAAGTATCTTTATATATTATAGTTATAAATATGTATTAACTGTATATTAAGTATGAATGTTCATAAATATATGAATACATATTGTGTGTGAAATATAATGAATATAAATCATATGTGAAATTTTTTATGTGTATTTTCTTCTGGGGTTAGGATCCATTACTTTCATCAGATTCTCAGAGCAATATTCCCCAAAATTTTATATGAGAGAATATATATAGACTAAGAGGGAGAGGGAACCAATAGTATATACAATGGGATAAATAGAGGAACATTAGAGCATTTCTCAGAGTTTGTGATTTTTACATTCAGAGAATCTGCCTTTTCCATAGTGAGGAAAAGCTGTTTTTTTATCCTCTCTCAGGGAATGGTCAAGAACATCATGGTACCCAGCGAGAGGAATGACCCTTGAGAGTGACCTGTTTATAGTGCCTTCTGGCCTCCTCAGAATCACTTAACCTAGGCCACCCCTCCGTAATTCAGAGAAAATCGAAACCACAGTTTAGAGCCTCAAAAAAGTTCATGTAGTGGGGAAATGAAGAGCTCCTCAGAGTTCTGACGCAAATGGAAAAGACTTTTTTCCACCTCCAGTTACCCCTCTGGGCCCTTTCACCACCTGGAAAAAAACAGTGGTACATGATTGAACAAGTAAGTACTGCTCCCTCCCTCTTGAATTCTGTTTTTTAAAGAATCTCTTTTTTAAAAATACAAGGAATTCTATGAATCTTTTTTCTGCCTCTGAAGTATTTTCTACAGAATCTCTCTAGTATTTGCAAAAGCGGTGATTATGAATGACTAAACAGTCTTGCATATATTTCTGGAA
Organism: Neomonachus schauinslandi; assembly: GCF_002201575.2. NCBI lineage: Eukaryota > Metazoa > Chordata > Mammalia > Carnivora > Phocidae > Neomonachus > Neomonachus schauinslandi. Next base: position 106,622,162 of record NC_058412.1, read on the forward strand.
TACTTGGAAATGCCTCTGTTATTTTTGGAAATATGTGCTTGTTCAGGTTATTCTGGCAATGGGCAGCTACTGAAAAAATTCTTTCGTGATAAAAAGCCTGTAGCTCCACCTACTGCTTCCTCAAAGATGACAGCCAGGGTTTCGGCACTGAAAAATACAGACAGAGGTCTAGCGAAACAGCTCTATTTTCGATACAAAGCTCATTAAAAGCTCATTTTGCTTTCAGTAAAAGTTAGCCAATAGGTTTCCACCACTGGCAAAGCTAATAGATATAGCCCATACATTATGCGTTACAAGTAAAAGTGTGAAATAAAAGCCGGCAAGGGATGAATTGTTTGAGGGTTTTGAAATATATATCAGCGTCGTTGCCAACATCTGCTGAAAAGTGAGACAGATGGGAGAAGTCCTCAGGGAGCACATGACTTTGGGGAAGGAACGGACAATACAAAAGTATTGGTGCATCGTGTTTTGCCTGCCTTTGAAGGAAATGGTGACACAGGAGCTGAAGGCAGGAGAGAAGCGAGAGCATCCAAGTCTTTAAATGAATGTTCCTTTCAAAATGATCCAACTCTCCTCTCCCCGGTCTTTGCTTGTGGCTCACTCACACGGGATCTGATCCAAAAAACAATTTCCGATGGAATTAATTCTTTTGTTTCAACTTTTTCCACTGCTACCAAACCCTCCAAATCAATGCCCCTCCGTTACAGCAAACTTTCTTGTCTAATTTCTAGAACCTCAACCACAATGGATTATGCTATTCTTCTCTCAAAATGCCATTAAGAAGTGCCAACAAGGAAACTTTTTTTTTCCTCTATACTCTTTTATTCTTATGGTGAGTCTCAGATGCTTTTCACGTAAAATCCAGTTTCTCTCTACCACAGCTAAACAGAAATATATGTTTCCCATTTTCCATTTGAAACAGTGAGGAGTGGCTGAACTAGAACATAAAACTGGGAAGAACAGGAAGAATGACGATGTCAGTCATGTCCAGGCAGACAACATTTTTGTTGCTAAATCTAGAGGGTTTTTCATTTTTTTTTCTGCTTTCATTAACAGGACTTAGCTGCTTAAAATTGTATCCAGCTTTGGTTTCATGTTAACACAGTATCTTGTAATTATACCATCCATAACATTTTATTTTGCACCTTTAGATTTTAGGGTAGAGTTTTGTTTGGACAACTCTTAATTTGATATCATTTTAACCCTCCAGAGAAATTGCCAGAATCATACCAGTACCTCCCATGTACCCTTTACCCAGATCCAAATGGGGTAAACTGTAAAAATTCCGACCCATTCATTTTATCACTCTCTCTATACGTCATTTTTTTCCTACCCATTTGAGATAAACTGCAAGCATCACGCTCCTTTACTCCTGAATAAGTTAGTGTATACTCCCTAAAAGAAGGACATTCTCTTACATAACCCAGTACAATTATCAAAATCTAGGAGACTTAACATTGGTGTAATTCTACTATCTATCTAATCCACAGCCCATACTCAAATTTCACCAGTGATCCCAAAAATGTGTTTATGGCTGTAATTTTTATTCCAGCCCAGGATCCAACCCAGACTCACACCTTTCGCTTCATTGTTCTCTATCTTTGGTCTCCTTTGTTTTACAGTGGTTTGTCAGCCTCTCTTTATCTTTGATGACCTTGACACTTTCAAAGAGTCCAGGCCAGCTCTTTTAGAGAGCGTGCCCCATTTGGGGCTATGCCTCTTTGCCTTCTTCTATCGCAGAAATGATGGGTTCTCGGTGTATCACATCAAGAGAGACATGATGTTGGCAGGGCTAACTTTGATCACAGTATGAGATGGTGCTCGCCAATTTTCTCCCTCCATAATTAACAATTTGTGGGGACACACTTTAAGATTATGAATATATCTTTTTCCTCATCACACCTCACTTACTAGTTTTAGTATGCATTTTTCCTGAATTAATTATTACTAATGATGGGTGCAAAAATCATGATTTTTCTAATTTTATCATCCTTTCTACATTTACTGGTTGGCACACTATTTTTCACCTACCTTATTTCAATATCATCCTTTTGCAATTTCAATTGCAAACCAGAGGCCTGTTCACAAAGACCTGAGCTGCTTCTTGATCTGAATGAGAATTCTGAAAAGTTTGTGGGTATTAAATCTTATAGAAAAATATGAAATATTCCCTTCAAACCCTCCAAACCTTTAAGCAAATTCTTCCAAAAACTATGAACTACAAAATCAAAACAAAAACAAAGTTGCACCTACATTAATACTGAATGATTTGATTGGGAAAATGAGAACCATCAAATTCAAAATAGAGTACGGGGCGCCTGCGTGGCTCAGTCGTTAAGCGTCTGCCTTCAGCTCAGGTCATGATCCCAGGGTCCTGGGATCGAGCCCCACGTCAGGCTCCCTGCTCTGCAGGAGGCCTGCTTCTCCCTCTCCCACTCCCCCTGCTTGTGTTCCTGCTTTCACTGTCTCTCTCTCTCTGTCAAATAAATAGAATCTTATAAATAAATAAATAAATAAATAAATAAATAAATAAATAAATAAAATAGAGTACAATAAGCGTCTTCACTTTGGATTCATGAGAAAAAAGACAGTAAAAAGAGAGGTGGTCTCACAGAGGCCAGGAGACAGTGTCTCCTCCCCCTGAGAATCGAGGGAACCATTCATCCTAAGACATTGCTACCTGAGGCCACTGTTCAATCCATATAGACTTGAAGGAATCTGGGAAGATCATCTGACTCATCTCTAACCCCGCCCCTTCGTGCCAGTGGGTCCCCACGTAACAGTCTCCTCAGATGCAGAATGAACCTGCCTTTAAGACCTGCAGAAACCTCCACCCTCTACCAAAGAGCAATGCTTCATGCCAGAAAGCTCTGTATAGCTAACCAAGGCCCTTCAGCCCCCCCTTCCTTTCAGTATTATCCTCGGCATAACAGCTGGTATAAGAAAATTTTATCTCTTGAATCCTGTGAGAGTTTGGTTTATTCAGCAACTATTTACTCTCGTTCTCCTTTTTTTGTGGGTGAAGTTTACTTCTCTGCTCCACGGACATTGGGCTTGGTCACATAAGTTGCCTTGGCCAACAGGATGTTAACAGATTGGACACAAATATGTATGCTTCCACAGTCTGGCTTGGCCTCCTACATCTCTGGAATAGCCCAGTGGCAAGAGCATGCCCTGGGCAGAGATCCACTCCTCTTGCAGCCAAGGAGCCTTGTCTGTAAGTTCCCTTGCTTTTTAAACCTACCAACTAGCATCTAGAGTGGCCTCTTTCTTAGGTCTCTCCTTGCCCTCAGTGTATAGGGTCAGTGAAACAGATTTTACCCAGGAAACCTCTGAGGTTGCGACCCCAAACAGCTAATCTTAGATAAGGTTAAATTTAGAAATAAAAAGAATATGAAGGCAATGGGCAAGTAAAGGTCATTTCCCTTATTTAGTAACGTTATCCACTCAGCATTGTGTCAGGAGGGCTACACCAAAGTCCCAAGACTCCTCTGGAAAACAATAAAATCTTAAAGTAGGGAGAGATGGATAATTGGGCCTCATCATAAAACAACAATAAAAGTAAACCAACACAATACAAAGATGTGGTATTATTCTATTCAGTCCTAGAATGGACATACTGGACTTTTAGTTGAATAAGATAATATACGAACCTACTCTCTTTTGAGATGTCTGGGGACCCCTCGTGATAATAGCCCACTTAAAGTTAACGTATTTAGGGGCACCTGGGTGGCTCAGTCATTAAGCGTCTGCCTTCAGCTCAGGTCATGATCCTGGGGTCCTGGGATCGAGCCCCACATCGGGCTCCCTGCTCGGCGGGAAGCCTCCTTCTCCCTCTCCCTCACTTGTGTTCCCTCTCTCGCTGTGTCTCTCTCTGTCAAATAAATAAATAAAATCTTAAAAAAAAAAAAAAAGTTAGCGTATTTATCAAGGGCACCCAAAGATAGGCATAATTTCTGATAAATAGCCAAGAAATTTCATTCCATTTGCAATAAAAAGATCATCAGAGCAAAGTTTTAAGGACACTGAATATCCAAAATCAAACAAAGAATATTCCCTGGATACTGACTCTTCAGCCTGAGTCCCCACAAAAAAATACACCTAGAGTAGAGCTGAACCCAACTCACAGTCTGGATCTAAGACCAGCCAGTCATCAGACTGTAGCAGAGTCACCCACCTGAGCCCACTTTAGACCAACTAAACCACAACTCCCCTGCAGACCCATGACCATGAGAATATCAAGGAGTTGGGGGATGGTTTGGTTTGTCATACAGTATTACTATGGCATAGCTGACTGATACAAATACCATAATGAAGTCCTTCTCTACTTCTGTCTGTCTCCAGATTAAATAACCTCAGTTCCAAATCACCCTATCATAAGGCTCTATTTTGATGTTATTCATTACCTCATTCTCTCTTTTCTTAACTGTCTCTGTAAGAAACTCCTGCTCTGTTTTGTGACTTACAGAACATCTTTCCTCCAGAAAACGTATTAAAGATTCCAGGAAGCCTGACTTTAGGGCATTTGTTTGGACTTACCTCCTGGCATGATAACTCAAAAAAAGGTTGCATAAGATAAAAATCTAAACAAGTGATGGAAGAGACAGAATGAAATTACCTGCAAAATGGGTCCCCAAACCTGTATAATCTTATAAACTCTAAGGTTACAACAAACTTGGAAGAAAATTAAGTATTATTCTACTCAAGGTCAGCTTCAGGGTTCCATGCTTACAAGGGCCCTATGCCTAGTTTAATGCTCTGTTGTCACCATATTAAATTTTTCAATTGTTTTGAGGAAGGGCTCCTCGATTTTATTTTGCACTGGGCCTCACAAATTATGTAGCCCATTCTGATGGTACAAGCCAATTCCCAATCTGAAGTCTGCTCCTTCATTTCCTCTGCTAAGGCTTTTGTTCAGGCTCTCATCTCTTCTTCCTTAGAACACTTGAAAGAATTTCTAATTATTCTACTCCCCTTTTATCCTCCCTGCCCCTATTTTCTCCTCTAGAATACACAGATCATATCATGTCACACCCCTAAAATCTTTCAATGAATCCCCATTGCATGCAGGAAAAAGTTCACATTTTTTAGCAAGGCATAAAATCCATTACAAAGGTAGTGCAACCTCCCTTCAGCCTCTCCATGCTTTCCCCTTACCTCCTTCTGTCACCCTCTATTACTGCCCCAGAGTCACTGCCCCAGATTTCCTTGTCCTTCCCTCTCCTTATCCTACCTTTGCTCATTCCTCTGCCTAGAATGTCCTTCCCCTCAATCCTGTTGTCTTGAGAGTACTGGACCAAATGTGACCTCCACAGTCTTCCCTGTCCTTTCTCCTACTCCATACAAATTCCTGACTCCTCGTTTGGGCAGCATGTGAACATACTCCTATTATAGCACTTAACATAAGCACCATAATGGTTTATTTACTGCCATCCAAACAAACTGTGAGCTTCCAGAGTCAGAAATCATATCCTGTTCACCTTTCTACCCTTAGTTCAATGACTAACATGTAGAAGGCATCAACAGTAGGCATTCAGAGGATCACTGAATTTGAATGTCTCATAAGTAATAAGGAAACTTAGATCCAAATGTTTTAGTTATTCATTCAAAGTCATCCGATTAAGTTCACGGCATAGCCAGGATTCAGTCTCAGTCCCAGGCCACTTGATTCTTGGTTCAGGACATCCTGTTATCTTCTCCTGGTGGCTTTTCCAGTGAGATATCAGTCATTTCCCCCACTAATCCATGAAGTAACTCACCCCTTCTGTGCTTATCCATGATATGAAGCAGCATATGCTGTGCCCCTCCTGAAATTCTTCCAAAATACAGATTGTCAGATCTGGAAGAGTTCTTAGAGACTGTTATTCCACCTCTTGGTTTCACCCAAGAGAAAGAAGAAACCAAAGAGGGGAAGACTCTCTCCCTGGGTTGCATAATCAGGTACCAGCTATGCCGAGTCTCAGGCCAGTGCTCACATCACCGACCACAGTGCCTTGTCATTAGAGGCAAGAATCCCGATTAACATGCTTGATCACTGCAAATAACTGTATTGGCTCCCTAACAGCTTTCAATGGACTGATTTCCTTCTCCCCTGGGCTGAGCAGAGGACTATCTGAAATTCACACAGTGCTCTGAAGTCTTTCAGCTTTTATCACCACCAAAGTGTAGGTTCTATCCAAGCACACGTGGGTTCCACCTTGTTCAAACACATGGTGGAGGAACCTCCAGGTCTTCTCCACATGCCCTACCCCATCTGTAAAAGCATGTCTGAACTTACCTGATTTCTCCATTCTAAAAAAAAATAGCTCTGAGGGAAAGATTTGTATTAATAAAAGCTGCAAGAGGATTCCATATCTATCTCCAAATACTCGATGGGTGTTGTTCAGAGAATAATCATTGCCTCTTTTCCAGCAGCTCTGAAGAGAGAATGAGAAAACTGTTCCAACTCCAGCCTGAGGAATCCAAAGTAGACACCAGAAAGAAGAGAGATATGGGACACAGAATGGGAAGCTGGAAACAGAATTCTGATAATCTGAACTCATTAGGAAAGAGTGGATTAAAATTTCATAAATCAAGGGTTAACAAAGGGTTAAGCAAACAGAATATTCCAAGTAGTCTCATTGGCAATTTTGGAAACACCTTAAAAGAAAATGATGTTTGTTGGTCTCTGGAATTTGTTCCCCCAGAAAATTTGGGATTAAAGCTACTCATTGAGGGCATGTAATCTGGAAGAGGAATTAACTGGGGCCCAGAGCTTTTTGGTCAGCTGGTGCTTGCTTCCTCCTAGTCCCTTGTCATGGACACATTCACTATGAAATAGAAGAAAGACAACTGAGCCACAATCAGAAGGCCTGGTGGAAACATGTCATCCCTGTGCTCCTTTGTGTCCTTATTTGAAATATGAGGATTAGGAAGGAGCAAGGACTTTGATTGTGGACAGATCAATTCAAATCCCAACTCAACCACTTGCTTTTATGGCATTTAATGTCTCTGAGTTTCACTTTTCTCTTCTCTAAAATGAAAAAATTATCATCTATCTCACAGGAACTTTGTGAGAAATCAAATTAGTTAAAGGCACAATGTCTCTGTTGCACTCAGTTTAAATATATTCACATATTCTTTCCCATCTTTTCCCACATAGAGCTTTCGGGAGGAGTAAATAATGTAATATACATGGCTGACACATAATCATCACATAATAAATGTTCACTTTCTCTTCTCTCCCTTCCCACTCCACCATCATTATAATGAGGGATTTGTAATCGCTAATCCCTAAAAATCCCTTCTAATTCTACAATTCTACTTATGCATTCTCTGCTTCACCACTGTGCTTTATTTGTATACCTTTGGATCCAGCAGAGTAGCAAGCACGATTATGTGCCTTAATTAGTATTTGTAGCATTGGATTAAGTTTCCCCAGTAAACACCTGGTTTGGGATAAGGCACATGTTCTCTGTGTCTCTAGAACTAGACGCTAAAGGAAGTAACTCCACTTCCTAATTTACAAGGAGGTTGTCAGAGGTAAGTTACATTCTTGCCCAGCACAGCACTGACATCACCGACCTCCACAGAAAAGCAGCTCATACCGCATTCCTCTTGGCACTTCACATATGGAGTATCTTCAATCAAATGGCTGCTTTCTAGAATTCAGCAGGAATCTCTAGCAGCTAGTTGCATTTAAAAAAGTACCATATCAGTCTGCTATTTTTAGACAGTGCCCACAGCATAAAGGGGGCCATCAAAGATCTCCCTTTGAACCCATATTTGATTGTTGGCCAAATTTTCCATATCCTGTTCTAGGCCGCTTCAAAAACATCTGTTTCGATTAAAGAGTGATCAGGAAAGTGCTCTCACATTATAGAGGAAACGGGCTTCATTTAATATGAATTGCTGGCACTATAAACCCTTGTTTCGAAGCTGAAGGGGCGATCATCAACATCTGTGCCAAATCCAGTAAGACAGGCTGGGCCATGCTGAACACAGACCACATGACTCAGTTCTGGGAAGAATCGCCCTAAAATGTGGGACTGGTGAAGTTACAGGGAAAGGTCTCTATCACTCAGGTTTGGCATATATTATCCCAACTAGATATGAAAAAGAAAAGAAAATTCATGGAGAAACCATGCTCCATCCCACACTTGGGTGCTCTTGATCCCAATTGATTGGAAGTAAGACAATTCTCAGAAACACTTCTTCCCTTGCCATCTCTCTTCTTCAAGTATTAAATACTGAACTTGAGTCACTTTGAAAAAAAGTATTCATCTTCCCTCCTGTCCAAATTCCAACCTTATTATTGTAAGCCAGTCTATAATCTTGGCTGATTGCCTGACATCTAACCATTTATGTTAACAGTACAAAAGACGTTTATTGTGCTCCTACAGTATATGCAGCACTAAGAAGCTCAATGTGTGGTCTTATTGTAAAGGAGCCAACAGGTCTGGACTCCCACACAAAGAGGCAAAAGTAAGTGTCCTCCAAGTGGTAGAACTCAGAGGAAAAAGGATGACTTCCAACCGGGTCAAAGAGTAAAGGAATGACTCTTATGCAGATTTTTAAAATACTTTTGTCAGTGATGGTGGTGGGAAGTGCTTTGCAAATAACAGAAATGGCACAAGAAGCATCCTAGAAACCAGAAGACATGAACTTGATTGTCAAAAAAAATTCCAACCATCCCCTTTCCATAATGAGTTAGACTATAGGTAAAGACATAAAAACAGTGGGAAAAGCAGGGTTTGCAGGCTTCACATATTCATTAGTGTTAGATGACATTGTGCAGGAGGAGTTGGGGGGAGGATACCTCGCAGAGGTAGGCAGTGAGCTGGGCACTAAAGTACTAACATACAGGATTGGTATGGGCAGCAGAGAAGGTATTTCAGGTAATGAAATGATTGATAAAAGATGTCGCCTCTATGAGCACCTCCCTTCCACTTTTCTAAGCCCATTCACTCATTCATTCATCACTATTTATTGAGCACCTACTGGGTGTCAGGCTTTGGAGACCAGAGGTGCTTTTATAGTATTATAAGCCTCCTCACAGCTATTGCAGTATCATGGAGGGGGTGAAATTAAGTGCAGAAATAATTATAATTTAATTGCAACTGTGATAAATACACTGAAGAAAAAGTATAGAGCACTTTGAGTGTCTGTAATTGGAATACAGAACCTGGCTGTCTCTTCAGAGGTTGCTCTTCAAATTCCAAACAGTGCCAGCATATCGCACTTTCTTTAAAGGAAGTCCATGGCCCATCCATCTTCTCCCGGAGCTCTGAGGTGAGGCTCTGTGGCCTTCCCACGTGCGTTCCCTAGTTCCCTTGCCTTGTGATCACCTGAAGTGGCAGACCGATTTATCTTACACACCTGCTGCAGAGCCGTGCGACCGGCCCGCAGGAGCTGCTGGTAGCCCACCCAGAACCCCTTGACTAGCGAGGTGCCCTATCTCCCAGCTGCTGTCTCTGCTGACAGCTCACAGCTGCTCCTGTGTCAGGAAAAGTGCCTTCACCTGACAGGATCTGCCTGGCCAAGAAATGCCTAGAGGTTGCCACACAGGTGCATGCACCAGCTCCTGGGCACACAGCGCAGTCCCCCAGGGATTGACAGACACGGGGATGCTAAAGCCCAGCCCTCTTGCCTCCAGATGAAACAACTCTGTGGCGCCCTGCACACTCCAGAGTACTCTGTGGGATCAGTCCAGCACACCTCTTTGCCCACCCTCTTTCTGTGCCCCAGCCTGCTGCCCTCACTCCCTCACAGGTTCACCAGAGACCGCTCCCTCAGCAAAACACTTGCTCAAGAATCCCCCCCATTCCAGTTCTGCCTTTAGGAGACCCACCCCAAATCTGTCCTTTTCTGAATGCTACATTGCCTTCCAATCGCAAATTTCGGCACTTGGCTTTCTCCGCTTAAGGTATCAATAAGCACTGAAATCAGGCCCACAGGCAAAGGAGGAAGAGGAAGAAACAAAGGTCCTTAGCTAATCAGCCACTGAAATAAATCCTAGGTAACAATACAGCAAGACATATAGGAATTCTCATTATTAAAGGTTTCTCATTTGATAAGTATTATTAAATATTCTCTTTCCTTTCTCTCATAATGTTCTCCCCATTATACAGGTTAATATGCTAATAGTCTTTATTGAGGTATGATTTACATACAGTAGCATTAAAACACTACAGCTCAATGAATTTAACCATTTAATCCATATAAACACCATCCAGATCAAAACATAGCACTTTTCTCGTACCCCAGAAGCTTCCCAGTGCCCCTTGCCTATAAACCATTCTCCAACAGAGATAACTTCTGTTCTGATTTCTGTCACTGTAGTAAGTTTTCATATAAATGGAATCATACAGTACACACTCCTTTCTAGCTATCTCCATTCAACAAAATCTTTTTTTATCTCCATCCATGTTGCTGTGTGTGTTAGTTTGTCCCATTTTATTGCTGAGTAATAGTCCATTGGATGAATATACCACACACAATGTGTTTATCCATTCTCCTACTGATGGGCATTTGGCTTGTTTCCAGGGTTTGGCAATTATGAATAAGTCCGCTAAGCAACTTCTTGTACATCCCATGTTAGAAGGGTTTATAATTTGCTTAGAAAGCCTAAACAGTAGGGCGTCTGGGTGGCTCAGTTGATTGAGTGACTGCCTTTGGCTCAGGTCATGATCTCAGAGTCTTGGGATCGAGCCCCACATCGGGCTCCCTGCTCAGCGGGGAGCCTGCTTCTCCCTCTTCCGCTCCCGCTGCTTGTGCTCTCTCTCTCTCTCTTTCTGTCAAATAAATAAAAAAAATCTTAAAAAAAAAAAAAGTCTAAATAGTGAATCTTCTTCTCCCACTGTGTAGTTAGAAATCAATAAAGCCATTCCACTGGGTGGGGGTGGGGGATGTCAGGTAATAAATCTGCAAATTGAGATTAAGGGAGGGAGATTAGGCTCAATCAAGTTCAGCAGGCAGTTTGGAGATACCCAGGAGTCAGAAAAGCTGAGTCTGGAAGCCTGACACAGAGTGGGTGTCCTGTTCCAATGCTGCCTTGTGATTAGGGCCACTAGTCCACTGAATCTTGGTCTCATGTACTTGAGCCCAGCAAGGGATCGACAGCTATCTGTGGTGATTTACCTACATTGAACAGATTATCAAAGCTTGATCGTTCTTCCAGAATTCATAAGGACATCAGATTCAGCACACAGTAGAGTCAGATTCAAATATATACTCTCAGTTTAACATGAAAGCTGATATGGATCTCTAGGGGAGAGCCCCTGCCTAAGGGATTTATTTTCCAGTAAGGGAAATTCTCAAAATCCCACATGAGTTTTTATATGGCCTATCCTAAACTCACTCCTTACTTTACTAATTCCTTTTCAGCAAGCTTCCACATATTGGGTATCACATATTTGTCTTGAACTGTAAATATACTGACTTAACAAAAGGTCAATCTTTTAACCTTCATAGCTACCTTATGAGCTAGGTTTTATTATTACCCTCATTTTATAATTGAAGAAATAGGCACAGAGAAGTTAATTTATCCAAGTTATGCAGCCACCAGAATTGCTGCTATGTCCATTGGCTTGTTTTGTGTCATTCTTAGCACTAAATCATGCAAAAATGGGTGCTCTATAAAAGAGCAGTTGTATTAATCTAGAAGCGACAACCTCAAGAATCCAGTACACAGCTAAGACAAGAGAAGAAAATAAAAACACAGTACATGGGCTTTCCAGGATCCTGAAAAACTGGAGGTGGACCTATTGTTCCACAAGCCTGGAGACCCCAGGATGGAGACGCGGCATTGTTGCTCCTGAGGTTGGCTCAAGAATCAAGAAAGTCCCCAATGCCATAAACAGTTCCTATTTGGGGCACAGTTTATTTACTGCAAGATTCTCCTGGGCAACAATATGGATCCCACATATTACAGAGTCAGGTGCTGAGGGCAATACACTTGCCCTGTGGCAGAGATCTCCAAGCTCGGCATGGAGAGAAGAAGCAATAGCTTAGGGTAGTAGGGTCAGCTCCACTGGATCAACTCCTATACTGAGTGGTCACTTGGCTTCTGATGACATTCCATGTCCTTAGGAATCTATCCTTAGAATGGTGACTGACAGCCCACCAGGGATGCTTAATGAGGGTTAAAAGAGGAGCAAACACCTTAGGCCCTCAGCTAGAGCCTATCTACTCTAACTTGACGTAAGTCTAACAAACATTAAAGGGAGAAGAAACAAGCCAGATGCAAGCCAACACACAGCAGAAGGGATCCTTTCTCCTTTATGATAGTCATTTCAGTTTCTGTACGTCTTACCATACCTGATTAAAACAAATCCCAGGTACTCTTAAAACATCATATTACATCATAGTGCATAACATGGAATTCATAAATCTTGCTCAGTAGTATCTAAATGATAAAGCATGAAGGTATATGATCCATTCTATATAGATGTGGTAACATTTCTTTCAAATTATTTTCACTTTTCTGCTTTTGTTGTGATAGATAAAAGTGATAGATGCTCGTGGTGATAGATGATAGACAGATAGGCAGATAGATAGATGATAGACAGATGGATAGATAGGGCAAGCTTACATGCAAACAGCAAGACCACATTGTACAGCACAGAAAACCTCTTCTCTTTTCAATGTCAATTTCGGAATCTATTCCTAAATTTCCATGGCTGCATAGTAAGCAGGGTCTGCCCCCTACACTGTCTAAAACAGTGCACTAGTAGCCAGTGGTCACATGGCTGGCTACTTTAAGTTAAAGTCCATTAAAATTTCAGTTTTTCAGTTGTACTAGCCATATCTCAAGTGCTCAATGGCCACATGTGGCCAGTGGCTGCCATATTAGACAGGGCAGATATAGAAAGGACATTTCCGTCATGACAGAAAGTTCTATTGAACATCAGTGGTATAACCTTTATGCATTTACCGTGGCAGAAGAGCTAAGAAGCCAAACAGGAGCAGAGAAGTGCCCGGGTACTTGGGACAGCGGGAAGCCTCTTCTACCCCTAGGGCAGCAGGGACCTCAGGAGGAAGTGGTGTTTCCAGAGCCCAAAGGCCAGGGTGATCTGGCAGAAGCCAAACACAGAGGGGACCTGTCTGCCAGAAGCCGGAGCCACAGAGAAGACACAGCTACTGCTGGAGGTGCTGCTCAAAGCATAGAAAGGAGAGAGAAATCAACCTGGTTTCTCCCCTCCCAGCCTTCCCATCTCCTACCAGTACGTCCCACTGGCCCAACCCAGCAGGAAGCTGGCAATCACAGGAGCCTGGGAAAGACAGCCTGTAAGGAGAGAAGGAAAGTGTGCAGCCGGCAGGACACCCGGAGGTGAGACAGACTCTGGTCCATCGGGAGAACCACAAGCACCATGGGGGAAGCAAAGGCCTCATTAATGGACCCGGGGTGGTACACAGTGGACAGACCATGAAGGCCCTAGGATGGAGCCCCAAGAAGTTTGCGTTTTATCCAGAAGGCTCTGAACAGCTACTGGTGGACCTTAGGAAAAGAGCATCCTAATCAGATTTGTGTTTTAGGAAGATCATCAGTCTAGGCCCACAATCCTCAAAGTGTGGGCCTGGACCAGCAGCATCTACCTCACCTGGAAACTTATTAGAAATGCATATACTCAGACCCCAGCCCAGGCCCAGAGAGTCAGAAGCTCTGGGGGTGGGGCTCAGCAGCGTGTGTATGAACGGGTCCACCAGGTGACTCTGATTCTTACTAGAGTGTGAGGGTCCCTGGGCTAGCATAGAGGTGGGATCTAAGTGAGAGGTGGGGGAAGCTCTGGTGAAGACTTGGGACATAGAAGGGGTGCTTGGAGAGTCATGAAAGGGGGAGGAGGCCTGGCAGGGCTGGTGACGGGGCCAGCGTGGCAACCGGGGGGAAGGAACCCATCTGGAACAAGCAGAGGAGACAACTGCCCATGTGATGAGGGACACGAGGCAGAAAGCTTTTGGACCCAGATACGTGTAATCACTAAGGAGCTACTGATTGCTCAGGGCTCTGCTCTAGGCGCTGCGCCAGGGAGCCACAGAGAGGCCCAACCTCCACAAACCCTCGCCTGAGGGCTGACATTGACCTCCGCAGCTGGTCACTGATGCTTGTACTCCCACCACCAGATGAAAGCATCTGCCTTCCATTAAAATGCAGATGCGCTCTACAGGGACACCCTCAGGGTCTGGGAGCACCTGCATCAAAAGAAGCAAACACCCCACAAGCTTGGGAACTCAGAGCAGCACTGTGCCCCTCTCCTTTCTTTGCCCCAAACAGTGAGCACAGGATTTAGAGCAGCGCTGTGCAGTTGAAATGTAATGTGAGCCACATATGCAATTTTAAGTTTCCCACTAACTTCATTAGAAAAAGTAAAAAGAAACAGGGAAGGGCCGCCTGGGTGGCTCAGTTGGTTAAGCATCTGCCTTTGGCTCCGATCATGATCCCGGGGTCCTGGGATCCAGTGTGCTGTCAGGCTCCCTGATCAGAGGGGAGTCTTCTTCTCCCTCTGCCTCTGCCTCTCCCCACTGCTCGTGCTCTGTCTGTCTCCAGCTCTCTCTCAAAAAGATAAATAAAATCTTTAAAAAAAAAAAAACAGGTAAAATTAATTTTAAGAATGTATTTTATCTAAGCCATCATTTCAACCTGTAGTCAATCTTTAACAAGTTATGAACAAGTGATCTTAACATTGTTTTTTTTTTTTTTCACCTGTTACTGTCTTTGGAATTTGGCAGTGACCATTCACAGCACATCTCAATCGCAACTTGCCCCACTTCACATGCTCAGGAGCCACATGGGGCTGGTGGCTTCCAGATCAGGCGGTGCAGCTTTAGAAGACAGTAATGGCTTCTCAGGGATTTCCTGAATAGACAGATGCATTCTTTCCCGTGGAACGGAAAACTGAGGATTTGTTATGTGTATTATTATTGTTCCAGCCATGGCTCTGTGGGACTGGAAGTGGGGGACCAACGGCAGCGAGGAGAAGGGGCATGAAAACAATTTGTCTGGAAATCCATGATAGGAGGGAATCAGCCTAAGAATACCTCCAAAAGAGGGATGAGTGCCCCTGCGAAGGTAAGTGGCCAATAAAAATAGGGACGCCCGCGTCCCACCGTCTATTGCAACAGGTAGAGGGTGCTTCCGCTGCAGCACTGTATCCACCATGAGTGTCTCCCGGACGCTCCCCAGAGCCCAGTCTATGCTGTTTGCATGTATTAAGCAAGGACCAAGTGATGGGAAATCTTTATAACACTTCGGTGCAGCTGCCAGTCCAGCTTTTCCACTTACTGTTTGACCGTGGGCATGTTTCTTTAGTTCTCAGTCCCTCTATTTCCTCGTCTATAAATGGAGTTCATAGTAATATCCTCCTTAAAGAAGTGTCGTGAAGATTAAAGAAAATTATGGAAACAAAGTGCTTAACACAGAACCAGGTCACACGGAAAACATTTTTTTAATGTAAACTATTATAACTGTTCTTGTTAAAATAAAACTATCTGGGGGTGCCTGGGTGGCTCAGTCGGTTAAGCGTCTGCCTTCGGCTCAGGTCATGATCCTGGAGTCCTGGGATAGAGCCCCGCATCGGGCTCCCTACTCAGCGGGGAGCCTGCTTCTCCCTCTCCCGCTCCCCCTGCTCATGCTCTCTCTGTCTCAAATAAATAAATAAAATCTTAAAAATAAATAAATAAATAAATATCCTATACTTTTCAAAATGGATCAAAATAAAGAAAAGTATTATTATCACTGATGGCATGTATGTATTTTTTTAGTCCTTGCTTTTCATTTTTAAAAGATGGACTTTAACCAAGAGCAGAGATGGAATGTAGAGGTCAAGGGCAAAGCCTCAGCCTGGAGCTCAGGACTCACCACCTTGCAAGCTCAGATGGGCCTGGGCAGGCTGAGAAAAAACACGAGAGGACAGGGCACACCAAGGTTGCCCATGGAAAGAGTGAGGAAACCAATACCAGAAAGCGAAACCCTGGGCTGGGTCCGTGAGGGCTGCTCTGCTGGGAACTCGGGCAGGGAGACAGGCCGCTCACTGTGCGTGGGAACTGGACCCCTGTGCTCGGCTCACAGGCAGCAGCTTCCCAGCCTCCTCTCTGCCTGGTCTTGGCCAATGTGTCCTGTCTCCATTCCCCGGGGTAGACCCACACCTGTGGCTTTATTTGTATTACAGGGTACGCCTATATCCCATCACACAGGCCTCAGGGCTCTACCCAATTAAAAAGAAGTTCCCAGCCCCTTGCAAGGCTGGGAACACCTAGCTTCCCATCCTGCCAGGGTGACACATCCCAGCTACCACCGTGAGTGTGGCTGTGTATTCCAGTGCAGCTAGGAGGTGGCTGTGGGGACTACAACTGACCTCAACCCTGCTTGGTGTCTTTGCCTTTTCTCAGCACACAGACACCCACAGCGCCTCCACGGACACCCATGAAGTGCCATACTTTCTCCATTCCACCATATTACCCTGATACTAGGAAGTTCTGGTGGGGTGAGGCTGAAGTTATGGAGTGCAGCTTCAAAGAACGAGAATCAACAGCCCATTCTAGACCATGTATCAACTATGGTGAATTTGCCTGCCCCACCCCTTCCCTGGGACAGTAGATGGGAATCTGGCTTCCAGAATGGAGATGTTTCCATAGGGAAGGGAGCAAAATCCCATGCCAAAACACCAGAGAAACAGGGTCCTCCCCACAAGTCCTCCCTCAGAAGGAACAGAGCTGGATGTTTTGGCTGATTCACATAATGTTCCCCCACAGAGGTACAAAGAGCCAACAGATATCTAGGTACCTTTCAAGCCAAGATTAGACGGGACTGACTGTTGCTTTAATTTTACTTTATAATTTTTCTTTCACTTGACTTCAATGACTCTGGGTCTTAACAAAACAAATCTGGAAAGGGGGCAAAATAAATCCCAAAGAACTAGAGTTTCCTGCACATTTGCCTCTATTCCCCCTACATGTTCAGCAAGGGCTTGGAAGTATATCCATTCAAAAGAAATTAAACATGGCAGAACAAATAGGTCTAACAATGAAGCACCAGTCACATTTTTTGTTTATTTGTTTTAAGTAGGCTCCATGCCCAGCATGGAGCCCAATGTGGGGCTTGAACTCATGACCCTGAGATCAAGACCTGAGCTTGATCAAGAATCAGATGCTTAACCGACAGAGCCACCCAGGCACCCCTCACGTTTTTTGATATAAAATGTTTAGCCATTATCTTAATCACATTTTCCCACCAAACCTCTGGATCCTGTAACCATCCTCACCAATTTGTCTCTCTTCATTAAGCAGTTCTTAGGTGTCAGCAAAGCAGAAAGCCTCCTCCCAAACCTCGGCCCCACCATATTTTCCAGAACAAACTTCCGAAGGACAAAGTGAATGGCCAACTTGTCCTTGTCAGGATCAGATGTTGGTTTCATGCCTGGTGCTGAGCCAGGAGCTAGAAATCATATGGGCTTACTGCTCTCCAGGAACTCACGGCTGAGCAGTAAAGACAGGATATATTCACACAACAATCAACAGGGATAAAAGCTTTCATAAAGGAGACGAGTCCAAGACAAAGCGACAGGACTGAAGAAGACACCACTGGCTGGGGTCAGTGAAGAAGAGAGAAGGTGAGGTTCATTTTGTCTTTAAAACTGTGACATCCACGAGCTTGGACAAAAGTGGAATGTAAACCCTACCTTGTAGCCATAGAACACGTGCAATAGTATTGTGCCCGAGAAGGGTGTGGAGTGGGGAAGCAAGGGCTAGGGGATGAACGGCCTGAGCCACTGAAAGGTTTGAAGCTGGGAAGGAGCAGGATCAGATTTGTCTTTTGGAAAAGTGTTTCTGGCAGTGTTATGGAATTCCAGTTATGGGGGGGAATAGATTAAATGGAGAGACCCATTAGAATGCCACTGTAATTAACTAAATAAGCTATGAGGGATTTGAACTAAGCTCTAGAAGTACAGAAGGAGACAAATGAAGGCTGTTTAGGAAACAGAGTCCAAAAGCGGTTAGTAACCCGCTGAATGTAGGGTGAGGAGAAGAGGAGGGCTCCCTGGGGGCCTACTGTATTAGATGCTGCCTTCGTTTGGGTTACCCCAACAATAGATCCTGAAACAAGAATTTGGTGCAGGTAGCTTATTGGGGAAGTGATAGCAGAAAATCACAAGGGAGAGGCTGGGGCAGACAGAGAGATGGAATTGAGGAAAGATTATGTTATGCATAGGTTCAAGCCCACTGGGTATCCTCTCAGACATTACGTAGAATACAGCTCAGGACAGACCCAGCAGGTGAGCAAACCTGGGTTCATATCCACCAAGTCTCTATCCCTCAGGAGTTGGGGTCAATCCTGAGAGTGCTTGATTCCCCAGCACGAGTGCCCTGCCCCAAGCCAGGATAAGCAAGCCCTCGGGCAAAGGGTCAGAAGTGCTTGAGGTAAGAAGCCACTGGTGCTACAGAAACTGTCCACCATGGTTGCACGTGGCCTCTAAGGTGGGTGGGGCGGGCAAAGGATAGCACAGCACAGTTTGCTCCATGATTAGAGGGTCATAGACTCAGATTATCTAGCAAGGAGATAGTAAATCATTTCTGAGCTATCATGTCAATTTCATCCCTATACAAATTTTTAAGTGAAGCTGTAATACACGCTGATTGGGCCACATTAAGGAAAGAAGCCCTGTAGTTTACTAGGTGAGTTCTGTCTGGTCATCTTATACGTAGTAGAGCATTGTTCCACGGCTGCCAAGGCTCTGTGAAATATATCCAGAATGATGGGCTGATAATAGAAGCATCAAGACTGCAACCAGAATACTATACATGACGACTTATGATTAGGAGAGTGGACGAGAAACTTGGTGCAGGATCTGAGACTGTCAGTAACATAAGAAGCTTCCAAATTACGAACCGATTCTGGGTAAATGTAAATGTCTCATGCCTAGAGGCAAGGAAGCCAAGTATTGTTTGATACTCATCTTTTGAGGCTTGGAACTGTTGGATTTGGTATCTAGATCAACCACACTCTGGTAATCTTCTGAGGACGTTTTGATTTTTTTTTTTTTTTTTTGGCATTCCTATGGATCCCAGTCTCTCCCCATATTAAGGAGGGTGGTTGCCAAGAGGCCTCAAGGGACCATCCCCAAAGAAATACATATGAATGTGAATAGAATTTGTAGCCCTAGAGAAAACTCCACACGCTTTTAAACTTATCTTGGAAAAGATCAGACGTTTTCTACCCACAGATTTGAAGCAGCCTGAACCTAAAGTATTTAATTTCCATATTTAGAGCAGTAGTTGCCATTGGTATATAATACAAACCATCCCATGCAACTGTGATCCAGGCATATACTGATTACTGCTAAACTACCCAGAATTCAAGTGCAATTTCACAAGACAGAAATATGACTTTTTTTTTCTTTTGGTCATAAATGATCACCCAAGGAGGTAGCATGACAAAATGTTTCCTGATGCTTTCACAGGCATATGGCTGAAACTCAACCTCACACACATCTGTACAAAAACATACTGAGCAACCCACAAATAGCTGAGCTTTCTGGCAACATTAACACCCAAGCATCAGCAAGCCTTCTGCCCCTAATTACTTGAGACATCTCCTGCTTTGCTTTTATAACATCCTGAGCTGTTTATCAAAGAGGTCATAACATGAGAAAGTATTCGTGCCATCTTTAATAAA
Source organism: Neomonachus schauinslandi (assembly GCF_002201575.2). Lineage (NCBI taxonomy): Eukaryota > Metazoa > Chordata > Mammalia > Carnivora > Phocidae > Neomonachus > Neomonachus schauinslandi. The sequence goes on from NC_058412.1 coordinate 106,641,810, forward strand.
GAAAAAATCTGACTGGACAGGGAGAGAAGGAAAAACACTGTTGCAATAGGGCAACAATCAAATTATGTCTATAATGGGCTTTAAATCTTTAGAAGAAAAGATCTACAGTTTAGCAGTACAAAGCAGTATTATTCCTGTTGTTATTAAAAACTGCCCTCTAATCCTTCACACATATGTAATACATCTCATCCAAGGATCTCAAAGTCCATTATAAATAAATAAGAGGCTACACTTTATAAAATCTGGCCAAGGCTACAAAAGAGATGGAACTCTCTGGTCATGAATAAGCCAACACTTTCAGAACAACTCACCAGCTAATTGTATAAAGTCTCTTGGTCTCACCAAAATTTGGGGAAATAACTAGTTCCTGATATACAAAAGGCACTCAATAACTGCTTCCAACTACAAAGATTAATCAAAGATCTTCTACAGGACATTGCGAAGATTGGTTATTTCATGTGATTTTTTTAAACTAAATCTATTTTGGGGCTCCTGGGTGGCTCAGTGGTTAGGCGTCTGCCTTTCGCTCAGGTTGTGATCTCAGGGTCCTGGGAATGGGCCCTGCGTCCAGCTCCCTGCTCAGTGGGGAGCCTGCTTCTCCCTCTCCCACTCCCCCTGCTTGTGTTCCCTCTCTGTTTCTCTCTCTGTCAAATAAATAAATAAAATCTTTAAAATAAATTTATTTTATATAAATGTTACCAGGAAACATGTAAGCCCTTATAAACTCACTGTTATCCAGAGGGCCTTGTAATCTCAGTACTGAAGCAGAGAAATACTAGTTAATTACCTCCCTGATCCCTGTAGCTTCATTACTATCTTCCCATATCTCTACAGAATTTCTCTCTTGGGAATTGTAAGTCTGAGCCCCAGTGAAGAAGGAGAAAAATTGTCAAAAGCTAAAGTAAGAAAACAGAAAGTTCATAATGTTTAAGAAGTATGACCACTGCAATTAGCTGTAGGATGTTTAGCAGCATCCCTAGCTTCTACCCAGTAGATGCCAATAGCACTTTCATTCACCCTGCCCCAGTTGTGACAACTAAAACTGTCTCCAAACACTGCCAAGTGTCCACTGGAGGGCAAAATTGCTCCCAGTTGAGAACCACTGCCCTAGAGATCTCAGAAAATAAGTAACTTTCTTTTACTCACACATTGAGGTTAACTGAAGAGTTCTGCTTAAAACTTAATTGTATCTTCAACCAACACATCTCCAGCTATAAAATACAAAATATCTATGGCATCCAGGTCAATCAGTGAGCAAGTACTACTTGTATAATGAGCCATCCTATTTCAACAAGGCATCTGCCTTCATTTCTGTATTATAAACTCAGGCTCCAAAAGCAGCATTTATATTGAAAACAATCAAAACAGAACATTTACTAATATTGTCAGAGACTGCATATAAGGTGACAGTAAATCTCCATGATGTCATGTGTCAAAGAATGACTCAGAGACAGGTAGTTAATTATCTGCATTCCAAATAATTCACTTGTATAAGTGAGAAGGCCATTAAACTGTTTTCAGTGAACAAAGGTAAAAACAAGGTTAATTAAAAAAAAAAAAACAGCGGTGGAAAAGAAGGAAGAACAGTGAGCATTATTTTGCATTTTGGAGGTAAATTAATTAGCTGGCAGCTAGCACAGAGGGCTGTCTGGTCCATGTGCCCTTGAGTAGGCCATCTAAGATAGCAAACAAAGCAATTTCAGCTGATGATGGATTCTCCAAGACACCTTGAAGGTTTCACTGTGGAGTATTCATGAGAGGCTATCCCATGACCTACCTGTTGGATCCTTCATTGGCATCTCAGGGCAGTCAGGCGGGGTCTGTGCCATCTTTCTATTCAGAATAACCTTCATAGGAAGGCTAATTTTAATGTAATGGCCTTTTTTGAGCTCTATAGAACTCAACTGAACAGAAAGGAAGTGCTACATAAGATAAACTTCAAATTCCCAAGAGCTAGAAATCCTAGGACTGGAGATTTCCTTTCAGAAATGTAGGATTTTCTGCTCTTCGAAGTGACGGCTGAGCACGTACGAGGCTTTCCACCTGTTCACCAAGTTGCAGAATCAGCAAATGTTCTTTCCTCCTGCATTGGAGAAGATTCTAGTCACTGAAAGTGCCACTGAAAAACAGCAGGAAAGAGCTCCTTGAAGTGCAAGGATGTTGTTGATGTTTCCAGAAAGGCTACCCTTCCTTTCTTGCTTCACAGTGAATTACTTTAGTGAAGAAGCACCCATTGCTTGGCATCCATATTATCCCTGAGGACGGCTCCTGGTACAAAGTGATCAGTCAGTAAATGGCAGACATTGCTAGAGGTTTTATTATTATAGTCACCATTTACTGAGTATGTGCTCTGTTCTAGGCAGTGGTCCACGCACTGTGCATATTTTATTTCATTTACTCCTCACACCAACCTTAGATTATCATAAGCACTGTTACTGTCTCCTTTTACTATTATCATCCCCTTGAAGTCAGGAAGGTTAGAGATGCCTATGGTTGCAAGCTCATGTAATTGTTTTTAACATTTCAGTAATTCCTGGTTTTTCTTTGGAAATGACTTTCCTTTTCTTGACTAAAGGGTCTCTCTTCACCCATCCCACCCCTACCCCAACGCCTTGAGTCATAACCTCTCCTTAAAAATGTACTTCAAATTTTTTATTTCTCTGTTGAGTGGCGGAGTCCAGGAGTAGAAGTAACTGATTCCATTCTTGAGTGTTCATCTGTTCTAAGCCATGGCTCCATTTCTGAGCATATACTACTTGCCAGACACTGGAAGTCATTCAAAGATATGACTAAGATATAATTTTTGCCCTTTGAGACCCTCCCAAAAGGAAACGAAGAAATGCCCAACACAACGATGAGACATGAGCAATAGACTACAGGAGCCAAGAGGAGAGAGTAATTAGCTCTGCCTGGGGCCATGAAGGAAATGGCACTTACACTGAGGTTTGGGGAGGAGTGGGAATTAGTCAGTGCAGGCAAAGAAGAGAAAGAGAAGAACATATTCTGGTCAAGGGAAATAGTCTCCTACAAGAGTCACACAATTTCACTTCTACACTGTATGCCCATTCGCTTTTGTAATAAATAGTTTCACAGATCGCACATGCCAATAGGGGCTGGGGATCCAAAGGTGAACCGGAGAGGCAAGGTTGTGGCCCTCGTGGACCTAATCTTCTAACAAGGGGCAGTGCAGCAGCTGGTTTCCAAAGATGGCCATCAATTCCTTCCCCTCCTGTATACACATGCTGTCCCTCCTTCCTCCCATCAAGAGGTGGAGTGTATGTCTCCTCCCCTGGAATTTGAGCTGAGCCTGTCGCTGCTTAGACCAATCAAATGTGGATTGAAGTAACATTCTAGGACATCCAAGCTCAGGAATTAAAAAGGCTTAGAAGTTTCCACCTTCTCCCTTTTGGAGCCCGGAGCTGCCATGTAAGGAGTACAGACTTTCATTCTGGAAAGAGCGGCTACATTAAGGAATACCAAGGCACCATATATCCAACTCCATACCACCATCTGACCACAGCTACCTAAGAGAGCCTATTCCAGTTATCCTACTACTGCATAAGAGACCACTCCAAAACTTAGCGGCTCAAAATAGTAACATTTATTTTACTCATACATTTTCAGTTTGGGCACAGGTTGGCCTTTCCACGTGATACCTCATATGGCATCCACTGGAATAAATCTGACTGAGGGCTAGATGATTCACATCCAAGCTGGTTCAGCCATATGGCTGGTAAGTTGGTGCTGCCTATCTGCTGGAATCTCAGCCAAGACCAAGGCTCTGTATGGCCTGAGCTTCTTCAGGGCATGGTGGCTAGGTTCCCAGGGCAAATGTCTTTTTTTTTTTTTTTTTAAAGATTTTATTTATTTATTTGACAGATAGAGACACAGTGAGAGAGGGAACACAAGCAGGGGGAGTGGGAGAGGGAGAAGCAGGCTTCCCGCGGAGCAGAGAGCCCAATGCGGGGCTCAATCCCAGGACCCTGGGATCATGACCTGAGCCGAAGGCAGACGCTTAACGACTGAACCACCCAGGCGCTCCCCCAGGGCAAATGTCTTAAGAGAGAGCCATGGGAAGCTGTATTACCTTCAACAAACTAGCCTCGAAGTCACATGGCATTTCTTCTGCTATACTCTGTTAAGCAATTCACAGTGGCATACCTAGCTTAAGAGGAGGGGACACAGACTTCACCATTTGATCAGAGTGTAGCAAGATTCTGGAATAGCATGTAAAATGGAGAATACTATTATGAACATTTTTATCTACAGAGTCCAAGTAAGGTCAGTAGACTAGCTAAGCCCCAGTCAAGCTACAGAATCATGAGATATAATAACATACATGTTGTTTTTAAGGCACTGATTTTGGGGTGGTTTGTAAATAGAGCAAACAGACCACTGGATAGCTGAAACACACAAAAAAATGCATACATGCACATACGGGTAGGAAAGTTCAGATTCTGAAATAGATATTTGAATACACATTTAACAGAGTGATGAGAAATAGGAGGGTTCAGGTCTACTCTAGATTGAACATCAAAGATGGTCTTTCTTATAATTTTTCTATGGCTTGAAACTTTTACAATGAGAATATATTAATGGACAATTCCAAAAACAAGGTTTTTTTAAACATAAGCAGATGGAATTAGGTTAACGTAGAAGACAGAACAGAGAAAAATTCCCCACCTAAAACAGAATTGCAGAGGAATGTATATATGTAAAATAACTTCTTCTCCCGAAAGCCCCAAAGACTCTCCAAGCTCTGAGTTAATAAAGCAGGAGTGGGAGCAGGTAATGGAGCAATCCTGCAGAAGCTTAAATAAAGGCCAGCCCAGGTAGGTTGGTCAGGCCCTCAAGGAGGTAACTTTTAAGGTCATTATGTAAGGCAACAATTACCTGCAGTCATTATTGGCCTTGACATACCGTCAATCGACTTGGAGTCTACAGATAGACTGCCTCTTGATAAGGCTAACGGTTTTTCCCCCAACACTGGAGCAGATCATCATTTTTCACTTGAGCACCAGATAAAGTTTGTGATTTGCATTAACTATACACACTGTACAGAAAATTACATATATCTTTAAACATTAAAACCACACTCAGCCTGATGATATTCCACCTGACTGGCATGTGGCCATTGAAGCACACTGAAGGAAAGCAGATTCACAATGAGTGGGTAGATTGGAAGGTTCATCACTGTAATACTTTGAACGCACCCTCCTCTCTCTTCCTCTCTTCCTCTCTCTCTTTCTTTCTCTCTCCTTCCCCTCCTCTCCCTTCTTCCTGCCCTCCCTCCTTCATAATACCCGTAAGTTTTATCTCCAGCTCAGACTGTTCTCCCAAATTCCAGACTCAGATCCAACTGCTTCCCAGACATCTCCACTTGGGTGTCTAATGGCATTTCACACTTATCCCGACCTCATGAAGCTTACATTTCATTGGGCAAGTCTGGCAAGACATAGGATAAACAAGGAAAATGCAAACACATCAGATAATAAAATACACTATGGAGAAGTAAAGCAGGGAAGGAAGATAGGAGGTGTGTGTTCATGTGTCTGTGTGTGGCTGGGAGTGGTGGTATAGATTTTGGATAAGGTGGCCAGGAAAGGCCTGCTGAGGATGTGACATTTGAGTAAAGAGCTGAATAGAGACATGTGGACATCTGGGGGGGGAAAGCATTTCAGGCAGAGGGAACAGCAAGTACAAAGGCCCTGCGGTTGCCCTGGTATATTTGCAGAACGATGAGGCTGGTGGTTACAGAATGGTGTGACCGAGGCCAGAGAGGAAGGACACGAGGTCAGAATTCAAGAGCTACCCTCCTCCCTGTGCTTATACCCTGCTTTCTATCTCAACCCAGCAGCTAGAGCGATCCTTTAAAAATATAAATGGATCAAGTCACTCCTTAGGTTCCAAACCCTCTAAGAGCTACACTTCCCCCTCACAGTAAGAGCCTATGACATACACAGCTCGACATATGGCCCCGTAACCCCTCGGCCATCCCCTCTTCCTACCCACCCCCCCCGTTCCAGCCACACTGCCCTCCGTATCGTCTCTTGGATATGCCAGGCACACTCCCATGGTACGTGAAAAACACTAATGTACATATGTCGTGTCTCCTATGTACAGAGTTGTTGGCTGTCTCTTTGCCTCTAGGGCAGTTACAATAAATGTCTTCTAAACAAAGTGTGGGGACAAAGCTCCAGTGCAGACATTAGGTCCAAAGGGATAACTTCATAACTCCACAATAAACATGAACAGAAAAGCAAAGGGCAGCAATGTGGAGAAACTAAACCACATCCCAAGACTGGAGTGAAGCCAGCTCAGCTTGGGATTGCTGAGGTTCCTCAGAACAAGCCTGCTTGTCATACAAATGGGTCACAGATCCATAACATAGTACCATGTAGTACAGATACCGAAGAGAGTATGAAGTAATGTTGTTTTATCAAGTGAAAAAAAAAAAACTGCAAGTAGAGAAGTAGTAAGTTGTACACAATCTCTAAACCTCTCATTAACCCACAGCTTAGGCCAGGCATATATAAAGTATTCACATGGCCAACATTCTAATAGATTGGACTTTGATCCCATAATGTTCTTCATGTTTATAGGGCCAGGGAAAGGAAACGCCTATGAGACTATGTTACCTGGAATCTTCTGGCCAAGGAAGGGGCCTTGTTGGAAGAAATTGGGAGAGGTTATCTCAGGAGCTGAGTTCCTGCTGTCAACCTGGTGAGCTAACTCAGATACTCTGAGTCACCTCTTTGCTAAACTATCAAAAGGAAATAAGACTCCCAGGTTCATCCAGATTTGTCTCTCCTTCCAGCTTTCTGTTCATGCAAGTTAAAAAGAAATGTGCCTACTGTGGAAAGAGATCTCCAGATGGTACCGTGCATGATACCTATAGCAACCAATCTAGTCCTCCTTTCATGAGCAGTCACCATCGCCAGATATTTGAAGATACTAAAGTACAAATGATATAAGCAGAGATAAATAATATAAGACATAGATGAGAACTTTTTTTAAAGATCTAATTATGAGAAGATATAGACCCATAAAATAAGGACAGGCTACTAAGAAAAAGAGGCATTCAGAGAACAAAAAGGAACTCTTTAACATTAAAAACATGATTTCCAAAATATTATATTGAATAAAAGGGCTGAATAATAGAATAGATATGGCTAAAAATGCCAAAATAGCATCCTAGATGATAAATCTCTTAGGCTATAGCACAAGAAGAAAGAGAGACAGACAGGGAGAGAAGAAGAAAGGGAGAAAGGGAGGGGAGGGGAAAGAAGGAAAGAAAGAAATTAGACTGAAAATGTAAAAATACAATTTGAGAAATATGGAAGAGAGTTCCAAGATACCAACATTCATCTGGTAAGAATTCGAGAAAGACTTAATAAAGACAGTGGGGGAAAGAAGGTATAATCAAAGAAATAACAGAACTAAAAATTGCTGAGCTAAAGGACTTGAGCCATTAGGCTAAAAAGGCCCATCAAAAGGTAAGTGGAAATAACTTTAAGTGATATGCAGAGGTCCCAACCAGTAAAATATTTATATTAAAAGATAAACTAAAAATCTCCAAAGTAAAAAATACCTTATAAACAAAAGAACAAATAGTGATTTGGCATCTGATGTCTCATTAACAAAGAGTACTGGTAGAAAATGGAGCACTGTTCTCAAATTTCCGAAAGAAAATTATTTAGAAGTGAGAATTCCATTCCCAGCCAAACCATCATTTATCTGTGAAGACAAAATTAAGGCTTCAGATAGGCAAGGGATCAAAATGTTCAATATTCATATATCCTCTAAGAAAAATTATCCCAGCGAAATGAAAAAATAAATCCAAGAAAAGGACATGGAACATCTGGAATAGTAGTGAGTAAGATACACAACAAAAACCACAAAACTTATTGGGGCACCTGGGTGGCTCAGTCCATTAAGCGTCTTGGTTTCAGCTCAGGTCTTGATCTCAGGGTTGTGAGATTGAGCCCTGTGTCAGCCTTGTGCCTGGCTCCACACTCAGTGCAAAGTCTGCTTAAGACTCTCTCTCTCCGAACCATGAGAGACTATGGACTCTGAGAAACAGACTGAGGGTTCTAGAGGGGAGGGGGGTGGGGGATGGGCTAGCCTGGTGATGGGTATTGGGGAGGGCACGTTCTGCATGGAGCACTGGGTGTTATACGCCAACAATGAATCATGGAACACTACATCAAAAACTAAGGATGTAATGTATGGTGATTAATATAACATAATAAAAAAAAAAAAAGAAAAAAAAGACTCTCTCCCTCTGCCCCTTCCCACCCCTCCCATGCTCACTCTCTCTCTCTCTCAAATAAATAAATAAATCTTTTTCAAAAAACCCACAAAACTTACAATTGAATCTATAAAACTGTTGGTAATATGCATAGGACACAAAGCAATTATTAATTCAAGATTTCTTAAATAGTAGAGGCATAATAATGTAAGATGTAATAACAATCTCAAAATTATTGCTGGAGAGCCAAAAGAAGAAAAGAGGTTAAGTACAAATTTGTTAATGACCTTGCCTTCTTCAGGTTATAGGTTATAAATGTACTAATGCTTGATGTTGTAGTAATCTATATAAACGTACAAATATTTTAACTAACAAATAGAAAAGTAAAAATAAGATGTCGATTCAGTTATCTATTGCTGTCATTCCCAGAGTCTCTGATTCAAGAGTTGGGGGAGTGGGGCCTGAGAATTTGCATTTTGAGCAAGGTTCCAGGTGACATCGAGGCTGCTAGTCCAGGGACCACACTTCAAAAACCACTGTTTTATAGTTTCTTTTAAATATCCTCTTCAGAGGAGGCCTTCTCTAACCCAGCGCCTGGTACATTCCATCCATTTTACATTACAAAGTGTTTGTTTGTTTACATTGTTTCTCCTTTAAAAGCATAAAAAATGATAATCACAATGATAAAATGGTGATAATGATGAAATAGCAAAACGTAGTAAATATAGAGCAGTTGCCAAATATAGCATGATAAGTTGGTGTGAAATCGAATGCCATGAATGTGAAGAAGTCAGTAGGTGTTTAGACTTTCCTGTGATGATACAGGGGTTCTCAAACTTGGCTGCACACAGGTATCACCTTGGAAGTTTTGATAACAACTGATGCCTTGGGTCCTAGCCCAAGAGATTGTAATTTAATTGGTCTAGGGTGTGTCCTGGACACTGGGAATTTTAAAAGCTCCCAGGCGGTTCCTGTATGCAGCCAAGATTGAGAACCCCTGATCTGTAACAAGGAAATCAATTCATAGACCACATCTCCTCTTACTCTTCAAGGACAATCAAGCTATACATAAGTTTGAATACCAATTCCTGCCCTCTCATAGATTCAATGGGAGTTTTGTCTGCTGAGGAAAAGCAGATACAGCCTTCCAGCCCCTTCCAGCCACAATTTCCACTGAATAGACATCGCTTTACGGTACATTGCCCGCCCACCCCCAAAATATTTCACAGAAATTGTAACAACAGTATGAATTACAAGTGATATGCTTTGAATGTTATTATCCGTTTCCCCATATCTTGACATTTGAGATGTAACCAAGATCTTTGCATCCCTTGGACTAGTTGAAGGGGGAGATTCTGATTAATGTGCTTTCAACTCCTATATGAAACACATGGCTTGTATTAGAGACAAGATGAATGAATTGATACATTGGGAACTGCCTTCGCATTAGATGAACATGACTTATTAAAGCCAGGAATGTCCTAACTATTAAATCTACCCATGTATGGGGAGCAGCTCTTTTAAATGGGTTGTGTTCACTAGCAAAGAAAAAAAAAATCTTCCCCATCACTGAACAGAGAAACCATCATTCATCCACATAACTGTGAACATTAGAAATCTAGTGAGCTGACAGTGCAAAAATAAATTTACCTTATTCTCTGTTCTGATAACATAAATTTACTCTCCTTCAAATATTTAGTTTAAAAATACAAAAATCTATTGCCAAAATTTGTATTTTTACTAATGTTAAACTTGCCAGGTAAAGTCAGGCCATCTGGTTAAATTTAAATTTCAGATAAACAACAGATACTTTTCTTAGTATAAGGATGTCCCAAATATTGCATACGACATACTTATACTAAAAATATATCTGTTATTTATCTGAAATTTTGAATTTAACTGAGTGTCCTGCATTTTTTATTTGCTAAATCTGGCAACACTAACCACTGTGGACTCCACATACTGGAGTCACATTCTTCAGTTTTAAGGGACTTTGGTGGATATTGGGTCAGAAGACATGGTCTTATCACTAAATCAATGTATTAAATTTCCCTGCTGATAAAAACATCTCTCTATAGATAGACAGTACCAACAAGTTAACCTCAATCTGACATGAACGAAAACCATTTCTAAGTGGTTATAGTTTCTAAAACAGAACTCCATCTCCAATAAATGTAATTATTTCACTAAAATTGTTTGCATGTGTTTCTTTTCTGCACCAGGCCATGTTCCTGTACCATCTTAGTTGCCTTCATCTGTTACTTTGCAGACCTTTCTTTGCCCATATCTTTGATTTAAATTTATCATGACACATTTTTAAACAATAGCAGGAAACCTCACTTATGACTTTAATTATAAAATGGTGTTATAAAATTATATCCACATTTTACTTTTGGCAGGCAGCAGTGCACATTTAACATGACTATCTCGAGTTGGCCCCTGCAGTCCTCTGGTTGATTTCAGTGCTTACTGTATGTAATTGATATAAAAACACAAGTTTAGGAAGCAGTTATTGGAACTTGTTAAAAGAAGTAGCCACATTCATAAATACTTTCATTTTGCTGCATAACATGCCAAGAGAATTAATAACACACTTTTGGGAATATGGGCGAAATTCTGACTTTTTAAGGAAAAACTGATGTATTCTGCTCTTATGTTAATTGTTGGACTATAAGGTCTAGAGCTTTATTTCTCCTCAAATCTCAACTGTGTCTAATAAGAAAAAAGTGAACTAGACATACATGCATCTCTATAAGTACCTGTTGGTACTTAAATGATACTATTGTCTTTTATTAGTGACAAATGTATAGAAATGTGCCCATCTTCTAATAGGCATAACAGAAAAGACCACAATAAATTCAGAAAAGGCCATCTTTGGAATGTAAGCTTAATGCTGCCTGAGATAATCTCAATAAATTTTAAAATAGAAACTTTAAAAATAAAAACTAGTGGTGTTTTCCATTAATGCAGGCAAGTTTCCACATGTCTCTGTCTTGAAGGCAAATATCGTTTATAGCATTAAAGGGTTGCTTCATTTGCATTTATTGTTTACATACTACCAAAAAATATATTTCACTTAGCACAGAACGAACAGAGGGAAAAAAGTAAGAGAATTCAATAAATCGTATTCGTAGTCCTAATAAAGGGTAGGAAGAGGATATTCATAGTCATCTGCCACTTATTTTTAAAATACCTAGATTATACTTCGATAATCATATGAATTATTAATATATATGCTTAGGAACCTGAGAAATGTGTCTCAGAAAAGAAAATCTGCTACAAGCAACAGCATAGATTAGGTTGGCATGCACACTATGAAGTTCCTCCAAGATATGGCCCCAACTGGGCACGTATGGTGATAAGCTCTGGGTGTTATACGCAACTAGTGAATTGTTGAATACTATCAAAAACTAATGATGTACTATATGCTAGCTAATTGAACATAATAATAAAAAAAATAAAAAATAAATAATTTTTTTTAAAAAGATATGGCCCCAACTTTCAAGTTGTTTACCACCTAACTTGAGTGGTACAAGCGGGAAATACTAAAGTGCTAAATGGTGTGTTACAGACTCTAAGAACAATAAAGACCAGAAAGGGGGGAGAGGCTGTAAATCAAAAGAGTCTTGAGGCTTAAATAATATTTAGGTAAATGTCAGTTAGAGAAGACGTAGCACTCTTGGGGGGTGGCCAACCTGGGGTAATACATTACACTGGTGGTTGCCAAAACAGCAAAAGCAAAAAAGTGGAAACTGATGCTAAAGATGGTGTTGGTCATGTATAGTGCAGTCATGGCATCTTTAAAGGAAGAACTGTTTTAAAGGGGAGGAGAATATAAGCCAGAAAACTCAAGGGTATCATATCAGCTACTGATTTTCAGAAATGGAGTGACCTAAGAAAAAAGATAATTTAGTCTTAGAACCATCAAAGATCATGTTAGAGAAGTACTGCCCCTAAAAAAAAAAAAAAAAAAAAAACCCCGAAGATGCACTTTCTTTGCTTCTCTTCCTCTGTTCCCACCTTACAACCTCTCATGACTCTGATCAGCAAAGCCATCGAAAAGACAAATCCATAGGGGACACCAGCATTGCAGTTAGTGCTAAGTAGCTTCCCTAGGAAATTTTTATACTTACAAAGGTAGTAGTAGCTGCCATTCCAAAAATATAATCCCTTGGTACCAGGCATTGTGCTAAATGCTTGACCAACCTTATCTCAGGTCATCAGCACACTCCATTTAATCCTAATACATTTAATTCATTTGATTTCCTCTTTTAAAAATAAATTGCAGGCATCAGCCCCACATCGGGCTCCCTGCTCAGCGGGAAGCCTGCTTCTCCCTCTCCCTCTGCTGCTCCCCCTGCTTCTGTTCCCTCTCTCGCTGTCTCTATCAAATAAATAAATAAAATCTTTAAAAAATAAAATAAAAAAATAAATTGCAGCCATCAGCACATTTCATCTCTACACATTTTAGCATGCATACCATTAATTAGAGTTCAGCATTACTGTCAACTGGTCTTTTGAGATACACTGAAATACAATGAAATGCACACATTTTAAGGGTACAAATCAATGAGTTTTGACAAATCTGTGCAACCCAAATGCGTCTCAAAATACAGAACGTTACCATCACCCAAGGGATTCCTTCTCAGTCAATCACCACCCCACCCCAAAGGCAACCATTCTTCTTAGGGTTTTTTTTTTTTTCTCACATAAATGATTTTGCTTGCCCTTGGAGTGTGTTTTTAATGTACAGCATTGGTCTCCAAAGAGAACTTTTATGTGTAAAGTTTAGAAATCTGTATACTTAACAGGCTCATCTGAAGATTCTTATGCACGGTAACATTCAAATGCCACTGTATTATACCAGTCCACCTCTCTGTGAGGTTATAGAAACTTCTGTTTTACTTATGATCTTTCTATATGTTGCCACCTAAGGGAAACTTTAGTTCCAAATACTTCTTCTCTAATCCATCTTTATTATCAATAATCATGCTCACAACAAATTACACCTATTAAAGGTAAGGAACTATCTGATTTACATAAATACTACAGAACACAAGGGGAAGGCCATAATTGTGAAAATCAGTCAGCAAAGCAGTGCCATCTGGGGGCGGGGGAGAAGTGATTCATGAAGCATGAAGCAATTCTCTCATGGATTAAACTCTATCATCTGCTTAAGAAAAATCCAGGTGGTCGAATACTTAGGAGGTAATAGAATTGTTTTGGTAGCAAGTGATAAAAATCTAATTGAAACTATTTTAAGCAAAAGAAAATTTATCAGCTCATATAAGTGAAAAAAATAGGGGTAGAACTGGCTACACACAAAAAAATAATCAGTACAAAGGCTTTATCTCTGTTCATGTGGCTGTGCTTTGGAGAGGGAGATGTCTTGACTCTGCTTTCTTCCATGTTCATTCCTTTCAAACAATGGCAGTGTTAGCCACCAGCTAGAACTGCTAACTCACCATGGTCTTAGTGCTTATAACCTTAAAAGAATACTTCCTTCCCAGAAGTTCCAGAAAACCACTCTGACCAAGGACTTGTAGTCATATGTCTGCCCTTGGAACTGGGGATGTGATGAGCCTCACATAATGAGGGAGGTGACCAAGAGTCAGGAGGTAGTTCAGCAAAGAAAAGTTGCTATAACCAAAGAAAGGGAAATGGACGGTGATCAAGCAAAGCTGTATGTGTTGACTACAGGAAAATCACAAAAATGGCCAACACAAAGGATTAAGTGAAGTTAGACTATTTGCCCTAGGGAAGGAAATACTGAGTGATAGGTAATGTTTTTCTTCCAAAACAGGTAATATAAAATAAATTAAGGGCGATAACAATCAGTTATTCCCTCAGATTCAGGCAAGGCAATCCTCTGTCCTGGCTCTAGAAGGCTCCACATATCACAAAAGTGAACAAATTTATCAGAGAACACATGGGTGCCTCCACCACTGAGAATCTGATGCTCAGATGGACATTAAGGAGGGCATGTGGTGTAATGAGCACTGGGTATTATATAAGATTGATGAATCACAGGCTTGTACCTCTGAAACCAATAATACGTTTTATGTTAATTAATTGAATTTAAATAAAAAATTATAAATAAATAAATAATAAATAAAAATTAAAAAATAAAACAAAACAAAAAACAAATGACCAATCAAGCTAAGAAAATACATGGAGGAACCTTACATGCATACTAGTAAGTGAGAGAAGCCAGTCTGAAAAGGCTCTATACTGTATGATTCCAACTAAATGCCATTCTGGAAAGACAAAACTATGGAGACAGTAAAAAGATGAGTAGTTGCCAAGGGTTGAGAATGAATAGGCAGAGCACAGAAGATTTGGGGGCAGTGAAAATACTTTGTATGATACCATAATGTTGGATGCATGTCATCATACATTCGTCTAAACCCTTAGAATGTACATCAAAAGTCAACTGTAAGGTAAACTACAGACTTTGGGATAATGATGTGTCAATGTAGGTTCATTAATTGTAACAGATGTACCACTCTGGTGGAGGATTTTTACAATGGAAGGCTATGCATTAGTGGAAGCAGGGGCTATATGGGAAATCCCTGTCCTTTCCCTTTACTTTTTTTTTTTTTTTAAGATTTTATTTATTTATTTGACAGAGAGAGACACAGCAAGGGAGGGAACACAAGCAAGGGAAGTGGGAGAGGGAGAAGCAGGCTTCCCGCCGAGCAGGGAGCCTGATGCAGGGCTTGATCCCAGGACTCTGAGATCATGACCTGAGCTGAAAGGAGACACTTAACCGACTGAGCCACCCAGGTCTCCCCTTTTTTTTTTTTAAGATTTTATTTATTTTCCCTTTACTTTTGCTATGAATCTTAAATTGCTCTAGAAAAAAATAGTCTTAATTTAAAAAAAAATCTTTGCATGAAAAAAAAAGAATCTGATGCTCAATTGAGGGCAGAGTGAAAGAAGAACTTCAAACATCCGTTCTCTAGTTCTAGTTCCAGACCCAGGAAATCACTTTCCACATCTTTCACCTATATGCTCAAAAATTAAGGCAAATTCTGTATCCAAATGCTGGACAAGTATGTCCAAGTGAAGGAATGATTGGAAGATTTGAGTGCAGAGACACTTGGGCGAGCAATAAAACAAGTCACCTTGTCACACTCTTCCTCTGAGAGAAATGCATTCAGCAGCTCCTGGTATAATGAATCATTTCCCATAATGCCTAAGTATTTTTGTTTTTGTTTGGCTTCTCCAGAAACAACTCATGGTTCCAACAGTATTCATGAACCAAGTATGATATTTTCAACAGTTGTATAGGCAGTGAGGAATATTTTACAATATTAATTTATATTACCCTTGAACTTGTATATACAGAGGTCCAGATGAAATGTGAAGTTTGATGCAGATCCTTTACATTGGTAACTAAACAGTCATTGAACAGTAAGCCTGAAAATAGTTTTATTTTTGTAAAAACTTTAACTTTTAATTTTTACAAATTAAATAAAGATGATATCCATTAGCTATAATTTATATTTTGGCTATTAATTTTGATAAGTAATTTTTGAAATATTTTAGAAGAAAAATAACTTTCAAAAACAAGTGAATATAATTTTAATTTTGTCGTTTTTTATATTTACTTTAATTTACATTTTGGAGGGGCACCTTGGTGGGCTCAGTCAGTTGGGCATCTGCCTTCAGCTCAGGTCATGCTCCCAGAGTATTGGGTTCAAGTCCTGCATCGGGCTCCCTGCTCAGCAGGGAGTCTGTTTCTCCCTCTGCCCCTCACCCTGCTCTCTCCCTCTCTCTCTCACTCTCTCTGTCTCAAATAAATTATTAAAAAATTAAAAATTAAAAATTAAAATAATTTACATTTTGGTGAAAATATTAAAATTCTGCAAACTGATTACAATTATATTTTATATGTTACTCTTTTAGATCAATTCAATAGCAATTCCATGAAGTCAGTATCAGTTTTGTGAAAATATTGATTTAAAAACATAGTGTGCAGAATGAAGGCTAGAAAAATAATTTTTTTATAAAATTAGCTTAATAATTATGTAGATCTTTATTACTTATCCAAATATAGCTGTCCATCAATAGAATACATGGGCAATAATAATTAAATCTGTCATCTTTGACATTTTATAGACTTTCAGCCATGTTCATTAAAATAAGAGGACAGAACATATTTTAATTTAGTGTGCTATTTTGATTTATTATTACCAGTTGTAGCAATTAAACTAAATGCAGATGAAACTAATGCAGATCTTCTCCCACTATACACAAAAAAAATGTGGATAAAATACAAAAAAAAGAAAGGAAAGGAAAAGAAAGGAAAGAAAAAACGTATCTGCAGATGCAAGAGGTAAATAAGAATAAGTGCATATGTTGACACTGAGCCAATTTCAAAATCCTTTATACACACTCATAGTGGGAACATAGGATCCTATCACCTGTATGAAGACAAAGTTAAGATCTTGGGCACAGGTGAGGCAGGTGCTTCTGAAATAACTGCATAGAAGGAAATAATGGAAAGGCTGCTCGTTTTATGGAAGAACTAGAGAAAATTAGCTCTTTGACCTGGTGAAGGATCAGGGAAGCTTGCCCTTTCTCAAAATTGAGTGAAATAAAATAAAATTTTCCCATAAGAAATTAAAACGTCAAGCCTGAGAAATTCTAGAGCTTATGCCATGTCAAGTGATGCCAGATGCCAAGCTGATTGGATAATCTAAAAATCCCAAGGTCCTTAGGCAGAGGCAAAGCAAAACTCCCATGTGGCTGTACACAGCATCCATAAATATACATCCAAAAAAAATTTTAGGTCTTGATGAAGATAAACTCACATTCAAAATTACTCACCACACAAGGAAATGACCCACCATCAGAGGAAGTCAGCAGATACAACAAACTGGAATATGTATCATGTCAAGAGTTTGAAATAATAGAATAAGCTGAGCAAGAATAGAAAATAAGTATGTTTCCAATAAAGAGCTCAGAGAAGAAATGAAAACTATAATGAAAGAATAGAATACTCTGGGAAAGAATAGCTGAAGAAAGAACCAGTGACATGAAATTAAATCTCAACAGATGCGTTAAAACACAGACTATTAAAGTTTAAAAAGGAAAAAAGAATTAGTATCATAGGAAAGAGAACAGAGAGAATTACCCAAAAATAAAAGGAAAAAAGAAGAGGTGTGGAAAGATAGGGCAGAATGGGAAGATTTAACCTACAAAAAACTAGAGTTCCAGAAAAACAGAACAAAGGCAATACTTGAAAACATAATGGCTAAGAATCTTCCAGAATTGATGAAAAACAAGTCCTCAGAATAACAACACACAAACACTTGTAAGCATAAAAAATAAAAATAATTCATACCTCCATCTATTAAGTATTTCAAGCATAAAAAATAAAAATGAATCCATACCTAGATATATTTTAATAAATCTGAAGGACAGAAAAGACAAAGAGAGATTCTCATAAAGAAAAAATAGGGATGGGGCACCTGGGTAGCTCTGTCAGTTAAGTGTTGATTTCGGCTGGGGTCATGATCTCAGAGTCATGAGATCAAGCCCCACATCAGGCTCCATGCTCAGCAGGGAGTCTGCTTGAGATTCTCTCCCTCTCCCTCTGCCTCTCCCCCCTGTAAAATAAATAAATAAATCTTAAAAAAAAAAAAAAGAAGTAAAAATTGGGATGAATTAACTACAAGGATCAGAAAGTTCTCCAGAGTAACAGGTGAAAAGACAATGAAAAATAGCTTCAATGTATGGAAAGAGCTAGCAATAGCCTTAAAACTCTATAACCAGCTCATCAAAATATAAAATGAAAGTGAAATATATTTTTAGTTACCTAAAGTCTAAGAGAACATATTATTCAAAGACTTACACTGAAAAAACCACCAGCACATGTTCTCCAGTAACAAGTAAATTGAACCCAGAAAGAAAGAGATACAAAAGCAATTGCAAGCAAAGAAATTATTAAGTATACAGTGACAATAACAATAATACTAATGACTAATTTGCATACTCAAACATAAGACAATGTACAAAGGAATCCTAAGAAATTGGAGAGGATGGTAATCAAGAGTTGATAATATGAGTTAATCATTCTAAGGGACTTGTATTGATCAGGGTAAAGGTGGAAATGCTTATTATGTTGAGATTTGATTGTGTTTAGATTTGACTAAATCAAGTATGCAAGTTTAAATTTTAAGTGTAATCCCTAAAACCATAGAAATAGAATCAATAATTTTCAAACCAATAGAGAGGAAAAAGCAGAGAATGAGGAAAAAATAAAAGAGACACCTGAAAAAGAAAGAAAAGTGAAGGAAAACCATGGTATACAAAAAATATGAAGATGATGGAAATAAACTTCAAGTGTAACAATACTCACAATAAATATAAGTAACTTAAACTTGCCAGTTAAAAAATGAAGATCTTCAGAATGGATTTGTAATCATTTTTAATCCAACTATATGCTGCTCTGAAGAGTTATGATGGCATATCGATGATACAGAAATTATGAAAGAAAGGAAAGACAAAATAGATCAGGACTTCCAGTTAAACATTAGAAATTTAAATAAATTATGTATCTTGACTCACCTCTAAAGCCCCTGAAAGGAATAAAGGAATAAACCCACAAAGGCAACAGAAGAGATGATAAACGTCAAGAAAGTTTTGGAAGAAGGAAAGCAGACGGATAAGTGGTAACTGACTCATCAGAGCAGAGTAAGCTGAAACCCAGCAGCCAGTCTGCAGGAGGTAAGAAGGCAATATGACGTGTCTGACTCACATAGCAGAAACCCAGAAGGGCCTGAAATGGAGGCATCGAGTTCCCCTAAAAGCTCAGTGAAGGGTAGCATTGAAAAGAGGAAGTTTAGTTGAAATTCTACATAAACTATTTCCCCTCTCCAAACACGCAGGGCCTCTCATCCCAAAAGGTGGGACCAGATGGGTTCATGCCTGGAAGAACAGGCACATCAAGGAGCAGGTGCAACATGCCAAACTGAAACAAGAAGATCATTTAATGATGAGATTATAAGTGTCCTTGTTGTCTTGGCACTAAGAACACTGACTGTCGGTCTAACCTATGGGCAGGACATTAAATGTTCTACCTTGGGTAAACTGAACAGTCCGAAAGAAAATCTATATAATACATTTAAACTTGGATATCAGACAAAAACCTTAGTAATCAGGTATCTTCCCTGATAATCTACAGTAAACATCACTCTTAACTGAAATAGATTAGATGCATTGCCTTTAACGGGAAAAGCAAGGATATCTGCTATCATTGCTTCAATTCAACATTGGTCTAGATTTCTGAGCTGGACAGTAAGACAGAAAAGAAATAAGAGGTGTAAGTAGGAAGTAAAATCATGCCACATATGACTGCCTACACAAAAAACACAAGAAAATACCCAAACTGCTAAAAGTTTCTAAATTCAGCAAAACTGCTGATAAAAAACAATATACAAAAATCAACAGCCTTCTTAAATCCTAGAAAGAATACTCAGAATATGTAACTGAAAAAAAAAAATACAAATCATAGTAGCAACAAAAACTATGTATCTGGGAATAGAAAAATTTAACAAAAGATATGAAAGTCCTTAATGGGAGAATTAATAATTGTAGTCAGAGGCTGGGGAAGATTACTTAAATTAAAGGGAATGCTTTGGATAAGAAGACAATATCCAAAAAAAAAAAAATTACTTCTCCAAATTAACCTATAATTCCAATCAAAATCTCAAAGAGTATTTTTCAAGAAACTTGGCAAGCTGATCTAAACTTCATTTTGAAGGATCAAAAGATAAGAATAAAGCTTACTAAGATTTTGTGAACAGCTAGAATAATTAAAGTTATCTGTATGAGCACAAGGATAGAAAAACATCTGGTTTTCAATTAATCTCACTTTTAAATATCCCACTATTATCCACCACCTCTTATCATGCCAGCTGACCCCCAACTAAAACAATCTATTAAACCTGCCGGGCCCTAGAATTGTTTAATTTTACCACCTCTTCACTGTCCCTCACCATCCTCATGTCCTGTCTCTTTCACCATCTTTATCCCTAAGTCCCTTATTCCTCTGGCTATCCCTCTTTTTTTTTTTTTTTTAATAAACTCACTTAGTAGAACCCCATCTCTT
>NC_058412.1:106662191-106708391 GCF_002201575.2 Neomonachus schauinslandi
TTTTTTTTTTTTTTTTAATAAACTCACTTAGTAGAACCCCATCTCTTGTTAAATCTAACTCTTCACTTTCTATGAAGCTACATTAGGGTTGCCCAATATGGGGAGCAGAAAATGTAGATGGGCCACTGGTGTGCTAGCAAACAAACATTTCCCTGACCCCTTCATGCTCCTACTCTGTCAAATGGCTATTCCTCATCTTTTCTCCTTTCTTCAAACCTCCTCCATCACTCACAGCACTTCCTCCTCCATCCTCACTTTGTAAATTGCCATGTTTCCTGGTGTCCTGAGGAACCTGAAGAATCAAGTCAGATTTTTTTTTTAGGTTATTGACAATAGGAACAATAATTTGACTGAAAGTCAACATTTCAGCAACTGCGCAGATTAGAAGACAATGGCTCAATATCATCAAAGTACTAAGAAAAAATAATTCTTAACCTGTCCTATACCTGGCTGTATTTCTTCAAGAATGAAAGTAAAAAATCAAAATTGAGATTATTTACTACTTAGAAGCATTCGTAGAAGAATGTACTCTGGAGAGAAGGAAAGGGAATCCATGATGAGAGTTCAGTGATGCAGGAAGGAATTGTGAGCAAACAAACTGGTGAATATGTAAGTCCCTATAAACAGGAACTGTATGCGATAATCATAATAACATTTAAGCTGAAGGTTAAAATTAAAATAGAAATAAAATATTGGAAAACAATAAAATGTATGATGGTGGGGGTGACTGGAGTAAAAGTGGTCTAAGATCCTTGAATTGTGTGGGGGAAGGTAGAAATATTAACTTTAGACTTTAAGTATGCATGTTAGTATTTTAGCAATAACCCTTAAAAGAGAAAGCATGTATTTTTCAGAGTAATGAAAAAAATGTTATAAAGTTTACTGATCGAAAAGAAGGCAAGAAAGCCAAAAAAAGTAGCAACTTAAAAAAGTCAGTTCAGGGTGCCTGGGTGGCTCAGTTGGTTAAGCGGCTGCCTTCGGCTCAGGTCATGATCCCAAGGTCCTGGGATCGAGCCCCAGATCCGGCTCCCTGCTCAGCGGGAAGCCTGCTTCTCCCTCTCCCACTCCCCCTGCTTGTGTTCTCTCTCTCACTGTCTCTCTCTGTCAAATAAATAAATAAAATCTAAAAAAAAAAAAAAAAAAAAAAGAACCAGAACTGTTCAGTGACATAAAAAATGAACATAATCTGGGCGCCTGGGTGGCTCAGTTGGTTAAGTGACTGCCTTCGGCTCAGGTCATGATCCTGGAGTCCCGGGATTGAGTCCCGCATTGGGCTCTCTGCTCGGCAGGGAGCCTGCTTCTCCCTCTGACCCTCCCCCCTCTCATGTGCTCTCTGTCTCTCTCAATCTCTCTGTCTCAAATAAATGAATAAAATCTTTAAAAAAAAAAAGTCAGTTCATTCTCAAAATACAAATCAAGATGGTAAAAATAAATATACTAGTGATCATAATTAATGTTACTTGACTAAACTAGCACATTAAGACAGAAGATTGTCAGACTGGATTCAGCTATCTGCTGTTTTCAAAAGACATATATCAGATATAAGGACACAGAAATATTGAGAGTTAAATGATATAAACAGTTCATCTCAAGTAAACACCAACCAGAAGAAAGCTGGTACAGTGATATTAATATCAGATGGCACAGACCTTAAAACAATGTATTATCAAAGATAAAAAGGTGATGGGGAGCCTGGGTGGCTGGTTCAGTGGGTTAAGCGTCTGCCTTCGGCTCAGGTCATGATCTCATGGGTCCTGGGATCCAGTCCCCCTGCCAGGCTCCCTGCTCAGTGGAGAGTCTGCTTTTCCCTCTGCCTCTTGCCCTACGCCCCACCCCCACCATGCACACCCTCACACGCACGTATACACACATGTGCACTCTCTCAAATTAATAAGTAAAGTCTTCAAAAATATATATACATAAAGGTGTTAAGTCATTTACCTACCCAGGAAGTTATGTAAGTCTAACCATATATGCACTTAAAAACAGGGCCCTACAATATGTAAAGCAAAAAGTATGGAAGAAGAGGCGCCTAGGTGGCTCAGTTGTTAAGCGTCTGCCTTCAGCTCAGGTCATGATCCCAGGGTCCTGGGATCGAGTCCCACATCAAGTTCCTTGCTCAGTGCGGAGCCTGGTTCTCCCTCTGCCTGCAGCTCCCCCAGCTTGTGCTCTCTCTCTCTCTCTCTGACAAATAAATAAATAAAATCTTAAAAAAAAAAAAGTATGGAAGAAAAACAAGGAGAAGTGGAGATTTAAACATATCTCTCTCAGTAATCAGTAAACATATGTATAAACATAAAGTATATAAAACATACAAACAACCCAATTAACAAGTTTAATCTAACAGACATATATAAAACCACATTAAATACACATTTATCTAAAACACATTTGGAATATTTACAAAAACTGACCACATACCAAGCCCTAACGCAATTTCCAGTAAGTTTCAAAGCATCTGTATCATACTGACCATATCCTCTAACCACAATATCTTTAAGTAGAAATATGTAAGAAAAGGATAAATAAAATGTTTTGGAGATTTAAAAACACATTGCTAAATAATTAATTGTCTAAAAAGGAATTATAGCAAAAATTTTGAAAATACTTAGAATTAAACAATAATGGGACTACTACATTCCAAGGTTTTGGGGATGTATCTATTATAATACGAGAAAATTATTTCCTTGGCTATAATTGCTTATCTTAGAAAAGAAAAAAAATTTGAAAATTAAGATGATAAGCACCCAGTTTAAAAAGTTAGAAAAAGGGTAAAATAAACCCAAAGCAGAAGGAAGGAAATAATTAAGCAAAAAGAGGAAACCAATGCCATTTTTAAAATGAACATATAAGAGAGAGAATGGCTTATCAGGAAAAGGAGAGATGTTGAAATAATCCATTTAAGAATTTAAAAGCTGGCAAACCTGTGGATAAAACAAAGATTAAAAAATCATAAATATTACATAAAATTCATGGCAATGAATTTGACAACTTAGATGAAATAGACATTTCTTAGAAAAATGTAACTTACCAAAACAGACTAAAGAAGTAGAAATAAGAAGAATAAAAAAACCAAGTCAGCAGTTCAAAAAACAAAAAAACTACTCATGGAAAAAACACCATGTCCAGATGGTTTTAGATACAAGTTGTACAAATAGTCAAGGAATATTTCATTGTACATTATATAAACTTCCAGAAAATAGAAAAATTGGAAATGATCCCTAATTCTTTTTTTTTTTTTTTGAAGATTTTATTTATTTATTTGACAGAGAGAGAGACAGCGAGAGAGAGAACACAAGCAGGGGGAGTGGGAGAGGGAGAAGCAGGCTCCCCGCTGAGCAGGGAGCCCGATGCGGGGCTCGATCCCAGGACCCTGGGATCATGACCTGAGCCGTAAGCAGACGCTTAACGACTGCGCCACCCAGGCACCCTATCCCTAGTTCTTCTTATGAGACTATCACAATCTTGAAACCAAAATCAGACATGGAAAGCAAAGAAAGGAAAACCGCAGGAGAGTGTCCCTTAACGAACATCGATACAAGAATCCTAAACACAGGCTCGGGTTGAACCTAATAATGCATTAACAACAGACAAAGCATGACCAAACTGGACATGAAAGAATGGCTTAACCTTTTAAAAAATGGAGTGGCTATAATTCACTACATTAGTGAATTAAGGAGAAATCCCATAGGATCATTGCAACATGTTTTATTGAATGCCTTTTCTGAATATAACATACATTTATGATTTTTTAAATAAATTAAATCTCTTATTAAATAAAAATAAATTAAGGGCGCCTGGGTGGCTCAGTTGGTTAAGCGACTGCCTTCGGCTCAGGTCATGATCCTGGAGTCCCGGGATCGAGTCCCGCATCGGGCTCCCTGCTCGGCAGGGAGTCTGTTTCTCCCTCTGACCCTCCTCCCTCTCATGTTCTCTGTCTCTCATTCTCTATGTCTCAAATAAATAAATAAAATCTTTAAAAAAAATAAAAATAAAAATAAAAATAAAAAAATAATAAAAATAAATTAAATGGAATGGACTTACCCCCAAAATGGGAATCTCTCCCAAATCCACAGCAAACATCATACTTAAGGGTGAAATATTGGAAAACATTACCTCTAAAATCAGGACCAACACAAGTAAGTTACTATCACTGCTTCTGTTCAATCTTTACAAAAAAGAAATGAAAACTACAAGGATCGAATGAACTGTACAGGCCCTGAGCATCAGAAAGAAAGAGAACTGTCCTTATTGTAAACTATATGATAACAGTATTAGTTATCTATTGCTGTGTATCAAATTATCCCAAAACTTAATAGCTGAAAATAACAAACTTTTATTACTTCAAACAGTTTCTGAGGCTCAGGGTTCTAGAAGCTGCTCAGAGGCCCAGCGTCTCTGAAGAGGTCATAATCAAGATGTCCGCTGAGGCTACAGTTGTCCGAAGGTTTGACTGGGACTAGAGGATCCACTTTCCAAGTTGGCTCACTCACTTGGCTATTGGCAGGAGGCCTCAGTTCTTCTCCACGTGGACCTCTCCACAGGGCTGCCTGTGTGTTCTCATGACATGGCAGCTGGCTCCCCCCCCAGACTGAATCATCAGGCAGAGAGACACAGAGGGCAAAATGGAAGCTTCAGTGTCTTTTACAACCAAATCTCAGAATGACACACCATCCCTTCCACATTCGTCTATCTGTAAGAAGTCACTGAGCCCAGCCCATGCTCAATGGAGGGCGATTAGGCTCCACCTTGTGAAGGGGGAATCTGTGCACATTTTTAAAACAAGTAAAATTATTGAGGTAGAGAATCCAAAAGAATATGCATATAATTCCTTATGATTAATAAGAAAGTGTACCAACGTTGCCAGAAACACTATCAATACACAAAACTCAATTACATTTTTATGCAGGAGTAAAAGAGTTCAAAAAGGCACATTTTGATTAAGATACAATATTGATGGGAAAACTTAATTTTTAAATGTAATAGTCCCCAAATTAATCTATACATTTTCACCATACTTGATACACTGACTCTAAAATTTTCATAGAAAAGGTCCAAAAATAATCAAGAAGTATTTGAAGACAAATACAGAAACCTGCCTAACCAACTCTTATTTTAAAGCAGTAGAAATCTCAAAAGTGTGTTTAACATAAAGATAGATAAACTGACCAATAGTTCAAAACAAAGAGCCCAGAAATGGATACACACATACATAGAAACAATATTTTATAAAAATGGACTTGTAGATCAATAGGGGAAGAACAGCCTATTCTATAGTTTCTGGGATAGTTGCCAATTTTTTAAAGCAAATTAGATTTCTACCTCATATAAAATGAATTCCAGTTGAGTTAAAGACACAAAAACATAACCCAAAACTTCTAAAAAAATTAGAATGAAAGGTAGGAGAATGTCTTTATAACCTTGAGGTAGGGAAGGGTTTTTTTAAAACAAGACATAAAACAGTACAATACAGATAATAAAAGACTGACACATTTACTACATTAAATTTTAAAATTAATCTCTGATGAGAGTCAGAATAAAAAAGAGAAATGATGAGCCACAATCTAGGAAAAGTTCTTTTCCATACATAACACCAACAAAGAATTAGTACCCAGAACACATGCAATACTTCAACCCAAAAAGAGAGGCAACTCAATGGGAAAATTGAGCAAAAGATATTAATAGCCTGTTCAAAGAATAAAAAATGAATTATAATAAACATATAAAAATATCAGAGAATACAAAATAATCAGAGAAATTCAAAATTAAACCAAAATTAGTTACCATTTCACACTCGTCACACTGGTAAAAATGTAAACCTAACATTCCAAATGTTGGAGAGGATGTGGAAAAACAGAAATTCTTATATACTGCTGATGGGAATATAAGTTGGTACAAGTCTAAGATAGCAGGCACTATTTCCTACCCTCCTTTAAAGTCACTTAATAATCAAGGCGTCTTGGGGAGATGGAGGTATCTAGAGGATTCCCAAGTTGGGAAGAGTAGAGGAAGGACGATGAGTTCAGTGCAGGACAGGTTGAGTTTTAGACACCAATAGGACATTAAGCTGAAGATGCCAACAGGCAGATGGGTGTGCATCTGGAACTAAGGGAAGATATCGGTACCATGAATAAGGAACTGGGAGTCTAGTGCATAAGTTGAAGGGAGAGTAAAATGGAGGTCCATGGGCCATGAATGCCTACAAATTTGGTTGCTTCACATGAGCAGTATTTTTAGGTAGTCAGGTGTTAAGCTAAGTCCCTATTCAAGAAGTTGTCTCTCGGGCGCCTGGGTGGCTCAGTTGGTTAAGTGACTGCCTTCGGCTCAGGTCATGATCCTGGAGTCCCGGGATCGAGTCCCACGTCGGGCTCCCTGCTCAGCAGGGAGTCTGCCTCTCTCTCTGACCCTCCCCCCCTCATGCTCTCTATCTCATTCTCTCTCTCAAATAAATAAATAAAATCTTTAAAAAAAAAAAAAAGAAGTTGTCTCTCTGGCCCCCAACTTTGAACAACCTGGCTTCACTTACTTGAGGTTTAGTTGGAAGCTCTGATATGGGTGATATAAGGAACCACAGGTCTGCTTGGGACTACCAAGGGCCCTAAGTGCTCAGATTTGAAAAGTTTAATTTTATAATACTACCATAACCAGAGAAAATGGATTATAATGCATATTAAATATTCTCTTGTGCTTATTCAGAAATTCAGGCATTGAATTCAGTATATATCTCATTTCCTTTTAAGTGAATTTTATGGACATTTGCAAATAGCCTGTGAAATAATGTCTGCATATGACAGCCCCTATATGAGGTTAAATCAGCAACTGACAAAGAGTAGAAAGCTAACTCTTCTTACTTGGATGTCATTCTTACTGAAGTCTGACCTCTGTTTGGTATGCAACAAAGACAGGGATAGTAAAAAAAGAACTTGACTGGCATTCAAGATTAAGATTTAGTAAATGGAACTTAATTGCTCTTAGGATATATATCCAAGAAGTGCATACAGGAATTGATAAAAACATGAAGATTCTGGAGATCATTATTAAATTGTGAAGGACAATGTGAACCTTTATAAATCCTAGAATTGAAGAGACCGTGCTTAAGAACAAAAGGTAGTATGATGATATTTTAAGGCTAGTAAAAATATTAGAATTACTCTTATTTGTATGGATATTAGGATGGATAAAGGGTATTCTGTTCAAAAGCACTGCTTATCTCTCCTCCTATCTTTTGCTTGGTTTCAAAACCTTGGAATTATACCTCCCCTCTAGACCACAAAGGTCAGTTTTCCCCTTTTAGGATCAACTGAAAACAAGAGTAAAGTCCCAACCCCTTGCCTCCTAAACAATAGAAGATTCAAGACTTCATTCCAAAGGAAATGGACTCAACAGGAGTAATGTCAGCCTTGAGGAAGGTCTCAGGTCAAGCCTCCAGTTCTTCAGTTTCTGCCCCTGATGCACAGGCACCCCCAGTGTGGGTTTCCTGCATGTGGGGATCAGCAGGAAAAAGGAAATATATCGCCATTCGTCTGGTAAGTAACAAGTGCGGCTCACTCCTGACCTGGAAAATCACAATCTGTTTCTAGAGTGAGTCAGATGGATTCTGAAGAACTGAGGGCTAATGCTTACAAATGCTCCTGGTCCTCAGCCACCAGCAGGTCTGGAGAATACAAGACAGTTCTATGGTATAATCCAGGTGTCAACATGCTAGGAAGAGGCCAGCACGGCCACTTGCCTGAGAACTTCAAGCAGCTTCAAGGAGGAGTGAACTGGACTGTCCCTGCCTGGCGACATTATGTCTGTGCCCCATACAGTCCAAGGAACACACTCGGAAATTGTCAGAAAGTGAAGACCATATGCCAACCAGAGGGATTTCGCCAAACTGTAAATCCCTGTTCTTCATTCTGCACATAGACAAGATCATAATCTCCAAAGCTGGTGTTCAGTGCTGTTTCCCCGGTTATGAGGTTCCCAGGGAAAAGGACAGTATGTCCAGGCTACCCAGGGCATTTGTAAAGACCACCACCATGGGAAGGTGTGGGCATGTGTTTAGGTAATTCTGACATGATCTCCATTCTCACTGAATCTTTCATGGCCACACAGAAGTTTTGCATGAGTAAGGTAAGTAAAAATCTGCTTTGCTACGGAAAACTCTGTAGAACAGTGGTTCTCAAACTTGATTGCACATTGAAATCACCTGGAGAGACGTAAAACTACTTATGTCTGATATAATCAATGGCATTGTAATCCTGTCATATGGTGACAGCTGAAAGCTACCCCTGTGTGAGCACAGCATAATGTACAGACTTGTCGAATCACTATGTTGTACACCTGAAACTAATATAACATTGTGTGTCAACTACACTTCAGTAAGCTTTTTAAGAAGCCAAAACAAGGCCAGCAGACCTCAAAAGAAAGCTGGGATAGCAATTCTTATATCAGACAAATTAGATTTTAAACTAAAGTCTGTAATAAGAGACACAGAAGGACACTATATCATTCTTAAAGGGTCTATCCAACAAGAAGATCTAACAATTGTAAATATCTATGCCCCCAACATGGGAGCAGCCATCTACATAAGCCAACTGTTAACCAAAATAAAGAGTCATATTGATAACACTATGTTAATTGTAGGAGACCTCAATACTCCACTCTCAGCAATGGACAGATCATCTAAGCAGAAAATCAACAAGGAAATAAGGGCTTTGAATGATACATTGGACCAGATGGACCTCATAGATATTTACAGAACATTCCACCCTAAAACAACAGAATACTCATTCTTCTCGAGTGCACATGGAACTTTCTCCAGAATAGACCATATACTGGGTCACAAATCAGGTCTCAACCGATACCAAAAGATTGAGATTATTCCCTGCATATTCTCAGACCACAATGCTCTAAAACTGGAACTCAATCACAAGAAAAAATTTGGCAGAAATTCAAACACTTGGAAGCTAAAGAACACTCTGCTCAAGAATGTTTGGGTCAACCAAGAAATCAAAGAAGAACTTAAACAAAGATTCATGGAAATCAGTGAGAACAAAAACAAATCGGTCCAAAACCTATGGGATACCGCAAAGGCGGTCCTAAGGGGGAAATACATAGCCATGCAAGCCTCACTCAAAAAAATAGAAAAATCCCGAATTCGCCAACTAACTCTACACCTTAAAGAACTAGAGAAAAAGCAACAAACGACGCCTAAGCCACGCATTAGAAGAGAAATAATTAAAATTAGAGCAGAAATCAATGAATTAGAAACCAGAAACACAGTAGATCAGATCAATGAAACTAGAAGTTGGTTCTCTGAAAGAATTAATAAGAGTGATAAACCACTGGCCAGACTTATCCAAAAGAAGAGAGAAAGGACCCAAATTAATAAAATTATGAATGAAAGGGGAGAGATCACGACTAACACCAAGGAAATAGAAACAATTATTAGAAATTATTATCAACAACTATATGCCAATAAACTGAGCAATCTGGATGAAATGGAGGCCTTCCTGGAAACCTATAAGCTGCCAAGACTGAAACAGGAAGAAATTGACAACCTGAATAGGCCAATAACCAGTAACGAGATTGAAGCAGTGATCAAAAACCTCCCAAAAAACAAGAGTCCAGGGCCTGATGGATTCCCTGGGGAATTCTACCAAACATTCAAAGAAGAAATAATACCTATTCTACTGAAGCTGTTTCAAAAAATAGAAACAGAAGGAAAACTTCCAAACTCATTCTATAAGGCCAGCATTACCTTAATCCCCAAACCAGGCAAACACCCCATCAAAAAGGAGAATTTCAGACCGATATCCCTGATGAATATGGATGCCAAATCCTCAACAAAATCCTAGCTAATAGGATCCAACAATACATTAAAAGGATCATCCACCAGGACCAAGTGGGATTTATCCCCGGGATGCAAGGGTGGTTCAACATTCGCAAATCAATCAATGTGATAGAACACATTAATAAGAGGAGGGAGAAGAACCACATGGTCCTCTCAGTTGATGCAGAAAAAGCATTTGACAAAATACAACATCCTTTCCTGATTAAAACTCTCCAGAGTATAGGGATAGAGGGAACAATCCTCAAGTTCATAAAATCCATCTATGAAAAACCCACAGCGAATATCATCCTCAATGGGGAAAAGCTGAGAGCCTTTCCCTTAAGAACAGGAACACGTCAAGGGTGCCCACTCTCACCACTGTTGTTCAACATAGTACTAGAAGTCCTAGCAACAGCAATCAGACAACAAAAAGAAATAAAAGGTATTCAAATTGGCAAAGAAGTCAAACTCTCTCTTTTCGCAGACAACATGATACTTTATGTGGAAAACCCAAAAGACTCCACCCCCAAATTACTAGAACTCATCCAGCAATTCAGTAATGTGGCAGGATACAAAATCAATGCACAGAAATCAGTTGCTTTCTTATACACTAACAATGCAACTGTAGAAAGAGAAATTAGAAAAACGATTCCATTTACAATAGCACCAAAAACCATAAGATACCTCAGAATAAACCTAACCAAAGAGGTAAAGGATCTATACTCTAGGAACTACAAAACACTCATGAAAGAAATTGAAGAAGACACAAAAAGGTAGAAAAATATTCCATGCTCATGGATCGGAAGAATAAACATTGTTAAAATGTCTATGCTACCCAGAGCAATCTATACCTTCAACGCCATCCCGATCAAAATTCCAATGACATTTTTTTCAAAGTGCTGGAACAAACAATCCTAAAATTTGTATGGAATCAGAAAAGACCCCAAATCGCCAAGGCATTGCTGAAAAAGAAAAACAAAGCTGGGGGCACCACGTTGTCTGATTTCAAGCTATATTACAAAGCTGTGATCACCAAGACAGCATGGTACTGGCACAAAAACAGACATACAGACCAACGGAACAGAATAGAGAACCCAGATATGGACCCTCAACTCTACGGTCAAATAATCTTTGACAAAGCAGGAAAAAACATGCAATGGAAAAAAGACAGTCTCTTCAATAAATGGTGCTGGGAAAATTGGACAGCCACATGCAGAAAAATGAAACTCGACCATTCTCTAACACCATTCACAAAGATAAACTCAAAGTGGATGAAAGACCTCAATGTGAGACAGGAATCCATCCAAATCCTAGAGGAGAACATAGGCAGTAACCTCTTTGACATCGGCCACAGCAACTTCTTTCAAGATACATCTCCAAAAGCTAGTGAAACAAAAGCAAAAATGAACTTTTGGGATTTCATCAAGATAAAAAGCTTCTGCACAGCAAAGGAAACAGTCAACAAAACAAAGAGGCAACCCACAGAATGGGAGAAGATATTTGCAAATGACACTACAGATAAAGGGCTGGTATCCAAAATCCATAAAGAACTTCTCAAACTCAACACCCAAAAAACAAATAATCAAGTCAAAAAGTGGGCAGAAGAGATGAACAGACACTTCTCTGAAGAAGACATACAAATGGCTAACAGACACATGAAAAAATGTTCATCATCATTAGCCATCAGAGAAATCCAAATCAAAACCACATTGAGATACCACCTTACACCAGTTAGAATGGCAAAAATGGACAGGGAAAGAAACAACCAATGTTGGAGAGGTTGTGGAGAAAGGGGAACCTTCTTACACTATTGGTGGGAATGCAAGTTGGTACAGCCACTTTGGAAAACAGTGTGGAGGTTCCTCAAAAATTTAAAAATAGAGCTACCCTATGACCCAGCAATTGCACTACTGGGTATTTACCCCAAAGACACAGATGTAGTGAAAAGAAGGGCCATATGCACCCCAATGTTCATAGCAGCAATGTCCACAATAGCCAAACTGTGGAAAGAGCTGAGATGCCCTTCAACAGATGAATGGATAAAGAAGATGTGGTCCATATATACAATGGAATATTACTCAGCCATCAGAAAAGATGAATACCCAACTTTTACATCAACATGGATGGGACTGGAGGAGATTATGCTAAGTGAAATAAGTCAAGCAGAGAAAGTCAATTATCATATGGTTTCACTTATTTGTGGAACATAAGGAATAGCATGGAGGACATTAGGAGAAGGAAGGGAAAAATGGGCGGGGGGGAATTGGAGGGAGAGATGAACCATGAGAGACTATGGACCTGAGAAACAAACCGGGCTTTAGAGGGGAGGGGGGAGGGGGTATTGGTTAGCCCGGTGATGGGTATTAAGGAGGGCACGTACTGCATGGAGCACTGGGTGTTATACGAAAACAATGGATCGTGGATCACTACATCAAAAACTAATGAAGTATTGTATGGTGACTAACATAACATAATAAAATTAAAAAAAAAAAAGAAGAAGAAGAAGCCAAAACAAGGAGCGCTTGCGTGGCTCAGTGGGTTAAGCGTCTGCCTTTGGCACAGGTCATGATCCCAGAGTCCTGGGATCGAGCCCCACGTCAGGCTCCTTGCTCAGCGGGGAGCCTGCTTCTCCCTCTGCCTGCCGCTCCCCCTGCTTGTGCTCTCTCACTCTCTCTCTGACAAATAAATAAAGCCCAAACAAAACAAAATACTGATGCCTGGTCCCACCCTCAGAGGTTATTCTGATGTAATTGTCATGCATTGGGGCCTAGACATTAGGAATTTTAAAAGCTAGCCACGTGATTCAGATGCACAGAAAAGTCTGAGAATCACTGCTGTAGAACCATTCGAGAGCTACACTGGTCATCCATTGGGTTTCTTCCCTGTAGGGATTCCCGTTCACTGTGGAAACAGCATAATGGGGCTAGACCTAAACTAGTTGCTCGTTCTGAGCTTCTGTTTGGCTTTAAATATATAATGTGATTTAGATTCTTTTTAGAGTCTCAAGCAACGACAGGTTCACAATTTCTTTTTTGACACTCTGAAATCCATAAAGTTCTGAAAACGAAAGTTTTGAAACGATCCATTTGATGGCAAAATCTGAGCTTGGCTGATATGGGACTATTAATAGCCTTCATTCAGCTCACTTAGTGTGAATAGTCCTAAATTTCTCTGCCGAAATAGTCATGTAATGGATTATATATTGCTGCTTCAGTGTTAGGAACTATACGATATGTTTACCATAACAGCTTCCTAAAATCCAAAGGTTTTGGATAAGAGAGGCATTATGAGGCATTATGCTATGTGCAAACAATAGAAAAATAAATCAAGATGTGGTCCTAAGCCTCAAATAACTCACATAAACACAGAATCATATTGCAATATGGAAATTTTGTCAAAAAAAAAAAAAAAGCATATAAAGTTCCCTGGAAATGCAAAAGAAGGAGCAATTACGTCTTGAGTGAGATGAAGGGGAAAGTCACGAAAGAGGTAGCAATTGAGCCAGATCTTGGAGAATGAGTAAGGGTTGGCCAGGGTGAGACCCTCCTGCCCAAGGCAACCACTCACACAAAGGCCTTAATTCAGGAGGCAACAAAGGGTGGAACATATGGAAAGGGTGGTGGAGACACACTTGGAAAGAGGGAAGCCCCTGGTTCTTAAGGGCTTTGTAAGTCGAAGATTTAGGACTACACACCAGTGGTTCTAAAACCTTACTGTGCATAAGAATCACTGGGGAATCCTTTTACAGTTCAGATTCAGGAGGTCTGGGATGTGGCTGGAGATTCTGCATTTCTAACACGCTCCCAGAAAACATTAATGCTGATGGTCTGAGCAGCACACTGTTGAATAGCAAGGCTGTCAAATACAGTAGAATACCCAATACAGCAGCAACTAGTCACATGCGCTAGTTAAACTGTAATTATGTAGAATTAAATAAAATGTAAAATCTAGTTCCTCAGTTTCACTAACCACATTTCAAATACTCAATAGCCACATGGGACTAGTAGCTACCGTACTGAATGGTGCAGAAATAGAACATTTCCACCATCGCAGGAAGTTCCATTGGTCAGGGCTGATTCTAAAAGACAACATGGCACCACTGGGCATTTTCAGAAAGGGATATGAGACCAGCTAATTAAAATAACTAATATTTAACATATTACTTACCATGAGCCAAAAACTGTAGTGGTTTTAACTTATATCCATAAATAAATCCCTTGATATTCCTCCCTTTAAGAGATGGAAACTCATTCTCCTCCTTTTGAATGTGGATGAATAAATGGATAAAATGTGACAGCTGGGATGGTGTGACTTCTGAGACTCATCACAGAAAACCACCCTGGCTTCCTTTTCTCTCTCTCTTTCTCTCTCTCTCTCTCTCAGATCACTCACTCTGAGGGAAACCAACTACCATGTTATAAGTACATTTAAGCAACCCTATGGAAATGCCTATGTGGTGAAAAACTGAGGCTCCAGCCAAAAGCCATGTGATTGAGCTATTCTGGAAGTAATCCTCCAGCCCCTGTCAAGATCACCACATACCTGGCTGACATCTTGACAAGAGACCCTGCACCAAACCTAGCTAGCTAAGGTACTCCCAAACTCCTGACCTGTACGAACTGTGAGGTAATAAATACTTGTTGTTTTAAGCCACTGAGTTTTGGGTAATTCATTACCTAGCAATAGAGAACTGATATATAGTTCTAAGCACTTTGCATATTTTAACTTGAAATAACTCTTTAATAGAACATGCTATCTTATCCCCACTTTACAGATTGGGAAACCAAGGTGCAGAGAGGTTAATTAAATTTAGTCTACGTGCCCACAGCTAATATGCATGGGAATGAGGATTCCAACCCAGGAGGTCAAGATCCAGTGTCTTGCTCTCTACGACTATACAGTTCTATCCCAGATCAGTTAGAATACATCCCTGCAAGCATCATGAGATACAGTCAGGTAACCACTGAAGGAGATGCCTTCACCTTATTCTGGCTGCATATTAGGGTCACATGGGGAACTTTTACCAATGCCTGTGCCCTACCCAAGATCAATTGAGGCAAGATCTATGGAGTACAACCCAAGCATTGGTTGTTTTTAAAGCCTTCCACGTAATTCCAATGTGCAGCCAAGGTCAAGAACCACGGATAAAGCATAGCCTTTCCAAGTGTGGGCCCAAGAGGATGTGAGAAGTGAAATTTATATGTCAATAAGATTGCCCAGGTGCCTTGTACTACATTAAAGTTTGAGAAACACTGCTCTAATCCTTTCCCCAGGCCACACCTGGTGGTAGCAGCTGAACATCAAATGGGTTGGCACATATGGTTTTGCTGCAGGAACTGAAATTAGATGCATAGAGAAAAACCAAGTTTAGCATTTTGCAGAGTGGTTCTTCAAAATACCAAAAAGACAGGAGGAATGAAAACTTGAAGAGACAGGTGGGAAAAAGCAGGAGAAAACAAATAACTTCTCTCGGTGTCAAAGAGAAATAAAGAACTCCAGGGAGTGATCAGTAAACATTAGGGTGTCAGAGAAGGACCTGCCTTAGGAGACAAAAATCAAACAAGACAGCAAAATTACCTCTCATTGGTTTGAGGCCAGGGGTAATGCTATACTCACTGTATGGCTTTGGAGGTTTTGTGAAAAAAATATGAAAACTGTTCTACTCTAGCCTTCTCTGTCTACAGTAAACGTGCCAGTGAAAGTTAATTCAAAAGAAAGAAAGCAAAATTTCTTACTTTTTCCCTGTCCTATTTAGTTATCGGCAGTATAATTATAGCTAATCCTCAGTTATGGATGATCAGCTTTATGAATTACCCACAAACTTTAAATTTTATCAATGCCATCTGAGTTATTTAAAAAGCCAATCACATAGAGCCTTTCTTTCATCCCCCCCTACCACTAGCCCCCACCCCTCGACAGCTTCCAGGAAGGTGAGAAAAGAGTGTCGAATCTATCAACAAATGAGAAAATGAAGGGCTAGGGAGACAACTGGTAGCATCCTCCTGCCTCAAAACAGCACACTAAAACCCACTCTACATGCAAATGCTTCAGTAGAAGTTTCTCCTGCTTATCCGAAAGGAGAGATAACTCAAAGGGTAAATCAAAAATGACTTGCTGGGGCACCTGGGTGGCTCAGTCGGTTAAGCGTCTGCCTTCGGCTCACGTCATGATCCCAGGGTCCTGGGATCGAGCCCCGCATCGGGCTCCCTGCTCAGCGGAAAGCCTGCTTCTCTCTCTCCCTCTGCTGCTCCCCCTTGCTTGTGTGCTCACTTTCGCTCTCTGTCAAATAAATAAAATCTTAAAAAAAAAATGACTTGCTATGTGGATGGCAGTCCAGCAGTTGTCAAATGTTGGCATGCACTGAATTACCTGGAGGGCTTAATTTCAACACAGATTACTGGATCCCATCCTCAGAATTTCCGGTTTAGTAGGTTGGGCCATTGCCAAAAAAAGGTGCCTTTCTAACACGCCCCCAGGTGCTGTACCCTGCCCCCTGTATGCCAGGACTGCACCCTGAGAACCCTTGCAGTGTAGCCTGGTGGGTAACACTAGCCTACTGGGAAGGAGCTGCAACTCTGAGCAAGTACCTGGATTTAAAACCCTGCTTCTTCCAAAATGGATGACCTTGGGCAAGCTACTTAACCTCTCTCTACTTCCATCTCTTTCTTTGTAAAATGAAGACAATAAGAGGACAATCTCCTTGAGTTGTCATAATGATTAAAAGTGTTAATTCACATAAAGAGCACAGAAGAGAGCTTAGCAAATTGTAAAAGTTCTCAGTGTCCGCCGATGTTAATGTCAGTGCCTACTGAAGACAAATTAATGTTGTACCAGCTCTACCCAGAGCACTTGCAGAGCTAAAAAGATAAAAAATAACAACTCAACTTATTTACTTACCTTTTTATTATAAATACAATTAACAATTATCACTCAACTTATTTACTACCTTTTTATTGTAAACACAATTATCAGCCTTGTTCTCAAGTACTGCATATGAAGCAGTGATCTATAAAATGAGAGAACTGCATAATTTTCTATGACTTTGAACAAATTCCAGAAGGTACAAGCAGATTTTGTCATGAGTCTGTAGCCACAACAGACTTGGAAGGACGTACGGTTCTTATAAAAGAATTATTGTAATTATTAAACAAGAGTTTCATAGCCCATGTTATGGCATGAAAGGAAGAATTACTGATGAGAAAAGGAAGTCAAATAGTCCAGCGGAGTCGGATATAGACTGAACACAAGGGAGGAAGTAGAGAAGGCGGGCCTCAAAGTGGACAGGACACGAGATGGCTGTCACTGCCGTGACCCTGAAAACCAAGGCCAGCAAAAGCTCCATGTCCGGAATACTAGACCTAGAATGAGCTAAGGGGGAATCAGCTAATGGAATTAGAAAAGAAACAGAAAAATAGACCAAAAAAAAAAAAGCAAATCCAGAACTCAAAGAGGAGGAAGAAGAGGCAGGTAAATGGAGGGATAGGGATTACCTGAAGGATCCTGGCCCAGGGCAAGGATTTAAGTCCATCTGCAAGTTTTAAAAATGTAATACATTGTCCCTGTCATGAAAAATATCACCAAATGAACTCTTGGGGCTCCATCGTCCAGCCCCTGCTTTTCCAACAGATCTCCTCCTTCCTCTCAACCACTTTTTGTCCCATTCAAATCCACTGCTCACAACTGTCCCCAAACAATCGGAAGCTGCAGCAGCCACAGCTGTGCAAACACTAGTCCCTCAACTTCTAACAAGCTCCTCTTCTTAGCTTAATCCTCCCCACCCTTTGAGCACAAATCAAAATCCATCTTCTCTGCTCTCCCAAAGTAAAATTAATTTCTCCTATCTCCATGTTCCTGTGCTTCTTTCTAGCCAATCTATCACCAAACATCCTGCCTCACGGTAGAGTAAATGGGTGCTTGTCTGCCTCCCTTCCCCAATCCTGTGACTGGAGGCACCCAACCAGCACTCTGAGCACAGGACACCGTCATAGTACATCTTACAGGGTTCTCTGCACTCCCCAGTCCTCTTACAGGTCCAGGCTTCCTACTGTTTGCATCTGTAAATCTACCCCACGGGATCTCTCTGGTGGCTGGACTGTGCTAGCCTTCACAAGGAAAAGTTAGAACTGGAGAATAAATGTCGCTGGGAGCAGTCTTCAACCAATTATGGTCATGGGTTGGTGGATTAATAGCCCAGTACCCTTGTCCCTCTGGTAGAACAACTCTGCAGAACTCTGTTCTATACATTCTCCCAGAGGCCCCCAGCAGGTATGAGACCCACTTGTCTTGGGTAATAACCTGTTCATTAATGTACCCCATACTGGCTTCCTTTCCATCTCATTCCCACTCCCCCACTTTTCTGTTGCTGTTTCCCAGGATTATCTCTCAAAAAAAATACCTGCTCTAGAATCCTTGTCCTAAAGCCTACATCTGGGGAAATGCAATCTAAAACAATGCTCAATGAATACCAGTATTTACTTTGATGACTTAAATTCATGGAAGAAGAGAGACAAAAGGAAAAGTGACTATATGCTAAGATGAATTTTCAGAGGTAAAAACTGAGCAAGTGGGTCAAGAGCCCTTACGCATGAAGGTTACAGGCTGGAGAGAAGAGGCAGTGAGGCTGAATAGGCCAGATAAGACCAGATTTTTATAATGATGACCTTTCCCCAGAAATCCTCAAAGGTTTTCTCAAGGGATTTCTTTATGGATTAGCTACAAAGAAATTCATTTATCAAAGTTATCTTAGCATTATAGGATTAAGACATGGGTACTCTCAGGAAATGTATAGAAATAGACCCCAAATGGAAACTCAATTCTAAGGGTGACAGCATGCTGAATGGCACTTATCCTGGATTATCCTGGATTATCCTGGATTATCCAGGTGAGCCCAAATAATCACAAAGGTCCTTATAAGAGAGAGACAGGAGGATCAGAGCCAGATAAGGCAATGTAATGATGGATGCAGAGAGAGAGAGAGATTTGAAAATGCTATACTTCTGATCTGAAGACGGAGGAAGAGGCCTCAAGCCAAAGAATGCAGGTGCCAAAGAAGCTAAGAAAAGGAAGGAAACAAATTCTCCACTGAGCTTCCAGAAGGAATGGATGACACACTGATTTTTAGCCCACTGAGACTGATTTTGGACGACTGCATCCCTCAGCAGACAGGAGATGGGAGAGAGGAGAGCAAGGGCACCCGCTCTACCCCTTGCATGAGACCCTCTTTTCTTCCTAAAAGGATGACCCTGAGGACTGGCTGACTAATCATCTACAGTTTTCAGATAATAAATTTGTGTTGTTTTAAGCTACCAAGTTTGTGATTTGTTATAGCAGCCATAGGAAACTAATAGGACAGCCATCCCTCGGTGTGGCCATACGGCTTGACATCAATCTCTGTTACATGCCTCCAGCATAAATCAGAAAAAAAAGAAAGGAAGAAAGGAAGGAAGGAAGGAAGGACGAAAGAAAGAAAGAAAGAAAGAAAGAAAGAAAGAAAGAAAGAAAGAAAGAAAGAAAGAAAGAAAGAAAGAAAGAAAGAAAGAAGAGAAAAGAAAAGAAAAGAAAAGAATTGTGGTCAAAAGGCTTGGCAACCATCTCTATTACACACCTCCAGCCTAAATCAGAAAAATAAAGAAATTTGAAGGACAGCGATGGCAGGAATTCAACAGACAGAAAATGCTTTGGCTTTGCTTCCTCCATCCTGCCCAAGACCAGGTGAAGAAGAACCCCCAACAGAACTCCTCAAAGAGAATGCAATGTCAGTGAGATTAGGTAGACTGGCTTCTTACTCCCTGGCAGAGCAAAAACTAGAAGGCCCCCATTTGGGGTGGCCACTAGGGCAGAACATGTCAAAGAATTCTTAGCAGAACTTATGTTATGTGTCACCAGGAGTTTGGAGTATACACAAATAGAGATGAGACTGGTGTCTGCTTCTTAAAATGTGAATTCCAAATGCTGGCTTAAAGGATTGGCTGAAGCTGTCTGCAGTGAGCAAGGCAAAGAGGAAGAGGGCAAGAAGGCAAAAACTGGGCAAGTTTCAGGTCTCCTTTCAGTGGGGTGAGGATCCATGAGTAGACTGACCAAGGAGATAACATGGAAGACAGGCAAGCTCAAGGCATCTCATGGTACCCCAGTAACAGGAAGAAGCTGCATGGGGTATATATCTGGGAGAGGGAGGGTAGGAGCTGAGGAGAGATGCCAGAAGGTCAGGCAAAAAGTGAATCAGCAGCTCCAGGAATGCAAAATACAAGAGTTCCCCAGTGAAAGTGTCTAGGAAGCCCATAAAAATGTCCCACAGTAGAGCCAGCCATAACAGAGGAAATGGTGGCCAGCAGGTATCAGCCAGGAGAACCACACTGAGCACTGGCTAAGTAAAAAAAGACCCTGGGAAATAGGATGCAAGAATGGGATGGTGAAAAAATAAACCATCACTCCTTCCCCTTTTCCAGACCCTAAACTTGAGTCTTCAGGCCTGAGGTGTAGAAAAAGAACGTATTTTTAACTGAATGCATGCCTGAAAGTATTGACTTAACTTGCACTATATTTCATAACACAAAAAAGAGCAGTTATTAGAGCCAAAAGTGAACAAAAAGCTGTCACAGGGGCAGAGGAGGCAAGAGACATGCAACAAAGAATGTTTGAAGTCCTCGACAGAAGAAAAGCCCATTTCCTGTTGTTGCTTCTATTAAGTTAGGTCCATTCGATAATCCAGCTATATAAACCATGACAAAATACTGTACACATTATCAACCCATTTTTCTCTTTATGATAGAAAAACAGAATGGAGAGTATCAATTACTTGTTTTTATGTTCTCACTATCACTTGGTCACTACAAAGTAACTTTTTTCAAGACTAGCTTCATAGACACCTACTATGCTCTCATTTACAAGTAACAGCAGGCTCAGCTAAAGATTGCTTAAGCAAATATGAAATTTTGTTATTTTACATATTTAAAAGTGGGGCGGATCTAAGATTGGCTCATTCAATGGCTCAGTGACTTCACAATCTCAGAGTGTGAGATTATTTTAACATCCCCTCGTGATCACAAAATGATTGTGGAAAGCTCCACTATTACAGTGTCACTTGACAATGTCCAGAAAAAAATAAAAACATATATTTTCCTTTGCTTTCCTTTCAAGATGAAAGAAAACACATTCAGATGCCCTTCAACAGTCTTCCCTTAGGTGCCATTGACTGGTCATGTGCCATTTTTTTCCAGTATAGTTGACACACAATGTTACATTAGTTTCAGGTATACAACATAGTGATTCCACAATTCTCTATGTTGTGCTGTGCTCACACCGCAAGTGTAGCTACCATCTGTCACCACACAACACTATTACAATACCATTCTATATTCTCTATGCTGTGCCTTTTATTCCTGTAATGTATTCATTCCACCATTGGAAGACTGTATCTCCCACTGCCCTTCACCCATTTTGCCCATCACCCCCATCTCCCTCCCTTCTGGCAACCATCAGTTTGTTCTCTGTATTTGTAGATCTGATTCTGCTCTTTGCTTGTTTGTTTGTTCTGTTTTTAGATTCCACATATAAGTGAAATCATATGGTATTTGTCTTTCTCTGTCTGGCTTATTTCACTTAGTATAATACCCTCTAGGTCCATTGTTGCAGAGGGCAAGATCTCATTCTTTTTTATGGCTGAGTAATATTCTATTTTTTTAATACATACACTACATCTTTATCCATTCCTCTATGGATGGACATTTAGGCTACTTCCATATCTTGGCTATTGTAAATGATGCTATAAACATACAAGTGCATATATCTCTTCAAATGAGTTTTTTTTGTTTTCTTTGGGTAAATATCCAGTAGTGGAATTATTGAATCATATGGTATTTCTATTTTTAATTTTTTT
Organism: Neomonachus schauinslandi; assembly: GCF_002201575.2. Taxonomy (NCBI): domain Eukaryota; kingdom Metazoa; phylum Chordata; class Mammalia; order Carnivora; family Phocidae; genus Neomonachus; species Neomonachus schauinslandi. Next base: position 106,683,884 of record NC_058412.1, read on the forward strand.
AGAAACTTCCATAATGTTTTCCACAGAGCTTATACCAATTTACATTCCCACCAATAGTGCACAAGGTTTCCTTTTTCTCCACATCCTCACCAACACTTACTATTTTTTGTCTCTTTGATTCTAGCCATTCTGACAGGTGTAAGATGATATCTCAATGTGTCTTTGATTGGTATTTCCCTAATGATTAGTGATGTGGAACATTTTTTCATGTGTCTGTTGGTCATCTGTGTGTCTTCTTTGGAGAAATATCTTCAGGTCCTCTGTCCATTTTTAATCAGATTATTTGGGTTTTTTGGTGTTGAGTTGTATAAGTTCTTTAAATAATTTGGATATTAACGCCTGAACAGATCTATCATTTGCAAATATCTTCTCCCATTCAGTATGCTGCTTTTTTGTCTTGTTGATGATTACCTTTGTTGAGCAAAAGCTTTTTATTTTGATGTAGTCCCAATGGTTTGTTTTTTCTTTGGTTTCCCTTGCCTTAGGAGATATATCCAGAAAAATGTTGCTATGGCTAATGTCAGAGAAGTTACTGCCTATATTCTCTTCTAGGATTTTTATGGTCTTAGGTCCCACATTTAGGTCTTTAACCCTTTTTGAGTTTAGTTTTATGTGTGGTGTAAGAAAGTGGTTCAGTTTCATTCTTTTGCATGTAGCTGTCCAGTTTTCCCAGCACCATTTATTGAAGAAACTGTCTTTTCCCCATTGTATATTCTTGCCTTCTTTATCATAGATGAATGGTCACATGCCATTCTTAAACAACACTGGAAAGGAGAATGAAATTATCATGACTGGCTTGGACTTAACAAGATTCACCCTTGGAGACCAGAAGCACATAGCCACCTGACTTATGAATGACATGTATTCTCTTAAAAGGGGTAGGAAGTGACTGCTGATAGACAATAATACTTTATGTAGAGAAAAGAAGACTATTTGTCCTACCAAGTCAAAAGAGGTGCTGTCTCAGGTAAGGTTTCTAAAAGCAGAGCCTGAGATGATTTACTGTAGGAATGCTCTTGGGAAAAGAGGAGTGAGGGAAGCAGGATGGAAGACAAGTTGTTAAGCAAGGAGGAGCGAATCTCAGCTGGACTTTTCCTTCAGCCTGATTCCATGGGGAACCCCTGAGCATGAGTCATACCACAAAGTTGGTTCCTACCTTGAGGAAAAGAGGATGATCTTTGGTACCCCATTTCCAGTCAGTCATTGTTTGCGAATTGCTGAAAGGGGCATAAACTTCACGACAAGGTGACCCTTTTCAATGAGGGACAACTCTCTTGAGAAAGGCACAGCTATGAGTCATTTGCAGCCAACATTCACAGCATCTGGGATGGGTGTACCAGTCTAGTAAAAGAGATCTGGATGAAGCACTAACAATGCACACCATAGAAGCTGCCACTGGAAATAGACCCAAAGACTGAAAACCTTAACCAGCCTCCAAAATGGCACCCTCCTCAAGACTCCCGGCACACTGGGCCATTCTGGTTTCTCCCATAACAGGACAATTACAGAAAGTGTTGTCTGCCCAGGCCACTGAGCAAACACTTGTGTTTCCTCTGGAAATGCCCAAACCTACTAGTATGTCCCAAGGTCCAGCACTTAGCTCCCCATGTTATAGCCTAGGTTCCAGGTATTACTTCTAGAGCTTTTACAGAACATGGAACCCAAGATGAAAAGCATTTCCATATTCATAACTGCCCTGCTGTACCCCTCTGTCACCCCTGGAATGTGCTACAGCCACTTTATTAAGATAACAAGCTTCAGAAACTGCTGAAGTTTCTTTTGGCTCTCTTTGTAGGTTAAGTGGTCCTATCCTTGAGGTGGAGAAGGTATCTGAACTTGGAGAGTGATTTGTTTCTCATCTGGTGACATCAGCCTGCAGGGATCAAATGAATCACCCGGAGCCTGTGGCCTGATCTGAAGCCTACAGCATATCATTCAACCCACACACTTTCAACAAACCTTCCACTGGCAACACTCTGATAGGAAAAGGTTAAGCAACTCTCCACTTCCAAATTTCACTCTAGATTTCCTCTGGGTCGAGGAGAGCTGAGTTACAACAATTCCCCTTTTTCACTAGAAATGGAAAGACTTTAGAGGAAACCAAGACAATGAACAAGTCTTTCCAAATAATCTATTTTAAAAATCATGGGTGGAATTGCAATGTACAGATTAATTTCCTCTTAAAATATAGCTGGATTTCAAACGTAGGAAGAAAGGAGGCTTGAACAAATCAATTTTGGCAGAAGCCAAAAGATTTTAAAACAACTTGAGTATTCTGGCCACCATCTACAAGAGGAAATGGAAAGAATTCTAAAGCCCACCAATAATTAATATTAGAGAAGTTAGCAAGTATTTGAAACAAGAATAAATATTTTGTCTTATATTTTAACTTCCCAGTCTTATTCTCTCTGTATTTCATAAATTCTCTTCCAGCAAGGTTTGACTCAGGCTCACCCTTGTAGACCCACACCAGCCCTGTGCCTTGCACACAAGAGACACTCGATCCGTATTGGTTGAATTTATGAGTAAATAAAATCAGCAGAAATTTAAACCATTTTACGATCTGCCACCACCATCATTAATAGTACAACTTATCACTTACCCAACTAAGAAAAATATTGGAACAAATCTTCTTAACACTTTAACACCTTATATATAAGTGACTTGCCAAAAACAAGCTAAATTGTAAAGCCTTTAGAAGAAAACTCTGTTCCCTAATGCACATCAGTATCTGCAAATAATTCTGAGGGTAAAGAGATATTCTTTACGTAAGGATGCCCTCTACTGGGAAACACTCTTTCCCACTGAGTACAAAAAGACAAACTTTCTCCATTGACTTGCCTACCATTCACATTTCTCATCAAAGGAGAAAAAAGCCATGGGTGTGAGCCTGAAATCCTAAAGTGTCAAAAGACTTCAAACACTGGGGAGCAATTTTAAAATGCCATCATTCTCATTTTAGATAGAACCATCTCAAACTACAGGTGACTCTTGGACAATGGGTGGCGGCGCAGGGCAGGGGTTGGAGGAGAAACCACTGCAGAGTTGAAAATCTGTGTATAATTTTCAATTACCCAAAAACTGAACTACTAAGAGCCTAATGTTGACCAGAAGCCTTACCAATAACATAAAGAGTCAAGTGACACATATTTTGTGTATTATATACTTTATTTTTATGATAATACCTATATTTTCTTGAATTTTTCAGTATTTCTAGGCTACTGGGTTCCTCTGCAAGTTTTTCTCAAATTGTCACAAATCTCCAAGAAAAATTTTCCAATATATTTATTGAAAAAAATCCACATATAAGTGGACCCAGGCAGTTCAAACCCATGCTGTTCACAGGTCACCTATAAAGCCCAAGATGAAGAAATCTTGGAAGATAAACTCTGGAGAGAAAAAGGTGTTCAGGTTCCAGAACTCAATGAATATTTTCTATGTGCCCAATTTTATCCCCTCAATGCAGTCTAAGACTGCCTGATCTTTGCAGATTTGTTTAGGGATTAGAAGCAATAATAAGTCCAGCCTCTGGCTGAATTCCATCCTATAGGAATTGTATTCTGACATTTTTTTCATTGTACTTCAACTGAAGGGGGGATTGCTAACTTCCTGGCCTAATTTGATCTTAGTACTGTTAAAAACTGACTAGTCATTGGGTTTTAAAGTCTTGATGGACTTCTATTTGGTGTTCTCCCTCTCCTCCCACCTTCCTTTTCTATCTCCGTACTCTGTTTGAATGTTTTAGTGTCACATAAAAGAATGTTCCTAGGAGGCCTCCTTTGGTGAAGATTTTCACATTTCTCTCTGCTCTGCAAGGCTGCCTAGAAATTCTCTCCTCCTACTGTGACTTGAGACCAGCAGTATACGAAGGGTTAAAACCAGCAGCCCAGCAGCCCTAGCACCAACAGACAGAGTTCACGCTGAAGGGCTAAAGCCAAAGCAAGTGCTAAAGTGGGATGTAACCTGGGTATGTCAGCGGTGGCTGGGATGGGCAATTTCTGACTCAGAAATAGGTTCTGAAGTTCCACAAAATGCTCAAATCCACCTTTGCAATTTAGATTGGAGAAAATAACTGAAGAACAGTCAGCCAGTCCTCAGGATGGGAACAATGCCTCAGGGGCACCCTTCTTCTAGGGAAAAAAGAGGGTCTATGTGCCGTCTCTCCAAAAGAGGGTCTATGTGCCATCTCTCCCATCTCCTGTCCCTCTCTGATGCTCTGACTCCAGCCTACCCACCTCCCACCCCTTCAGTCCAGTTATTTGGGAAAGCGGAGCCAAGAGTTGCTTGCAAATCTCACAGAGGTGGTGTTGTGGTTTAGCTAAGGTAGTCTGGGTTAATGAAGCACGAAATCGTACAGAGTCTTTCTGGAGACTGGTCAATAGGATTGTCTGGGTAGTATATTGTCCGTCTACAGAAAAGTTTGATGGGCTATCCACCCAAAGTTCCCACAGGGATATGTTCATGATCTTTGTGAATCCCATAAGGTCAAGCCTGGCCTTCAGCCTCTTCAGGCTCAATACTGGATTTCATCAGCACACTGAGAATGAATCCAGCTGGGCATCACCTGGGGAGCTTATAAAATTATGACATCTGGGTCATACCATCAGAGATTCTGACTTAATTGGCCTAGCTTGTGGCCTGCCATTAGGATTTCTAGAAGCTCCCCAGGTGATTCTAAAGGGTGACTAAGATTGAGGACCACTGTCTTAGAGATAGACTCACTAACATCATAACTGCAAGCTCAATTCATTTCACACCAGTCACCTTCTGGATTATTATTGATGACACATGTTTTGGTGCCTTAAAAGTAGTACTGAAATTTAAATGAGCAAACACTAAAAAAAAAAAAAGGAAGGCCCCTAAGTTTGTCATGTTAGCTCATCGAGCAAAATAACTCGAAGTATAAATCACCATGGCATTGCTCCAGCTGAGAACCAGATAGCCCTACTTAGATGTCACAAGGGATGGCTATCTCCAGATGTATAGGTAAGCAGCCTAGATTCTTGGATTCCAATTCTCAGAGAGAAAGATTTAACAAAAATTCTTTTTATCGTAAGCTCACAACACAGAAAGAAGGAGGACAAGAACGGGCTTCATCAGAAGAAGAAAGAAACTGTGGTGGTAAGGATAACCATGCAAGTGAGGGATTTCCTTTACAACCTACATCAATTCAATGTAACTTGGTCCATGGCATTCCTTCAATACAATGGAAAGTGTCTCTCCTGGCATTTAAAATTTTTCAGTCATGCTGAAATGCATTTCAGCCACATTAAAGTTAAAATTAAAATACACATACACACCTTCATTTCTAGAAAATATAAAGAATGCCTAAAAATCAATGCAAAAGATCAGGCACGCTAATTGAAAAATTGGCAAAAGACTTGAACAAGCACTTTAGAGAAAAGGATATTCAGATGGCAAATAAATATGTTAAAAGGTGCTCAATTTTAGTAATGATCAGATCAAAGCATACTGAAACCATAATGCAATGCCAAGACACACCCACTGGAATGGCTAAAATATAAAAGACCAAAAACATTAAGTGTTGAAGAGTAAGAGGAGCAACTAGAACTCACAGACATTGCTGGAGGGAGGATAAGTTGGTACAACCACTCTGGAAAAACTGTTAAGCAGTATCTATGCCTCCCCTGTGTTCCAGTGATTCTAGTTCTAGATACACTCAACAGAAATGCCTACATATGTTCACCAGGAGACTTGTACAAGATTTTTCATCTCAGCACTGCTTTTAGTAGCCAAAAATTAGAGATTATAGTAATAACAAAATGGATGAATATATTGTGGTTTAGTCATAAAATGGAATCTTATACAGCAGTGATAATAAATGAACATGGATTAATCTCACAAACAGAATAGGGAGAGAAAGAAGCCAGACACTAAAGAACATATTGTATGATTCCATTTACAAAAAAAACTCAACAATTGTTGAAACAAATCTATGGTGTTAGAAGTCAGATAGTGGTTAGCCTTGAGGAGGTAGGAAATGACTGGAAGGAGTGTGAAAGGGCTTCTGAGGGGCTGATGATGCTTAATTTCCTAATATGGGTACTGACTTCATGAGTATGCTCAGTTTGTGAAATTCCTTAAGCTACTTAGTTATGCTATGTGCCCTTCTTTATACCATAACAATAAAAAGCAAACACACAGACAGATATACAAATACATACACATACTTCATGGCTGCCCCGTTTTTATTTCTCTGAGGTTTCCCTACAGAAATGCTTCCCAAGGTGTTCAAGGAGTGGGTGAGTTTGGGTTCCCTGAGGAGAGGATGCCAAGACAAGATTGGACATGCAAGAGATCTATTGGGGGAAACACCTGTCAAGAATAAAGGGGAAAGGGACAAAAGGCAGGGAGACCCTTCAGACTATGACAAAGTTCTAACATCTATGAAAGGAGAAAAGGAAGGAAGGATTGGGTAGGATGATCCTCAGAGCACAATGCAGTTCTAAGAAAATCTAAGCCAGGTCACTGGGAAGGCCCCTAGCCAAAGATGCCGTGGAATCCTACATCACGTAGGTACCACGGCCCTGCCATACTTAGTCAGTGGCTGCAAGCAGTCTGGTGGCAGTGTGGTCTTGCTGTGACGGGAGCAGAGGTGTGGCAGCTGGAAGTGACAGTCCGTGATGCCCCCAGAGGCAGGCTCTCTTGAGGAGTGCTGGCCACCACATGTGGCATGCACAAAGAATGTTCTTTGAGACATCGTTTGCACCAGAAACAATGTAAATAGCCTCAATGGTCTATTGCTAAGGAGGTAACAAGATAACTAAATATCCACATTGTAAAATATCCACACAGCAGTTAAAAGGAACCAGCCTGTGTGTGTGTGTGTGCGCGCGCGCATGTGCGCTAACATGAATAGATAGATGTTCAGGACATACCACAGAGTTAAAAAAAAAAAAAACAGTAAGTTGTAGGACTCTTTTTTTTCCTTCTGTGACTACCAAAGACCCTGCTTTAATTCTGAAAAGGTTTACTCCTTATGACTACATGTCTAAGAATATCTAAGGATAAAGCTTCTATCATGATTTTCCTGCTCTATAAGTGTGTTTTTAAATATTGCACATTTGAAGCAAGTATACACACAGGACATTATTCTTTAGCTGCCTTTGGTAAACTCATGAATTGATGTGCTATTTTTCGTTATTATCTTTCCATTGTTCCTTTCTCAGACATTATTTGCCTTAGACCTTTGAAAATATATTTCAATAGAAGTTCGTATCTTTCAAGAAGAGAATCAGCCATTGATATTAATAGTCTCTCAAAGTTTTGGTCTTTGTCTGTGCCCTGATTTCCACCTTTGAAATTTCATCCTTTTCCTTTGTCCATTTGTTCCTAAGAACAAGATATTCAGGGGTGCCTGGGTGGCTCAGTCGGTTAAGCGTCTGCCTTCAGCTCAGCGGGGAGCCTGCTTCTCCCTCTCCCTCTGCCTGCCCCTCATCCCTGCTTGTGCGCACTCTCTCTGTGTCAAATAAGTAAATAAAATCTTAAAAAAAAAAAAAAAAAGAACAAGATACTACTATTATTTGGGGGTCTTTGATCCCTGAAGTGTGTTTTGTTTGTAAAAATTATGCTATGTACTGGTGGGGTTCTCTCCCCCCGCTTTTTTTTTAAGGTCATTGCGTTTCTTTTTCTAGAAACGCATTGGAAGCGTTTGCTTCCAATGGAAGCATTTGGAAGCATTTGCTCTGGGTAGCTCCCCTTCTGCCATCTGATCGGTCCCTGCCACACCTTCCCCCACCTCCTCCTATGACCAGTGTTACACATCTCCCAGGTGGCTTGCTGATACAAGCAGCCAAGAACCAGAGCCATTTACTTACAATGAATCATGGATAATAACAGCAGAGGCCCTGGCGTCAGACCTCCCTGGGTTCACATCTTGGCTCTGCCACTTACTAGCTGAACGGCTACAGCCAAGTTGGTGAACCGGTCCTCACCTGAAAATGGGAGGAATGATGGCAATTACGTCTAAGGAGTAGTTTGAGGCTCAAATGAGAAAAATTCACATAAAGTGCTAGAGCTTGACGAGCCGCTCAACTGATCAACGAGTCACAGAACACGTCTTTAATAGTAGGGGCCATTAAACAAGCACGTTATCAGAAGTGCGGCCCTGGTGGGAAAGAAGAAAAAGGGCTTTGTGTTTCTTTAAAGCAAAAAGTTTACAGTCATTCTCTTTACTTGGCAAGAGGCACCGGGAACAGTTCCATACACCTGCAAAGTGACCACATTCTCGTTCTTCGGTTCCTGGAGACCTGGATGGAGTTAAGAGAACCATGACTCAGCAGAGCGACGCTCCATCTGCCAAGTCAGAATGTCACCATTACCGAATCTCAGCAGGAAACAGAATCCAGGGTGCCTCAAGTTCAATGAATTCCAAGCAATTAAAATCAAGAGCAAAGGACTGGGATTTTAACACAACATGTTTACAACGTTTGTCACTGAAATGGGCCGGCTGCTCACAGGGACTATAAATAGTTCTGTCATTTCCCAATTTCCAGCTCTCACATTTAAAACAGATTTTTTTTTTGAGATCAAAACAATAAAAACAGAAAGATCAGAAGATGATATATGACAGGATGTTAGGCAACGATGAATGACCTTTTAATACGCACACTCACTTAGTCATTGCTCTGATGGGTCAGCCTTTCAAGTCAAAATTATAAATAATTCTTTCCGTCAGCGAATCGCAAACAACCCACTTATCAAAAATGGTCAAATAAATCTGTCACTCATTAGGGGTTACAAGGCATTCATAAATGTGGCAGACTTCCCAAAGTAACAAGCCCCCTAACACCCTTGACTGTCTCTTAGGAGGAGAAAAAGCAAACTATTGAACGGTTGCCGGAGACTCAGAGATTCCAAAGACTGATGCAGCAGCCAAGGGGTCAACAGAAGCCAAGGAGGCCAGCTACAGGCTGCAGGCTCAGCACTTGGCCACCACACAGAGACTGCTTATTCTCAGGACCCACCTGTCAGTCAGGCTGGGCAGGTGTTGGCTGAACAGTGGCTTCGCCTCTCTGGTCCTTCCATTATTCCTAAAGAAAGAGGGCTATAAAAGAGGGACCAGAACACACATCTGGAGTCATGGGCTCATTGAACTTTTAACCCAGAAAAATCCTTAATGACCCATCTCACCCATCCCCCCTCATTTAAATCAGGACAAAATGGTGTCCTAGGAAGATCACAGGCTTTGCCTGAGGTTCATAAAGGCAGGACCCAGAACAGACCCTAGACCTCCTAACCCCAGCCATTTAGTGGCCACGGTAGGAGACAGTAAAGCAAGTGAAGAGATACAACCTGTCTTCAAAGATGCTATCATATGACTCAATGTGAAGAACCTACCATAAAATGCATGCTCAAAAAAAAAATGGTGGTGCCTACCCTGCTTCCAGGTAAAATACTACACTCTAGCTGGTGAATTATCATCTTAACAATTGCAATGTCAAACAAGTTTGAAATAGGTTGCTCACTCGTATTTTTAACGAAAAAAAGTCATTTAATTGAAATGAACTATGAAAACTCTAGATCCACTTATAGAATTTTTTTTCAAATTCCAATGACTGGTGAAAGAAAAAGTTTCTGACTCTGATTCACCAAAACAAACATTAACGTGACTGGTCCAACCAAACATGTTCCAGAGCCAGTGGTTGGCATTCAAAATTGCCTTCCAGAGAGTTCTTGCCTGAAACATTTTTTAAACCTTCCTTTCTATAGGTCCCTCAAGCATGTTTCCTCTTTTTCTCTTAAGATTGCATGGTGTGTTCATTTTCTTTCTCACTACTGCACCTAGCAGGAGGATTTATAGTATGTCAGTTGAAGGCACGGGCTTAAGAATCAATCACTCAGATCTGTATTTCTAGTTGGGGGACTTGAGGGAGTTGTGTAAAGTTTCAGTTTCTTTCTCTGTCAAATGGGTATAATAATAGAGCTTATCCATAGGGCTGTGGTGATGATTAAGTTAAAGTAATGCCACCAAGCAGGTGTGGGGAGGATGTGGAGAAAAGGGAACCCTCATGTATTATTGGTGGAATACAACCTGGTGCAGCCACTATGGAAAACAGAATGGAGGTTCCTCAAAAAGTTAAAAATAGAATTACCATATGACCCAGTAATTGCACTACTATTTACCCAAAGAATATGAAAACACAAATTTGAAAAGGTATATATGCAACCCTATGTTTATTGCAGTATTATTTACAATAGTCAAATTAGGGAAGCAACCCCACTGTCCATTGATAGATGAATGAATAAAGAAGATATGGTATATATATGGCATACACACCCACACATACACACACACACACACACACACACACACAATGGAATATTACTCTGCCATAAAAAAGAATGAAATCTTGCCATTTGCAACAACATGGAAGGATCTAGAGGGTGTAATGTTAAGTGAAATGATCAGAGAAAGACAAATACCATATGATTTCATTCATATGTGGAATTTAAAAAACAAAACAAATGAACAAAGAAAAAAGCAACAAACAAAAAAACAGACTCTTAAATACAGAGAACAAACTGGTGGTTACCAGAGGAGAGGTGGGAGAGGGGATGGGTGAAATAGGTGAAGGAGAGTAAGAGTACACGTATTGTGAGGTACAGAAATGTTGAATCATTATATTGTACACTTGAAACTAGTATAACACTGTATGTTAATTATACTTGAATTTAAAAATATATCTTAAAAATTTAAAAATAATAATGCCACCAAGTATTCTTAAGTTTACTCTGCCAGGGACTGTGCTAGGCCCTAAGAATTCAGCAATGGTGAGTGACCTCATTGGAGCCCAGAACAAGGGAGATGAACCCTAAAAAAATAATCACATAAAGAAATGTACAAAGACAACTCATCTGCATGAAAGGCGAAGCGAGTGAAAAGGACAAAGATGCTAGCATGAATTTTCAGAACATGTGTGTAAAGCAGAGGCAACAAGAAAGCCATATTTCCTTCCACTTGATGTTTTCTCTGGGAGAAGCGGTAAGCTGGTGAGGCCCAGAATTCTGGATGGATCTTATCAGCATCCATAGGATTTGTTCTTATCCCAACTCCTCCCAGAAAGTTGGTCAAGAGTCTCTCCCAAAAGTAGAACACCTTGAAGAGGCCACACCTATTCCCAAACCACATGAAGAGGCTATGGCAGATTCTCGTCTAGACCCTAAGGGAGTCTGCTGGTCCCCTAAATGGCATCATTTGAGCCATCCTACTGCCCTTATTCTGCCTTGAGGTGGCTTCCATGGGACACTGACACAAAGGCAGAAAATAAAGGAGATGGGGGTGATTGGGTCACCTGGGGGCTACTGTCTTTGGAAAGATGGTCCAAACAGACTTGTGAAAAACTCTGTAAGTGCTTCAAAGAGCAGCCTCACCAGGAGGGACCTGTAGAAAAAGAAAAAATTCCAGTGTTTTTTTTTTTTTTTCCTCCAAATTTCTGACCTATTCTGCTTTGTTTTTTAAAAACAGTTAAATTGAACTTTTAAAAATAAAATATACCCAAATGAAAGAACTTTTATTCAACTGCCTGGGGAGACAACGGGGGCTTATTTTAAACAGAATATCTTTCCATGTCTCTTTCTGTTTCTAATTTCTCTGCTTTAGGACCAAGAAACATGGCCATCCCTTGGAAGGCCCCATTGGAGAGAATTCCCTGGCAGCTGGCTCACAGGAGCTGCCTCTGGAGGTCAACCAGTCTCCTGTAGCTGCTCTCCAAGGCCCACAGGCATGGAGTAAGAAAAGGTCAGGCAAAGAGGGGAGGCTCATGGCGTTGCCTCATGTTGGCATCGCTCCGGGACCAGGGAAATGTCCAGCAGGAGCAAATTCCAATGAGCCCAGATCCCAGAACAAGCGTGTTTTCCCAATGATTCCTGCCAACTCCCCTTTAAACTGACAGGATGCATGTTTCTGATGGCTGGAGGCCTGCCAATGCTGGAGTGTGTGTGTGCGTGTGTGTGTGTGTGTGTGTGTGTGTGTGTGTGTGTGTGTGTGTGTGAGAGAGAGACAGAGAGAGAGAGAGGAGAAACCGCCTGAGAGAAACCAGGTCCCAGGCTAATGTTTTATAAACTCAGGGCTGATGACGTGACAAGAGGGCAAGTCAGGACAGACAGAAGGACATCGGAGAAAGCAAATGCCCCAGAAAGCTGAGTCTCCTTTCTGCCATGCTCGAGCTGCAGGTTCCAGGGAAGTGGAGTATGGCTGTCTTAACACTGACAGAGGGACCTTGTAACACTTCTCAGCTGTCACATTCGTCCCCGTACAGCACTCTGAGGCAGGTGGAATTGCTCCCATTTAACAAATAAGGAAGCTATGGTCCCTGAAGCAGCAAGAGCACCCTCAAGCCAGACCCCCTGACATGGTACCAGTGTATGCATTAGACCGCCCTCTGGGTCCAAGGACCTAAATGTCTATGCTGATGTGCTGCTCCAACCTTAATGTGGTTCTGATTTCAGCCCCTGACATGTAAAGAGCTTGGAAGACATTACTCCTGTTCTTATAAGACGAAGCTGGATAAACAGAAAATCAACACTTTTCTTAGACTCATCAGGAAACTGAATTCATGGGGCAAACTACCACCTCAAAATGTGAAGATACAGGGGCACCTGGCTGGCTCAGTCAGTGGAGTGTGCAGTTCTTGATCTCAGGGTTGTAAGTTCGAGCCCCATGTTAGGTGTAGAGATTACTTAAACAAATAAAATATTTAAAAAAAAAAATGCAGAGACAGACACATCCAGAGAAATATAGCAACTGAGAGATGCTTAACTGAAGCAGAAGCCAAAGGAGGCGGAAACTGGTAGGAATATTTAAATGACAGTTTTGATGAATTCCTGGAGAATGAGTGTGGACTAGCTTGAGAACAAGAAACTGCCGGGACTGCAGTCAAGGGGGACCCCCACACTGCCATGAGGTTTCCCTCCAGGAACCCCACCAGGTTCTCAGACTGAGGATCTGGGCAGGACCTCCTTGTGGCTCCTGCAGGGGGAAGAGTCATGAGAGGGAAATGTACTCAGAGACTTCTCCATCATACTCCAGACCTCCTGCTCCTGTCTCATCTAAAGGGGAAAAAAACATAGTCAACAGGGGATAGGACTTCAAGGTAACAGATTGGGAATGCTGCAGCCCTGGAAGGGTGTAGGGGACACTGTAGGTGGGTGAGCTGTGCCACTGGAGGAGGTCACATTTGTGGAGGTCATGACCACAAGCCACAGGCCCACTAAAGATGGAGACTTCCCAGCTGATGATAGAAAACTCCCCTTGCTACAACCTTTCACTGTAAGGCTCCAGGATAAAAACAGTGGGTTACAGCTCAAAGAGCCATAAGGCACAGACTCTTTCTGAATGAATGTACACATGCTCCAAAGCCAAGAGAAAAGACAAAACAAAGACACTAGAAGAATTTGAAGCCTCTGGTACCTATAACTACAACAAATATTAAACACAGTCCAAATCCCAGCCCAATTAATATAAAACCTCATGCAAAAGGTTTACTTATTTATTTATTTCCCCAATACAACATGTCCAGCTTTCAATAAAAACTATAATATATTCAAAAGATAAGAAAAAACACAGTCCAAAGAGACACAGCAATCATGAAAAACAGACTCAGATAAAACACAGATGTTGGAATTATCAGATGGGGAATTTTAAATAACTATGATTAATACATTAAGGGCTTTAATAAAAAAAAAAAGAAGGCAACAAGCAAGATGGGTCAGGTAAGCAGAGAGATGGAAACTCTTAGGAAAAAGTCAAAAGAAAATGCTAAAAATAAAAAACATAGTCAAAGAAATGAAGAATATCTCTAACAACATAATAGCATCAACTGGGACAAGAACTGAACATAGATCGGTAGAAACTTCTCAAACTGAAATGCAGAGAGAAAAAAAAAAAGGACAGAACATCCAAGGACTATGGGACAATTTCAACAGGTATACGTAATTGGAATGGTCTTCCAATTCTGGCAGAAGGAGAAGAAAAAGAGAATGGAGCAGAAGAGATGTCTGAAGTTATAACGGCCAAGAACTATCCAAATTAATGACAGACACAAACCACAGCTCTAAGAAGCTCAGAGAATACCACATAAGATAAATACAAAATAAAAATTATATACTATGCTATATGATCTTCAAACTGAAAAAAAATCAAAGACAAAGAGAAAATCTTGAAGACAGAAGAAGAAAAAAAAACCTAACCTATAGAGGAATACAGATAAGAATTATTATGGACTTCCCATCAGAAGTCAGACAATCAAGAAAAGAGTGAAATCTTTAAATCTGGGGGAAAAGAATCACCAATCCAAAATTCTATACCCAGCAAAATTATCCTTCCAAAGCAAGGAGAAATGAAGGCTTTCTCAGACCAAAAAAAAAAAAAGAATAGAAAACAGAAAATTTATTATTGTCAGCAGACCTTCCCTGAAAGAAATGTTAACACGAGAATTCTTCAGGTAAAGGAAAAATTATGTCAGTCAGAAACTGTATAAAGAAAGAAAGAGGGGGCGCATGGGTGGCTCAGTGGGTTGAGCATCCAACTCTTGATTTCAATTCAGATCCTGATCTCAGGGTTGTGAGACTGAGCCCTGCATTGGGCTCCTTACTGAGTATGGAGCCTGCTTAAGATTCTCTCTCCCTCTCCCTCTGCCCCTCCCCTCTGTTTGCTCTCTCATGCTCTCTCTCTCAGAAGAAAGAAAGAAAGAAAGAAAGAGGGTGGGTGGGTGTGGGAGAAGGAATAAAGTAAAATATTTTATTTTTTTCATTCTTAATTGATCTAAAATATACCTGTTTAAAGCAATAATGGTAACAACATATTTGGTAATTATAGCATATAGATAAAAGAAATGAATGACAGCAATGTCACAAAGGATAGAGAATGGAATTGGGATACCCTAAGGTACTTACAATATCTGTAAAGCAGGATAATGCTATTTGAAAATGTACTTAAATTATTTAAAACTATATATTGTAAACTCCAGGGCAACTACTAAAACATTTTTTAAAGAAATATAAAAGATAGGCTAAGAAAGAAGATAAAATGGAACCATATAAAATGCTCAGCTAAGGGGCACCTGGATGGCTCAGTCGTTGGGCGTCTGCCTTTGGCTCAGGTCATGATCCCAGGGTCCTGGGATCGAGCCTCACATCAGGCTCCCTGCTCCGCGGGAAGACTGCTTCTCCCTCTCCCACTCGCCCTACTTGTGTTCCCTCTCTCACGGTGTCTCTGTCAAATAAATAAATAAAATCTTAAAAAAAAAAAAAAAAAACACCACAACCCAGCTCTATGTTTTCTACAAGAAACCCACTTTCAACACAAAGTCAGATAGTATATAAATAGTAAAGGCTTGGAGAAAGATTCACCATACTATCACTATCCAAAGAAAGCTGGCTTCACCTTATTAATTTCAAACAGTGCAGGATTTGAAACACGGAAGAGTATCTAGGATAAAGAGGGATATTACACAATGATAAAGAAATCAGTTCTCCAAGAAGACATAACAATCCTGAATATGTATGTACCTAACAAAGGAGCATCAAAATACATGAGGCAAAAGCTGATAGAATTGGAAGGAGAAAGATAAATCCAAAGTTATAATTGGAGACTTCAACACATCTCTGTTAACAATTGATACATCAAGCAGGTGGAAAGTCAGTGAGACTATAGATGACCTGAGAAGCACTACCAAACAACTTGGACTGACACTTGTAGAATACTCTATCCAACAACAGCAAAATACACATTCTTCTCAAGCTCACATGGAACATTCTGGGCCAAAAACATACCTAAACAAATTCAAAAAAACAAAAGTCATACAAAATATGATCTCTTACCACAATGGAATTAAATTAAAATCAATTACAGAAAGATAGCCAGAAAGTCCCCCAAATATTTGAAAATTAAACTTACTTCTAAATAACTCATGAGTCAAAGTACTCATCTCAAGAGAAATTTTTCAAATATGATTAACTAGGTGAAAACTAAACTACAATTTATCAAAATTTGTTGGATGCAGCTAAACCAGAGCTTAGAAGGAAATTTACAGCATTAAATGCACATAGTAGAAAAGCCAAACAATCTAATATGAATAACCTAAGCTTCCACCTCAGGAAACTAGAAAAAGACGAGCAAATTAAAACTAAAGCAAATAAAAACAAGGAAATAATTTTAAAATTAGAGCAAAAATCAACAAAATTGAAAATAGGAAAACAAAAAAGAAAATCAACAAAACCAAAAGCTAGTTATCAATATCAGAAATTAAAAAGGGGTCATCTTTATAGATCCTATGGACTTTAAAAGGATAATAAGGAATACTATAAACAACTCTCTGCTCACAGTTTGATAACTTAGATTAATTAAATGAACTGATTCTTTGAAAGCTTAATAGCCCACAAGTCCTCTATGCATCTTGTTTAAATAAAAATTAGGATTCAGAAGATCTAGGATGGGACCTCAAATTCTGCATCTCTAAGGCATTCTCAGGTAACTCTATGTTGCTAGTCTGGGAAGCACACTTTGAATAGCAGTGATTTAGAAGACCAAAGAGAAGGCATTTCTTGGGCGCCTGGGTGGCTCAGTTGGTTAAGCGACTGCCTTCGGCTCAGGTCATGATCCTGGAGTCCCTGGATCGAGTCCCGCATTGGGCTCCCTGCTCGGCAGGGAGTCTGCTTCTCCCTCTGACCCTCCCCCCTCTCATGTGCTCTTTGTCTCTCTCATTCTCTCTGTCTCAAATAAATAAATAAATCTTTAAAAAAAAAAAAAAAAGAGAGAAGGCATTTCTTCATTACACAGTGCAAAAGTGATGTGAATATGGTCAACTTCCAGGTGTTCAGGAGGAGATTATTTAAATTGATTGCATATTCAGGGTCATGTCTTTCTGGGTTTTTCTTTTGCTTTTGTTGGCTTTCTTTTTGGTGTTTTAGAACCTCACCAACAACAATACCTGACAGACACAGAAGATGGAAGGCAGCCTTACCTTTCAACAATGCTTGACAGACACAAAAGAAGGAAGGCAGCCTTACCTTTCGTGAAAGTCCTACAAACCCTATAGACTGGGAGAGAGAGAAAGGCTAAAACACTTTGAAGCCATCAGTGACTCTTAATCTTTGGATTATTTTTTCCCCCAACCTCGGTGACCAAAATAAAATTATAATGCTATACCTCCGTCTCAATTACCTGGGTTAAGCTAAGTGCTACTATATACTAAACAAGTTATTTCCTTCTGAGATAAAGAAATGGGATGTTGGGGAACAAAAACGCAGCATGCTAGAAGTTTTCAGAGAACAAATTAGATGCCTCTAGCTTAGAGTCTTAGATGCTATTTAAACGTATCATAATCTGCCTTTAATGATTGTAAACATAATCTTGAGACTACTGTAGAAAAGATCTGTGTCCCATCCATATCTAGTGTTAGTTCACTACCTCAGGAGCGTCCTGAGGGGGAATCTGGAACTGGCCTCCAAACGAGGGCAAGGGGACTGGATAAAGAGGCAGACCCTCCAGATAAGTAAGTGGCAGGTTAAAAACGCAAGGAACTCTGTACCTCTGAAACAAATAATGCAATATATGTTAAGGGAAAAAAAAGAAGAAGAAGAAGAAGATAGCAGGAGGGGAAGAATGAAGGGGGGGAAATCGGAGGGGTAGACGAACTATGAGAGATGATGGACTCTGAAAAACAAACTGAGGGTTCTAGAGGGGAGGGGGGGTGGGAGGATGGGTTAGCCTGGTGATGGGTATTGAGGAGGGCACGTTCTGCATGGAGCACTGGGTGTTATGCACAAACAATGAATCATGGAACACTACATCTAAAACTAATGATGTAATGTATGGGGATTAACATAACAATAAAAAAAGGAAAAAAAAAAAAAAAACGCAAGGAACCTTACCAGGCTTGTGCTAGGCAGCCCCAAGACGAGATCTCTGCACCACCGCCAGAATCTTAAAAGTTTATATAGAGGTCTTACCTTGGTTCAATCACATATGTGGTCCTGATGTCCTCAACAACACATTGCTCTCCCAGGGCACCTGGGCAGCTCAGTCAGTTAAGCAGCTGCCTTCGGCTCAGGTCATGATCCCAGGGTTCTGGGATCGAGCCCCATATCGGGCTCTCTGCTCAGTGGAGAGCCTGCTTCTCCCTCTGCCTCTGCAGCTCTCCCTGCTTGTGCTCTCTCTCTCTCTCTCTGTCAAATAAATAAATAAAATCTTAAACACACACACACACATTGCTCTCAAAACTGTGGCCTAGGGGTGCCTGGGTGTTTCAGTCCATTAGGCGTGTGCCTTGGGCTCAGGTCATGATCCCTGGGGCCTAGAATCAAGTCCCACGTGGGGCTCTCTGCTCCAAAAGGAGTCTGCTTCTCCCTCTGCCCCTCACCCGACTCCTTCGTGTGTGCGCATGCGCTCTCTCTCTCAAATAAATAAATCTTAAAAAAAAAAACAAAAAAAACTTACGTCCTGGAAAATGGCTCCCACTGTGGGCGGGAAATACACTCCAGGATAGGGGCAGGGGCAAAGAGTCTCCAATTCCCCAGATCCCAAGGGTGAACCAGCAGTCACGTCCTCTCGGTGACGTCCTCCAATGCTCTACCCCTGGTGACAAGCTCTTATAATCTCAGATGCCCCCTCTTCCATATCGTGCTCTGAGGGTCAGCAAGGGGTTTCATTAGCATGAAGGTGGTTCATTCGGCAGCCGCAATCCGGCTGCAGGGGAAGCGGATAATCCAGCAACAATACAGGCATATGCGGCCAACAGACACATGAAAAAGTACTCAACATCACTTGGCATCAGGGAAATCCAAATCAAAACCTCAGTGAGATACCACCTCACACCAGTCAGAATGGCTAAAATTAGCAAGTCAGGAAAGGACAGATGTTGGCGAGGATGCAGAGAAAGGGGAACCCTCCTACACTGTTGGTGGGAATGCAAGCTGGTGCAGCCACTCTGGAAAACAGTATGGAGGTTCCTCAAAAAGTTGAAAATAGAGCTACCCTTCGACCCAGCAATCGCACTCCTGAGTATTTACCCCAAACATACAAATGTAGTGATCCAAAGGGGTACGTGCACCCCAGTGTTTATAGCAGCAATGTCCACAATAGCCAAACTATGGAAAGAGCCTAGATGTCCATCAACAGATGAATGGATAAAGAAGATGTGGTATATATATACAATGGAATATTACGCAGCCATCAAAAGGAATGAGATCTTGCCATTTGCAACGACGTGGATGGAACTGGAGGGTGTTATGCTAAGTGAAATAAGTCAATCAGAGAAAGACAAGTAGCATATGATCTCACTGAAATGAGGTGGAGTGGTGGGGGGCGGGAGGGATGGGGGGCTGGGTGATGAACATCGGGGAGGGTATGTGCTATGGTGAGCACTGTGAATTGTGTAAGACTGATGAATCACAGACCTGTACCTCTGAAACAAATAATACATTATATGTTAAAAAAAAAAAAAAAGAAGATAGTAGGAAGGGAAAAATGAAAGGGGGAAACCGGAGGGGGAGACGAACCATGAGAGACTATGGACTCTGAGAAACAAACTGAGGGTTTTAGAGGGGAGGGGAGTGGGGGGATGTGTTAGCCCGGTGATGGGTATTAAGGAGGGCACGTATTGCATGGAGCACTGGGTGTTATATGCAAACAATGAATCATGGATCACTACATCAAAAACTAATGATGTAATGTATGGTGACTAACATAACATAATAAAATTAAATTTAAAAAAAAACACCATACAGGCATGTGCAAGAAAAAACACAGGTTAAGATAATGATTCCTAAAATAATTTTATAATAAAATATAAGAAATAAATATAATAAAAAATAAAACAATTTTTCCACCAAGTGCCACATGATCTGAACCACTGATTTATTAGGTCCCCTGGGCTGGGGATTGGATCACTCAGAGATTACACTTGTGTCCTCACGTGATTTAATGAAGATGATACACTAGCAGACTCATCAGGTATGAATACAACATTCTATTTGGATAATGGCACACATGCCCCCTCTCAAGGCAATAACATCCAAGGTCATTCCGTTTTGGAGGACAGCTTTTCTCAGTGGAGACGTTTCAGTGTTCAATCAAGACAGACTTTGCTGGCTACCAAATACATTGCTCTCTCAAGACCATGTCCTTGAAAACAGCTCCCACCGGGGGAGCAGTGGGCAGAATATACAATTTACAATTTTAGTCGTTATGGTATTCATCCCTGAATACCCCTGGAGCTCCATTTGGGTCCAAGTTAAAAAAGAAAAACTCTAAATAACCCCTTCATTGTTCAGAAGGGAAGTCAGATGGATTTTTCGAAGGCCACACAGTATGTAATGGGCACAGCTGAGGAGAGCATGTTTACTAAAGCTCCAAGGATTAAACCAGCATCAGCATTCCCCAACAAAATGGTAAAGGAAACCATTTAACCAAGGAACACTGACTAGAATACTCAAGAGCTGAGAAAGTACATTAAAATGTACGTACCCAGGCGGGGCTAGGTAGGGAGAGATAGGGGACTCTGTGATCAGGCTCACAGAAATCCCAAAAATTTCTGGGGAAACCAGAGATAAGGAGACAAATCGACCACACTGCCCTAGGAGTGTGCAGTGGGTTGTGTGGGGCTGGGTGTCTTTATGATAATCACCTGTGACCAACAAAGAATAACCAAACCCTAAAAAGGAAGTAAGCCATTGAAGGTATTAGCAATAGAGATCTTAAAGGATTTAAGTTCTCGGGTTAGCTTTCCATAAAAGACCAACCTAAAGGCCCTCCTCGGCAACCCTGTTGGGACCCCTCTCACTCTTGAGAGCTTTTTCTGTATCTTCACTTAATAAACTTCTATCACTTTACTCACACACACACACACACACACACAAAAGGGTACTTACCAACGAATTCTTAGTAATCAGATATGTGAAATACAATCACAAGCAAAGACCCCTCTCTCATCACTTGTCCCCTAGAAGCTAAAAGGGCATCCAGAGAAGTCACAAAATCCTAGCACTTTGGAAGTGGAAAAGCCTTTAGAGAGCTGGCAGGCCTTTTACAGATGAAGACAAAAGGTTTGGGGTGGGGCGCGCGCTTGGGAGGCTCAGTCGGTTAGGTGTCTGCCTTTGGCTCAGGTCATGATCCCAGGGTCCTGGGTTCGAGCCCCACATCAGGCTCCCTGCTCAGCGGAGAGCCTGCTTCTCCCTCACCCTCTGCCTGCAGCTCCCCCTGCTTGTGCTCTCTCTCTCTCTATCTCTCTACGTGTCAAATAAATAAATAAAATCTTAAAAAAAAAAAAAAGGTTCATAGGGACAGTCATATGGAGACTAAGGGGAAAATTTTCCAGGCATAGGCAGGGCCCAGAGTCAAGTGTGGGGCTGGTATGCTCAGAGAAAAGCAAAGAAGCCAGGATGGGCTAGATTGGAGTGAACTCCAGGGGAGGTGGTAGGAGAATTCAGAAAGGTGATGGGGGTGTATGGTGTCTTAGCAGCCAGTAAAGCCTGGAGGGACCTTTTAACAGTTTTCCAGGTTTTTCCTACACCACATTATTTGGTTATTACAATTGATTTTATTTTTTTGGTTGTTATTACAATTTAGGATACTAAAAAGGAAATTTTGCTCAAGTATTTTTCAAGGGAAGGTTTAGTTAAAACCTCTGCAAGATCGGTTTTCAAAAGGGAAATTAAAAAAATACACGATAAGGTCAGAAACTAAAACTTTGAATTGCACAGGAAAAATTGTGAGTTGCATAAGGTAGGTTAGCTTTTAAACGGCAACTTTAAAAAATTTTTGTTCAAATTTCACACAGTTCATTCATTTTTATATATGTTATCCCAAAAAAGATCCATTATATACAAAGTTAACATATATTATTTATAGGCTTTATGGATATGTTTTGTCAGGAAATTTGTTTCCTGCTTTGAAATGTCAGTAAATAGGGGCGCCTGGGTGGCTCAGTCGTTAAGCGTCTGCCTTCCGCTCAGATCATGATCCCAGGGTCCTGGGATGGAGCCCCGCATGGGGCTCCCTCCTTGGCGGGAAGCCTGCTTCTCCCTCTCCCGCTCCCCCTGCTTGTGTTCCCTCTCTCGCTGAGTCTCTCTCTGTCAAATAAATAAAATCTTTAAAAAAAAAAAAAAGTCAGTAAATAGGAAGTAATAGATTTCAGTGAGCTTCCCCATCAGAAAGGACATAGGATTAGGAAAGCATTTTTTCCTCAGTTCACCTAGAAAGCATTTATTAAATTATTACTTCAGTGGATGATGAAGTAACTTCATGACCAAGAAAAAATATATTCTATTATTATACCTCAATTTATTTTTATTTTTATTTTTTGTTATGTTAATCACCATACATCATTAGTTTTTGATGTAGTGTTCCATGATTCATTGTTTGTGTATAACACCCAGTACTCCATGCAATATGTGCCCTCCTTAATACCCATCAAAATATTTTATATATTATTTTTATATATTAATGTTATTTATATTTATTTTTACATTGTATATTATATACTTATATTTTATATTTATATTTTAACTAATGTTATAGTTTACTATCTATACTCTGTTTCTATACTTTATCCTGGACAAAAAGCATTTCTTTATAAAATGGAGAGGAGATTAAAATTAGGACATCAAATATTAAGTTAATCTAATACATTTCTAAACACAAACAAAATGTCTCCTTACTCTTAAAAAAAATTAAGTCAATTAAGCATCTGACTTTGGCTCAGGTCATGATCTCAGGGTCCTGGGACTGAGCTCCTTGAAGGGCTCCCTGCTCAGCGGTCTTCTCCCTCTCCCTCTGACCTCCACACTCACTCTCTCTCTCTCTCTCTCAAATAAATAAATAAAATCTTTGAAAATAAGTAATCAAGTAAGCATTCTTGAATGCTTTCTCAGGAAAGCTCGATAAAACCATATGTACCTATCCACTTGTGACAAGCAAAGTTGAGCATTAAGATGTGACTTTTGGTCTGATAAAAAAATCTTTTATTTGTCTCTTTATGTGGTCTTTCTTAAGTTTATTATGCTATCATGAGGAAGTAGGTTCTTTCTATACTTCAATTTCACAATTTCTTTTCAAGGGATACTTAATGTACTTAAAGTCTCCTCCTTTTCTGATGAAATATATTAGGCTTGAACATAGGCCTCTACACTTCATTTCTCTCTACTTGTAAACCATTGAAAATGCTTTAGAAAGATTCAGCGGTGATGCCTGCAGCTACCGTGGCTTGTTTTAGAGACCTTCATAACAGGCCAGGCAGAGCTACCTCGAGGGTTTTACAAATTTATGTCAGAAGTTTAAAACCCCAAATCCATTAGTGTTTGAAACTCTCCCCTGTCATATGATCAATCCATAGTAGCTGTATTTGTCAGAGAAGGCTAATGACTATAACAAATAACCCTAAAGTACCTGAACACAAAAGAAGTATCTCTCATTTATGTAAACTCCAAAACAAGTGTTTCCTATCATCAAGCATCTCTACTCCAAGCAATGATTCCTGGGCAGGGGAGAGGTGGGAGTCAGGCATTTTCATCTCTTCCATCTTCAAAACCTAGTCTCTAAAAGTTATTTGGGGGTGGTCGTCACTCCAGCCAGCCTACTAGAAGGAAAAAACAAACAAACAAACAAACAAACAACAAAAAAAAACATGGCAATACATAAAAGGTGTAGATGGCCTAACTCTGATTTGCTTCCCCATCAAATCCATTTCTACAAGACCCTAACCTGAGTGACTGCCCTGTTGAAAACTCTTCAGTTGCTCCCCATTCCCCAGAGGAAAGAGAAAAGTCCACATTCCCCACCACAGCCTATGTGTCTCCTTGGCCCAGCTCCTGACCTCACACACACAGCTGCTTATCTTCTCTAAAGCTCCCCAGCTGTTCACACCACCTCAGCAAGGATCACATCACAACCCCTCTTCCTCAAAATCCTTCTTCCTATCTCTTGGGCCCTTCCTCTACCAACACCCCTCCATTGTTCAAGACTCAATTCATATCACTTTTGCAGGAGGCCTTATAATCATCCCCAAACACTAACGGGGACTCTGCACTTCCCATGTTGTATAGGAAGTGTCTTCTTCTGGGTCAGATGACCTCACAAGATGCTGAGTTAACAACAGTAATGACAGTAACAATAGAAATAGCTATCCCCAAATGGCTAATGTGCCAAATGTTATCCAAAGTGCTTTACATAAATGGATTTGTTTAATCTTCACAACATTCCTATGATGGATCATCATTCCCATTTTACAGATGAGGAAACTGATGTCATGAAGGAAAATTTGATGAGACCCTCAGCCAGTATATAATACAGGCAAGATTCAAAGCCACATCCATCTCCAGAGTTTCTGTCTTCTTCATCATACCTACATGTTTTTGTTGCTGTTTCCAAAAGAGCTAGTAGATAGGAAGATACCAGAGACACATGGAAGAAACCTACCCAAAAATGTACTGCTCAGAGAAAAAGGCATTAAGTAAAAGCAAAGGAAATCCAAAACAAAACAAACTATAG